>NW_024412415.1:5494386-5611969 GCF_014898765.1 Herpailurus yagouaroundi
CAAATAACCCAGTGAAGAAATGGGCAGAAAACATGAATAGACACTTCTCTAAAGAAGACATCCGGATGGCCAACAGGCACATGAAAAGATGTTCAGCGTCGCTCCTTATCAGGGAAATACAAATCAAAACCACACTCAGGTATCACCTCACGCCAGTCAGAGTGGCCAAAATGAACAAATCAGGAGACTCTAGATGCTGGAGAGGATGTGGAGAAACGGGAACCCTCTTGCACTGTTGGTGGGAATGCAAATTGGTGCAGCCACTCTGGAAAGCAGTGTGGAGGTTCCTCAGAAAATTAAAAATAGACCTACCCTATGACCCAGCAATAGCACTGCTAGGAATTTATCCAAGGGACACAGGAGTACTGATGCATAGGGGCACTTGTACCCCAATGTTCATAGCAGCACTCTCAACAATAGCCAAATTATGGAAAGAGCCTAAATGTCCATCAACTGATGAATGGATAAAGAAATTGTGGTTTATATACACTATGGAATACTACGTGGCAATGAGAAAAAATGAAATATGGCCTTTTGTAGCAACGTGGATGGAACTGGAGAGTGTGATGCTAAGTGAAATAAGCCATACAGAGAAAGACAGATACCATATGGTTTCACTCTTATGTGGATCCTGAGAAACTTAACAGGAACCCATGGGGGAGGGGAAGGAAAAAAAAAAAAAAGAGGTTAGAGTGGGAGAGAGCCAAAGCATAAGAGACTGTTGAGAACTGAGAGCAAACTGAGGGTTGATGGGGGGTGGGAGGGAGGAGAGGGTGGGTGATGGGTATTGAGGAGGGCACCTTTTGGGATGAGCACTGGGTGTTGTATGGAAACCAATTTGACAATAAATTTCATAAAAAAAAAAAAAAGAATGATGAAATCCACCCTAGGCTTAGCACACTGGGTAATGGTCCACTCCTACAAAAGTCATGGGTGCACAAAGAGGATGGTGCTAGCTGCCATGCTATACCTGTGTCACATGGATTAATTTTTTAAGTACGGTTTTATTAAAGTGCCATTGACATATAGTAAATGGCACATACTTAAATTATACAATTTAATCAATGTTGATGTATTTATACTTATATGAAACCATCACTACGATCGAGATAGCGAATATCTCTATAACCTTCAAACGTCTCTTTGTATTCCTCTGTAACCCTGCCTCTCACCCCACTCTGAAACCCCTACTAATCTCCAGACAATGGATGATATGCTTTCTGTCACTATAGATTACTTTGCATTTCTAGGATTTTACATAAATGGAATCGCACACTGTCTGTTCCTTCTTTGGCTTCTTTCATCATAATTATTTTGAGTTTCATCCATATTGTGTGTATCAGTGGCTCATTTATTTATGCTAAGTAGTATTCTAGTTTATGGAAACACCAAAATTCATTTATCTGTGCAACTGTGGATTGACATCTGAGTTATTTCCATTTTGGAGCTATTATAAACAATGCTATAAACATTACCATACAAATGTGTGATGTACATATGTTTGCCTTTCTAGCAGGTAAATGTCTAGCTGTGGAATGAAGGCTCAGATGGTAGGTGGATGTTTAAGGTTTTAAGAAGCCACCATACTATAGTCCAAAGTGACTGTACAATTTTACATTCCTACTGTTGGTATATGAGAGTTCTAGTTGCTTCACATCTTGCCCACATTTGGTATGATCAGTCTTTTTAATATTAGCTATCCTCATAGGTATAGAGTAGTATCTTACTGTTATTTTGATTTGTATTTATGACAAATGATACTGAACATAATTTTATGTACTTAGTTGCATTCCATAAATCTTCTTTTGTGAGGTATCCATGCAAAACTTTTGCCCATTTTTATAAAGTTTTTGTTTTAATTCCAGTTAGTTAATAGACGGTGTTATATTAGTTTCAGGTGTATAATACAGTGATTCAGCACTTCCCTACATCACCCAGTGCTCATCACAAGTGCCCTCCTTAATCCCCTCCCCTCTGGTAACCATTAGTTTATTCTCTATAGGTAAGAATCTGTTTCTTGGTTTGTCTCTCTCTCTCTCTCTCTTTTTTTCCTCTGCTCATTTGCTTTGTTTCTTAAATTTCACATATGAGTGAAATCATATGCTATTTATCTTTATCTGTTGACTTTTTAGTTTTGTTGATTGTTTCCTTTCATATGCAGAAGATTTTATTTTGATGTAGTCCCAATAGTTCATTTTTGCTTTTGTTTCTCTTGTTTAGGGGACATATCTAGAAAATAAGTTGCTGTGACCGATGTCAAAGTGTTACTGCCTTTTTAACTTTTGCCCATTAAAACAATTTAAAAATTTTTTAAATGTTTATTTATTTTTGAGACAGAGAGAAAGGTGGGGGGGGAGAGAGAGAGAGAGAGAGAGAGAGAGAGAGAGAAAACAAGCGGGGGAGCGGCAGAGAGAGAGGGAGACATGGAATCTGAGGCAGGCTCTAGACTTTGAGCTGTCAGCACAGAGCCTGATGTGTGACTTGAACTCACAATCCGTGAGATCATGACCTGAGCTGAAGTTGGACGCTTAACCGACTGAGTCACCCAGGTACCCCATCTTTTGCCCATTTCTTCTTTTTTGAGTTAATTATTTATATGTCCTGGATAGAAGACCTGTATTAGATGTGTGATTTGCAAATATTTTCTCCAGATCTGTGGCTTGCTTTTCATTCTCTTAATGGTGTCTTTTGGAGAACAAAAGTTTTTCATTTTCATAAAGTGCAATTTATCATTTTTTTTCTTTTCTGGATTGTCCATTTGGTGTCATATCTCAGAAATCTTTGCCTAAATCAAGGTCATGAAATTTTTCTCAAGCTTTCTTCTAGAAGTTTTCTGTCATTAGAATTTACATTTAGGTCTCTGATCCATTTTAAGTTAAATTTTCTACACAGTAAAATGTATAGATCAAAGTTATTTTTTCTTTTGCCTATGAATATTTAAATTTTCTCAGCACCATTTGTAAAAACAATTTCTCCTTTCTCCACTGAATTGGCTTTGCACCTAGGTCAAAAGACAAAGATCTATACATGTGTAGGCTTATTTATGTACCATCTGCTCTGTTCTTTCTTTTCTTTTAAAAAAAATTTTTTTTTTAATGTTTATTTATTTCTGAGACAGAGAGAGACAGTGCATGAGTAGGGAAGGGGCCGAGAGAAAGGGAGACACGGAATCCGAAGCAGGGTCCGGGCTCCTAGCTGTCAGCACAGAGCCCGACGCAGGGCTCGAACCCACAAACTGTGAGATCATGACCTGAGCCGAAGTTGGTCGCACAACCGACTGAGCCACCCAGGCACCAGCATCTGCTCATCTGCTCTGTTCTATTAATATATATGTCTATTTTTACAATCCTACACTATCTTAATTATTGTATATTTATGAAAAGTCTTGAAATAAGGCACTGTTAAATCTTCAGCTGTGTTTTCCCCCCAGTTATATTGAAAAATAATTGACATACATCACCATGTAAGTTTAAGATCTACAGCATCATGGTTTTATTTACATATATTGTTAAATCATTGGACTAGGTCTAGTGCACATGCATCATCTTGTATAGATACAATAAAAGAAAAGAAAAATAGATTCTCCTTATGATGAGAACTCTTAGGATCCACTCTAAACAACTTTCCTATATATCCTGCAACAGTGAAAATGATGGTCATCATATTGTACATCATATATCTCCAGTACTTATTTATCTTACAACTGGAAATTTATACCTTTTGACCACCTTCCTTTAATACCCCCTCCCCAGCCCTCTTCTCCAGCAACCATAAATTTGATCTTTTTTTCTATGAGTTTTGTGGTTCTTTTTCTTTCTTCTTTCTTTCTTTCTTTTTTCTTTGTTTCCTCTTGATTCCACATATAAGTGAAATCATACAGTATTTGTCTTCCTCTATCTGACTTATTTTTATTAGCATAGTGCCTTCAGGGTCTATCCATGTTGTTCCAAAGGGTAGTATTTCCTATTTTTTTATGGCTGAATAATATTGCATTGTATTACACCCCCCCCCCCCCCCCCCCACCCACACACACACCAACTTCTTTATCCATTCATCCATTGATGGACACTTAGGTTGTTTCCACATCTTGGCTATTGCAAATAATGCTGCAATGAGCATGGGGGTATAGATATTTTCTTGAGTTAGTATTTTCACTTTCTTTGGATATATTCCCAGAAGTGGAATTGCTGGGTCATATAGTAGTTCTATTTTAAGTTTTGAGGGACCTCCATATTTTTTCCATAGTGGCTGTACAAGTTTGTAATCCCACCAATAGTACACAAGGGTTCACTTTTCTCCAGATCCATGACAGCATTTGTTATCTCTTATGCTTTTGATGATGGCCATTCTAACAGGCATGAGACAATATCTCATTGTGTTTAAATTTGCATTTTCCTAATGACTTGTGATGCTGAGCATCTTTTCATGTAACTGTTGGTCGTTCATACATCTACTTTGGAAAATGTCTATTCAAGTTCTTCCCCCCCCCCTCCTTTTTAAAGTTTATTTATTTTGGGGCGCCTGGGTGGCACAGTCGGTTAAGCGTCCGACTTCAGCCAGGTCACAATCTCGCGGTCCGTGAGTTCAAGCCCCGCATCGGGCTCTGGGCTGATGGCTCAGAGCCTGGAGCCTGTTTCCGATTCTGTGTGTCCCTCTCTCTCTGCCCTTCCCCCATTCATGCTCTGTCTCTCTCTGTCCCAAAAATAAATAAACGTTGAAAAAAAATAAATAAATAAAGTTTATTTATTTTGAGATAGAGAGAGAGAGAGAGAGAAAGTGAGGATGAGCAGGGGAGAGAGAGGGAGAGAGAGAGGGAGGGAGAATCCCAAACAGGCTTCATGCTCTAGGCTGATCCTAATGTAGAGGTCTTAGTAGAGCAATTAGGAAAGAAAAATAAATAAAAACCATCAGAATTGGAAAGAGGGAGGGAAAGTTGTTTCTATTTGCAGATGTCATGATTTTATAGGTAGAAAATCCTAAAGACTCAACCGAAATACTGTTAATACCAATCAACAAATTCAATAAAGTTTCAAGATACAAAATCTATATACAAAATCTGTTGCATTTCTATACACTAATAATATATCAGAAAATTCAGAAAACAGTATTATTTACAATTGCTTCAAAAAGAATAAAATAACAAGGGACAAATTTAACCAAAGAAGCTTCTACTCTGAAAACTACAAAACACTGATGAAAGAAGTCAAGGAGGACCTAAATAAATAAAAAGGTTTTCTGTATTCATAGATTGGAAGAATTAATATTGTTAAAACGTTCTTGGCACAAGAACAGACATTCAGATCAATGAAACAGAATAGAGAACCCAGAGATGGACCCACAAACGTATGGCCAACTCATCTTTGACAAAGCAGGAAAGAATATCCAATGGAATAGACACAGTCTCTTCAGCAAGTGGTGCTGGGAACATTGGACAGCGACATGCAGAAGAATGAACCTGGACCACTTTCTTACACCACACACAAAAATAAACTCAAAATGGATGAAAGACCTCAATGTAAGACAGGAAGCCATCAAAATCCTCGAGGAGAAGGAAGGCAAAAACCTCTTTGATCTTGCCTGCAGCAACTTCTTACTCAACACGTCTCCGGAGGTAAGGGAAACAAAAGCAAAAATGAACTACTGGGACCTCATCAAAATAAAAAGCTTCTGCACAGCGAAGGAAACAATCAGCAAAACTAAAAGGCAACTGACAGAATGGGAGATGATATTTGCAAAGGACATATCAGATAAAGGGTTAGTATCCAAAATCTATCAAGAACTTATCAAACTCCACACCCAAAAACCAAATAATCCAGTGAAGAAATGGGCAAAAGACATGAATAGACACTTCTCCAAAGAAGACATCCAGATGGCCAACCGACACATGAAAAAAATGCTTAACATCACTCATCATCAGGGAAATACAACTCAAAACCACAATGAGATACCACCTGACACCTGTCAGAATGGCTAACATTAACAACTCGGGCAGCAACAGATGTTGGCAAGGATGTGGAGAAAGAGGATCTCTTTTGCGTTGTTGGTGGGAAGGCAAGCTGGTGGAGCCACTCTGGAAAACAGTATGGAGGTTCCTCAAAAAACTAAAAATAGAAATACCCTACAACCCAGCAGTTGCACTGCTAGGCATTTATCCACGGGATACAGGGGTGCTGTTTCGAAGGGATGCATGCATCCCCATGTGTATAGCAGCACTATCAACAATAGCCAAAGTGCCCAAATGTCCATCGATGGATGAATGGATAAAGAAGATGTGGTATATATACATACAATGGAGTATTACTTGGCAATCAAAAAGAATGAAATCTTGCCATTTGCAACTATGTAGATGGAACTGGAGGGTATTATGCTAAGTGAAATTAATCAGTCAGAGAAAGACAAAAATCATCTGACTTCACTCATACGAGAACTTTGAGAGACAAAACAGATGAGCATAAGGGAAGAGAAACAAAAATAATATAAAAACAGGGAGGAGGACAAAACAGAAGAGACTCATAAATATGGAGAACAAACTGAGGGTTACAGGAGGGGTTATGGGAGGGAGGATGGGCTAAATGGGTGAGGGGCACTAAGGAATCTACTCCTGAAATCATTGTTGCACTATATGCTAACTAATTTGGATGTAAATTTTAAAAAATAAAAAAAGTAAAAAAAATAAAAAATAAAAGAATACTTTATGAAAATGAAAAAAAACGTTAATAACTATCAAAAGCCATCTATAGATTCAATTCCAACTCTATCAAGATTCCAATAGTTTGTTTTTTTTTTTTACAATAATAGAAAAAAACACTCCTAAAATATATGGAACCAAAAAAGACTCTGATATACAATGATTTTTTGGAAATCATGTCAAAAACACAAGCAACAAAATAAAAAGTAAACAAATGGGACTACATTAAACTGCAAAGCTTCTACACAGTGAAAGAAACCATCTACAAAGTGAAAAGACAATGTATGGAATAGGAAAAATTATTTGTGAATGATATATATGATAAGGGGTTAATATCCAAAATATATAAAGAACCCCAAACTGTAAAATACCTATGAATAATCTAACCAGAGAGGTGAAAAATCTATATACTGAAAACTATAAAAGCTTATGAAAGAAATTGAAGAAGACACAAAAAAATGGAAAGATATTCTATGATCCTGGATGTGAAGAACAAATATTGTTAAAATGTCAATACTACCCAAGGAATCTACATATTCAATGCAATCCCTATCAAAATAACAGCAGCATTCTATACAGAGCTAAAACAAGCCATCCTAAAATTTGTATGGAACCAGAAAAGACTCCAAATAACCAAAGTAATTTTGAAAAAGAAAACCAAAGCTGCAAGCATCCCAATCCCAGACTTCAAGCTGTATTACAAAGCTGTAATCAGCAAGACAGTATGGAACTGGCACAAGAACAGACACTCAGATCAATGGAACAGAATAGAGAACCCAGATATTGACTCAGAAACATATGGCCAACTAATCTTTGACCAAGCAGGAAAGAATATCCAATGGAATAGAGACAGCCTCTTCAGCAAGTGGTGCTGGGAACACTGGACGGCAACATGCAGAAGAATGAACCTGGACCACTTTCTTACACCACGCACAAAAATAAACTCAAAATGGATGAAAAACCTCAATGTAAGACAGGAAGCCATCAAAATTCTGGAGGAGAAAGCAAGGAAAAATCTCTTTATTCTCAGCCGTGGCAACTTCTTACTCAACACGTCTCTGGAGGCAAGGGAAACAAAAGCAAAAATGAACTACCGGGACCTCATCAAAATAAAAAGCTTCTGTACAGCGAAGGAAACAATCAACAAAGCTAAAAGGCAACCGACAGAATGGGAGAATATATTTGCAAATGACATATAGGATAAGGGTTAGTATCCAAAATCTGTCAAGAACTTATCAAACTCAACACCCAAAAAACAAATAATCCAGTGAAGAAATGGACAAAAGACATGAATAGACACTTCTCCAAAGAAGACATCCAGATGGCCAACTGACACATGAAAAGATGCTCAGCATCACTCATCATCATGGAAACCAAAACCACAAGGAGATACCACCTGACACCTGTCAGAATGGCTAACATTAACAACTCAGGCAACAACAGATGTTGGCGAGGGTACAGAGAAAGAGGATCTCTTTTGCACTGCTGGTGAGAATGCAGACTGGTGCAGCCCCTCTGGAAAACAGTATGGAGGTTCCTGAAAAAATTAAAAATAGAAATACCCTATGACCCAGCAATTGCACTACTAGGTATTTATCCAAGGGATACAGGTGTGCTGTTTTGAAGGGGCACATGTACCCCAATGTTTAGAGTAGTGCTACCAACAATAGCCAAAGTATAGAAAAAGCCCAAATGTCTGTTGACAGATGAATGGATAAAGAGGAAGCGGTATCTATATACAATGGAATATTAGTACTCAGCAATAAAAAAGAATGAAATCTTGCCATTTGCAACTATGTGGATGGAACTGGAGGGTATTATACTAAGTGAAATTAGTCAGAGAAAGACAAATATATGACTTCACTCATATGAAGAATTTAAGATACAAAACAGATGAACATAACGGGCAGGAAGCACAAATCATATAAAAACATGGAGGGGGAAAAACATAGAGACTCTTAAATATAGAAAACAAACAGAGGGCTGCTGGAGGAGTTGTGGGAGGGAGAATGGGCTAAATGGGTAAGGGGCATCAAAGAATCTACTCCTGAAATCATTGTTGCACTACATGCTAACGAACTTGGATGTAAATAAAATAAATTATTTAAAAAATGCAAAAAAAAAAAAAAAAAAAAACAATTAAAAAACTCAATAGGAAAAAAAAATCCATTAAAATGTGCAAAGAACTTGGGGCACCTGAGTGGGTCACTCAGTTAAGTGTCCGACTCTAGATTTCAGCTCAGGTCCTGATTTCACGGTCATGAGATTGAGCCCTACATCAGGCTCAGCCTGGAGCACAGGTAAATGAATAACAGTGGTGAGACTGGACACACTTGTCTGGTTGCTCATATAGATGTATTCTTTTTTGAAGTTGTTTTGGCTCTTCTAGATCCTTGTACTTCCACAGGGATTTTAGAATCATCTTGTCAGTTTAAACAAAAACACCTTCTGGAATTTTGCTGCAAATTGTATTAAATGTACAGACCAGTTTGGAGACAATTGACATCTGAACAATATCGAGTATTTTAACTCTTTTCTTTCTTTCTTTTTTTAAAGTGAGCTCTATGCCCAACTCACAACCTTGAGATTGAGAGTCTCATCCTCTACCAACTGAGCCAGCCAAGGGCTGAGTATTATAACTCTTTAACAGAGTACAGTAAAACCTTGGATTGTGGGTAACTTGTTCTGTGAGTGTTCTGCAAGATAAGAAAACATTTCTAATAAATTTTAACTTGATAAATGAGCAGTGTCTTGCAATACGAGTAGTATGTGAGGCCGAATGTCACATGATCACCACTGAGCCATTGGTTCTTCTCTCTCTCTCTCTCTCTCTCTCACTGCCAGACTGTGGGTGATTGTCTCCCATGCTCAGATGCTCAGTATCAGGCCCTGGTGTTTGGCAGAAATCAGTGTTTTTTCAGAACTTTGGAAGGTGCCCACAACTGGCACTAGTGTATGTTTTGTCACTTCAAAGCACCTATGGACAGTCCTTTGTCTTTCCATACAAGAGTAAGCTTAGGAATGCTTTGTTTCATTCTAGGTCAGGCTGCCTGCAGATATAGACCCTTTCCTCTGCTGCCTTATTGGCAGTTACATTAAATACAGTATATGACAAGAGTTTATTAATACTGTACTGTAATCAACATCCATGCAAATGTATACAATGGTCCCCATGCAGAAAAAAGTTGAGAGGCAGTAAGAAGAAGGAGATGGTTACGGTGGAAATTAAGAAGGAAATCATCAAGAAGCACAAATGAGGTTATCTGAGTGGCCAAAATAGCAAGATTTTATAAGAAGTCTACATTGACCATTTGCACAATATTAAAGAAAAAAAAAAAAAGAAATAAGGGGCTAGATGCAGCAAAAGGAGTCAAAAGAATATCAAAGTAATGGCTACATGTTCTGGAAGATGTAGAAAAGTTGCTTCCAGTTTGGGTAAATGAGAAGCAACCAGAAGGTGATACTGTGACTGAGAACTTTATCTGTGAGAAGGCAAAGGCCTTGTACACCAACCATGTAAGTGAACTGCCAGGTACGTCAACAGAAAATAAGAAGGCTTCAAGGCCAGCAGGGGATGGTTTGATAACTTTAAGAGGAGAAGTGGCATTCATAGTGTTGTGAGGCATGGAGACACCGTGAGTTCAACCACTAAGGCAGCTGAGGCATTTGCTACTGAGTTCCAGAAGCTCACGTTTTCCAAATGTTACCTGCTGGACCGATTTTTTTTTTAACTGCAATGAGATGGGGCTTTTTTGGAAAAAGATGCCAAAGAGGACTTACCTTACAGAAGAAGAAAATCTAATGCCTCGTCACAAGCCCATGAAAAACCGTCTCACCTTCTTGGTTTGTGCTAATGCAAGCGGGGTCTTCAAAGTCACGCCCCTGCTCATGAGTATCATTCTGAGAATCCATGAACCTTCAAGAAAGGCAGGGTGCAGAGGAGCCAATGTTATGTGGAGGTCCAACAGCAAGGCTGGAGTCACTCATATCTTGTTCACTGAGTGGATCAACAAGGTCTTTGGTCCTTCAGTGAAGAAATACCTTTTAGGAAAGAATCTGCCACTCAAAGCCTTGCTGGTTATGGATAATGCCACTGCTCATCCTCCAGGCTTTGAAGACAACTTAATGAAGGAATTCGAGTTCATTAAGGTCAAGTTTGTTTCTCCCAACACCACTCCAATCCTCCAGCCCATGATTTCAAACTTTAAAAAACTTTATACCAAAGCACTATTTCACTGAACCTTGAGATGACCGAAGTAACAAACCTTACCCTCCAAGAGTTTTGGAAAATTCATTTCTGAATCATGAACTGCCTCAAGATCATTGATAAAGCCTGGGAGGAGGTCGCCAAGAGAACCCCCAAATCTGCTTGGAGAAAACTGTGCCCTGATTGTGTTCTTGGACATGACTTAGAGGGGCTTGCCCACGAATAGGAGCCACCAGTTGCCAGTGAAATTGTGTCCTTGGGGAAGACCAAGGGACTAGAGGTGAATAAGGAGGACATTCAGGAGCTGGTGGAGGAACATGGCCAGGAGCTGTCTACCGATGAACTCATGGATCTGCATCACCAGCAACAGCAAGAGGTTATGGAGGAGATCTCATCTGCAGAAGGGGAGGAGAAAAAGGTAGAGTAATCTTTCACTTCATATGAGAGTAGGAAGATGTGTAAAACGTGGGAAACAGTGAAGAATTTTGTAGAAAAGCCCCAGCTGAATAAGGTTGTAGCAGTGAGAGCGATGACTCTGTTTAACAACAATGTAATGCCACATTTCCATGAAATCCTCAAAAGGAGGCAAAAGCAAGTGGCATTGGATAGGTTCCTTGTTAAAGTTGCACGAAAAGAAAACAATTCCATTGATCCAATAGGTAGCAGTGATTCTGTTAGTGAGAGTGAAAGTCGTCCTGCACAATGACCCTCTTCTTGCTCATCTCCCTCACACCAGTCACAAAGGTTTTCAAAAGTAAGTGCAGGTTAATTTATTTTTCTTTATATTTTGTATTTTCTGTATTATTTGGTATTATATTACAGTACTATAATGATTTTATATGAATATTTTTGGGTTGTCAAATGAATCATCTGAGTTTCCATTATTTCTTATGGGGAAATTCACTTTGATATACAAGTACGTTGGATTACAAGCCTATTTATGGAACAAATTATGCTCACAAACCAAGGTTTTACTGTATTTGTTTCTACTTATTTAGGTCTTCTTTATTTTCTGTTGGAAATATTTTGTAGTATTAATGTACAGATCTACATACCTTTTGTTGTATTTACGTCTAAATATACTTCATATATTTTGATGCTATAGAATTGGTGGTTTTAAGTTTCAATTGCTGTTTGTTCCTTGTTATAGAAACACAACTGATTCTAAAATCATTTTTATTGACATATAACATTATATTAGTTCCAGGTATACAACATAATGATTCAATACATGTATATCATGAAGTAGTTACCACAATAAGTCTGGTTAACTTCTATCACCAAACATAGCTACATTTTTTTTCTTATGATGAGAACTTTTAAGATGTACTCTCTTAGCAACTTTCAAATACATAATATTATTAGCTATAATCATTACGCCATACATTATATCTCTAGGCTTATTTATTTTATAATCAAAAGTTTGTACCTTTTGGCCACCTTCACCCATTTTGTCCACCCTCCCAGCCCCCACCTATGGCAACCATCAGTCTGTTCTCTGTATAAATGAGTTTGTTAAAAAAAAACCAAAAACTGAATTCCTTTTAATTTCACACACAGGTGATCTCATACAGTTATTTGCCTTTCTCTGAGTTATTTCACTTAGCATAATGCCCTAAAAGTCTATCCTTATTGTCGCAAATGTCAGGATTTCCTTCTTTTTTATGGCTGAATAGTATTTCATTGTATATATCCCATATTCTTTTTTAAAATAGATTTTATTTTTTACAGCAGTTTTTTAAACTTGTTTTTTTTTTATTTTTTATTATTAAAAAATTTTTTTTCAACGTTTATTTATTTTTGGGACAGAGAGAGACAGAGCATGAACGGGGGAGGAGCAGAGAGAGAGGGAGACACAGAATCGGAAACAGGCTCCAGGCTCTGAGCCATCAGCCCAGAGCCTGATGCGGGGCTCGAACTCACGGACCGCGAGATCGTGACCTGGCTGAAGTCGGACGCTTAACCGACTGCGCCACCCAGGCGCCCCTATTTTTTATTTTTTTAAATTTACATCCAAATTAGTTAGAATATAGTCAAACAATGATTTCAGGAGGAGATTCCTTAGTGCCCCTTACCCATTTAGCCCATCCCCCCTCCCAATCCTCACCCGTAACCCTCAGTTTGTTCTCCATATTTATGAGTCTCTTCTGTTTTGTCCTCCTCCCTGTTTTTATATTATTTTTGTTTCCCTTCCCTTATGTTCATCTGTTTTGTCTCTCAAAGTCCTCTTATGAGTGAAGTCATATGATTTTTGTCTTTCTCTAACTGACTAATTTCACTTAGCATAATACCCTCCAGTTCCATCCACATAGTTGCAAATGGCAAGATTTCATTCTTATTGATTGCCGAGTAATACTCCGTTGTGTGTGTGTGTGTGTGTGTGTGTGTGTGTGTGTGTGTGTATATATGTATATATATATATCACATCTTCTTTATCCATTCATCCATCGATGAACATTTGGGCACTTTGGCTATTGTTGATAGTGCTGCTATACACATGGAGGTGCATGCATCCCTTCGAAACATCACCCCTGTATCCCGTGGATAAATGCCTAGTAGTGTAATTGCTGGGACGTAGGGTATTTCTATGTTTAGTTTTTTGAGGAACCTCATACTGTTTTCCAGGGTGGCTCCACCAGCTTGCCTTCCCACCAACAATGCAAAAGAGATCCTCTTTCTCCACATCCTTGCCAACATCTGCTGTTGCCTGAGTTGTTAATGTTAGCCATTCTGACAGGTGTAAGGTGGTATCTCGTTGTGGTTTTGAGTTGTATTTCCCTGATGATGAGTGATGTTAAGCATTTTTTTCATGTGTCGGTTGGCCATCTGGATGTCTTCTTTGGAGAAGTGTCTATTCATGCCTTTGTCCATTTCTTCACTGGATTGTTTTTTGGGTGTTGAGTTTGATAAGCTCTTGATAGATTTTGGATACTAACCCTTTATCTGATATGTCCTTTGCAAATATCATCTCCCATTCTGTCAGTTGCCTTTTAGTTTTGCTGATTGTTTCCTTCACTGTGCAGCAGCTTTTTATTTTGGTGAGTTCCCAGTAGTTCATTTTTGCCCTTGTCTCCAGAGATGTGTTGAGTAAGAAGTTGCTGCAGGCAAGATCAAAGAGGTTTTTGCCTGCTTTCTCCTTAAGGATTTTGATGGCTTCCTGTCTTACATTGAGGTCTTTCATCCATTTTGAGTTTATTTTAGTGTGTGGTATAAGAAAGTGGTCCAGGTTCATTCTTCTGCATGTTTCTGTCCAGTGTTCCCAGCACCACTTGCTGAAGAGACTGTGTCTGTTCCATTGGATATTATTTCCTGCTTTGTCAAAGATGAGTTGGCCATACGTTTGCGGGTCCATTTCTGGATTCTGTTCCATTGATCTGAGTGTCTGTTCTTGTGCCAGTTCCATACTGTCTTGCTGATTACAGCTTTGTAATACAGCTTGAAGTCTGGGATTGGGATGCCTGCAGCTTTGGTTTTATTTTTCAAGATTACTTTTGTTATTTGGAGTCTTTTCTGGTTCCATACAAATTTTAGGATAGTTTGTTCTAGCTCTGTAAAGAATGCTGCTGTTATTTTGATAGGGATTGCATTGAATATGTAGATTGCTTGGGTAGTATTGACATTTTAACAATATTTGTTCTTCACATCCAGGATCATAGAACATCTTTCCATTTTTTTTGTGTCTTCTTCAATTTCTTTCATAAGCTTTTATAGTTTTCAGTGTATAGCTTTTTACTTCTTTGGTTAGATTTATTCCTAGGTATTTTATGGTTTTTGTGCAACTGTAAATGGGATCGATTCCTTGATTTCTCTTTCTGTCACTTCATGGTTGGTGTATAGGAATGCAAGTGATTTCTGTGCATTGATTTTATATCCTACAACTTTGTTGAATTCATGAATTCTAGCAGTTTTTTGGTGGAATCTTTTGGGTTTTCCATATAGAGTATCATGTCATCTGTGAAGAGTGAAAGTTTGACCTCCTCCTGGCTGATTTGGATGCCTTTTATTTTTTTATGTTGTCTGATTACAGAGGCTAAGACTTCCAATACTATGTTGAATAACAGTGGCGAGAGTGGACATGCCTGTCTTGTTCCCTAACTTATGGGGAAAGCTCTCAGTTTTTCCCCATTGAGGATGATATTAGCGTTGGGTCATTTCTATATGGCTTTTATGATCTCGAGGTATGCTCCTTCTATCCCTACTTTCTTGAGGATTTTTATCAAGAAAGGATGCTGTATTTTGTCAAATGCTTTCTCTGCATCTATTGAGAGGATCATATGGTTCTTGTCCTTTCTTTTATTGATGTGATGAATCACGTTAATTGTTTTGTGGATATTGAACCAGCCCTGCATCCCAGGTATAAATCCCACTTAGTCGTGATGAATAATTTTGTTAATGTATTGTTCGATCCGGTTGGCTAATATCTTGGTGAGAATTTTTGCCTCCATGTTCATCAGGGAAATTGGTCTATAGTTCTCATTTTTAGTGGGGTCTCTGCCTGGTTTTGTAATCAAGGTAATGCTGGCTTCATAGAAAGAGTTTGGAAGTTTTCCTTCCATTTCTATTTTTTGGAAGAGCTTCAAGAGAATAGGTGTTAACTCTTCCTTAAATGTTTGGTAGAATCCCCTGGAAAGCCATCTGGCCTTGGACTCTTGTTTTTTGGAAGATTTTTGATTACTAATTCGATTTCTTACTGGTTATGGGTCTGTTCAAATTTTCTATTTCTTCCTGTTTCAGTTTTGGTAGTATATATGTTTCTAGGAATTTGTCCTTTGATTCCAGATTGCCCATTTTATTGGCATATAATTGCTCATAATATTCTCTTATTATTGTTTTTATTTCAGCTGTGTTGGTTGTGATCTCTCCCCTTTCATTCTTGATTTTATTCATTTGGGTCCTTTCCTTTTTCTTTTTGATCCAACTGGTTAATGGTTTATCAATTTTGTTAATTCTTTAAAAGAACCAGCTTCTGGTTTCATTGATCTGTTCTGTTTTGTTTTGTTTTGTTTTGTTTTGTTTTTGGTTTCAAAGCATTAATTTTGGCTCTAATCTTTATTATTTCTTGTCTTCTGCTGGTTATGAGTTTTATTTGCTCTTCTTTTTCCAGCTCCTTAAAGTGTAAGGTTAGGTTGTGCATCTGAGACCTTTCTTCCTTCTTTAGGAAGGCCTGGATTGCTATATACTTTCCTCTTATGACTGCCTTTGCTGTGTCCCAGAGGTTTTGGGTTGTGGTGTTATCATTTTCATTGACCTCTATATGCTGTTTAATTTGCTCTTTAACTTCTTGGTTAGCCCATTCATTCTTTAGTAGGATGTTTTTCAGTATCCAAGTATTTGTTACCTTTCCAAATTTTTTCTTGTGGTTGATTTCGAGTTTTATAGTGTTGTGGTCTGAAAATATGCACGGTATGATCTTGATCTTTTTGTACTTACTTAGGGCTGATTTGTGTCCCAGTATATGATCTATTTTGGAGAACGTTCCATGTGCACTGGAGAAGAATGTATATTCTGCTGCTTTAGGATGAAATGTTCTGAATATATCTGTTAAGTCCATCAGGTCCAGTGTGTCATTCAAAGCCATTGTTTCCTTATTGATTTTTTGATTAGATGATCTGTCCATTGCTGTGAGTGGGGTGTTTAAGTCTCCTACTATTATGGTATTACTATCGATGAGTTTCTTTATGTTTGCGATGAATTGATTTATATATTTGGGCGCTTTCACATTTGGCGCATGAATGTTTACAATTGTTAGGTCTTCTTGGTGGATAGACCCCTTGATTATGATATAATGCCCTCTGCATCTCTTGATATAGTCTTTATTTTAAAGTTTAGGGGTGCCTGGGTGGCTCAGTCAGTTAAGCGTCTGACTTCAGCTCCGGTCATGATCTCAAAGTCCGTGAGTTCAAGCCCCACGTCGGGCTCTGTGCTCACAGCTCAGAACCTGGAGCCTGCTTCGAATTCTCTGTCTCCCTCTCTCTCTGACCCTCCCCCGTTCATGCTCTGTCTCTCTCTGTCTCAAAACTAAACAAACATTAAAAAATAAAAAAAAATGAAGTCTAGATTGTCTGATATAAGTATGACTACTCTTTCTTTTGTTGACCATTAGCATGATAGATGGTTCTCCATCCCCTTATTTTCAATATGAAGGTGTCTTTAGGTCTAAAGTGGGTCTCTTGTAAACAGCAAATAGATGGATCTTGTTTTCTTATCCATTCTGTTACCCTATATCTTTTGATTGGAGCATTGAGTCCATTGACATTTAGAGTGAGTACTGAAAGATATTAATTTATTGCCATTATTATGCTTGTAGAGTTGGAGTTTCTGGTGGTGTTCTCTGGTCCTTTCTAATCTTTGTTGCTTTTGGTATTTATATATGTATATATGTGTGTGTGTTGTTTATCTTTTCTCCCCTCAGAGAGTCCCCCTTAAAATTTCTTGCAGGGCTGGTTTAGTGGTCACAAACTCCTTTAATTTTTGTTTGTCTGGTAAACTTTTTATCTCTCCTTATATTTTGAATGACAGCCTTGCTGGATAAAGAATTCTTAGCTGCATATTTTTCTGATTCAGCACACTGAATATATCCTGCCATTCCTTTCTGGCCTGCCACGTTTCTGTGGATAGGTCTGCTGCAAATCTGATCTGTCTTCCCTTGTAGGTTCAGGACTTTTTTTTCCCTTGCTGCTTTCATGATTCTCTCCTTGCCTGGGTATTTTGTGAATTTTACTATGATATTCCTTGTTGATGGTCAGTTTTTGTTGAATCTAATGGAGGTCCCCTGTGCTTCCTGGATTTTGAGGTCTGCATCTTTTCCCAGGTTAGGAACATTTTCCACTATGATTTGTTCACATAACCCTTTTATCCCTATTTCTCTCTCTTCCTCTTCTGGGACCCCTATGATTCTGATCTTGTTCCATTTTAATGAGTCACTGATTTCTCTAATTCTTAAATCGTGCTCTTTTGCCTTAATCTCCCACTTTTTTTTCCTGCTTCATTATTCTCTATAAGTTTGTCCTCTATATTGCTAATTCTCTGTTCTGCCTCATCCATCCTTGCCGCCGTGGCATCCATTAGAGATTGCAGCTCAGTTAAAGCATTTTTAATTTCATTCTATTTTTTACTTCTTTTATCTCTGCATAAAGGGATTCTAATTTATTTTCAACTCCAGCTAGTATTCTTCTTATCATGATTCGAAATTCTGGTTCAGACATCTTGCTTGTGTCTGTGTTGGTTAAATCCCTCGCTTTCATTTCTTCATGCTCTTTCTTTTGGGGTGAATTCCTTCATTTTGTCATTTTGAAAGGAGAAAGGGAATTAATGAGGTAGAAAAATTAAAATTAAAAAATATTAAAATAAAAAACTTAAACACACATGCACACACACACACACACACAAAATCTAATAAATGATGCTAGATACTAGGTATTTTTTTTTGTCTGGGTGTTGAAAGTGGTTTGACAGATTAGAGAAAAAAGGGAGGGGGAGGAAATTGTTTGAGAATTTGGAAAAATGAATACACTGAAGTAGACTAAAATGAGATGATGGGAGTAAAATAGAATCTGAAAAAATTTACACAAAAGTAAAGAACATAGTAGAAAAAAATTAATGAAAAATATTTTTAATAAAAATTAAAAATAAAAATGAATTTTTTTCTCTTTTGTATTCAAGAAAAAGAAATGAAAAAAAAGAACAAATCCGAAATGTTTGAAAATTTGAGAAAGTGAATACACTGTAGTAGACTAAAATAAAATGATGGAAGTAAAATAGAATTTGAAAAAATTTACATAAAAGCAAAGAAAATATATAGTAAAAAAAATTAAAGAAGAATATTTTTAATAGAAATTGAAAGTAAAAGTGAAGTTTTCCACTTTCTGCATTCTATAAAAAGAAAAGAAACAAATGAGAAAAAAAAGAAAAAAGAAAACAAGCAAATTGTTTGAAAATTTGAAAAGGTGAATACATTGAAGTAGACTAAGATAGAATGATGGAAGATAGAGTTTGAAAAAATTTACACAAAAGTAAAAACAGAGTAAAAAAATTAAAGAAAAATATTTTTAATAAAAATTGAAAATAAAAATGAATTTTTTCTCTTTCTGTAGTCAAGAAAAAGAATAGTGTAAAAGAGAAAAAAAAAGAAAGAAAATTGAATAGATGGACCTGCTAACAGATTGAAATAGGACTGAAATTACTTCATTTTTTCCTTAGAAGTCAGACTATATAGCGCTTCATAGTTCATAAACTAGGCGGTGAGACTTGTGTTCTTGAAGAGCGAGGTTGGGCCATTTGGGCAGGGCTCAGTGTAATGGCTCCATTCTCCACTAGATGGTGCTGCTAGCCTTCAGGGTGGATTGTTGTGGTGCTCATAGGTGCATATGCGCATGCGGGGGAGCGGTGAAAATGGCGTCACCCAGCTACCCAGTTTCTAGTATGGGAACTTTGTTCTCTCTGATCAGCAATCAAGCACCCATCCTCTGTCTTCAGCTTTGTCCACTCCCCGCTTTTTCATTGTCCGTGACTAAGCCCCAGGCAGTACCTCTCTCCCGCGTTTTGTCTCAGATGCGGCTGTTTTCCCTGGTCCCTAACTTCTGAGGGACTGTGGCCTTGACCTGTTCCGCTCCTCTACAGAGGGTCTCATTGAGCAATGGAGCAATGGCTGAATGCCAGCTGCACCCAGGAAAGTTCATGAGACCGTGCTGCTGCCGGTGCCCCGAGACTGCAGCCAGGTGCCAGCCTGCCCCAGAAAAAGCATTTCAGGGATTGTGGAAAATCACAACACACATGTGGCACCAGGCTTCACCCTTAATGTCCTTGTTCCAGCACCAGCGAATGTGGCTGTTCTCTGGGGTCTGTTGGGACCAGGTGGCCTCAACAGTTTCTACCAAATGTCTTTCCAGCAGTGGAACCGCTTTTCCCCGTGTGGCCTGGGAGAACCTCCCGGACCCCTCTCTGTCCCTGGGGATTCGCCCTTCCCACCAGAGCGCCGCCAGGTATCGAGCTGCGGAGATGCAGACTTTGTGCTCCCCTTGTTTACAGTTTTAATGGATTCTAAACCCTCTCCTTTCTCTTTTCTCCCTTTTTAGTTTAGTCCCTGTGGACTGTTTCCAGTTTTCCACTTTCTCTCCAGCTTCTTTTCCCATAATCTCCCCCGCCCCCATCTCTGTCCTCTCTCTGCCTGCAAAGGTTGCTCCCTGCCCACCGTCAGCTTCTCTCTCCCCAAGTTCACCTCTCCACACCACATACCTGCTGAATTCTGTGGTTCAGGTTGTGCGGATTGTTGTGTTAATCCTCCAATTAGCTTTCTAGGTGTGTAGGATGGTTTAGTGTTGGTCTGGCTGTATTTCATGAACGTGAGACACAACAAAAAACTTCCATGCTGTCCCACCATCTTGGCTCCTCCCCCATATTCTTTATCACTCATCCAACAATGGGCACTTAAGCTGTTTTCATGTTTTGACTGTTGTTAAGTAATGCTCAACAAGGGGGAGTGTAGCTATCTTTTGAGTTAGTATTTTTGCTTCCTTTGGATAAATTCTTAGAATTGGACTTGCCTGGTCATATAGTAGTTCTATTTTTAATTTTTTAAGGAACATCCATACTATTTTCTATAGGGGCTGCATCAATTTACATTCCCATTAGCATTGCACAAGAATTCTCTTTTCTCCACATCTTTGTCAACACTTGCTATCTCTTGTCCTTTTTTTTTTTTTAAGTTTGTTTGTTTGTTTATTTTGAGAGAGAAACAGCACAAGTAGGGAATGGGAAGAGAGAGGGAAAGAGAGAGAATCCCAAGTAGGCTCCATACTGTCAGTGCAGAGCCCGAGGTAGGGCTCGAACCCACAAAGCCATGAGATCATGACCTAAGCCAAAACCAAGAGTCAGACGCTTAATCAACTGAGCCACCTATGTGCCCCTCTTGTCTTTTAATAAAGCCTTTCTAATAGGTCTGAGTTGTTATCTCATTGTGTTTTGCATTTGAATTTCCCTGATGATGAGTAATGTTGAATATCTTTTAATGTGCCTGTTTGCCATCTGTATGTCTTCTTTGGAAAAAAAAAGTCTATTCAGTTTGTGTCCATTTTTAAATTGTTTATTGGCATTGAGTTGAATGAGTTCTTTATATATTTTGGGTATGAACCCCTTATCAGAAATATCATTTGCCAATATCTTTTCCTGTTCAGTACATTGCCTTTCATTTTGTTGATGATTTCCTTCACTGTGCAAAGCTTTTTAGTTTGATGTAGACCCACTTGTTTATTTTTGTTTTTGTTGCCCTTTTCTTGGGAGACAGATCCAGAAAAAATACAGCTAAGACCAATGTCAAAGACTTTACTGCCTATGTTTCTTTTAAGAGTTTTATAATTTCAGGTCTTACATTTAGGTCTTCAATCCATTTTGGGTTTATTTTTGTATATAGTGTAAGAAAGTGGTCCAAATTCATTCTTGTGCATGTAGGTGTCCAGTTTTCCCAGAACCATTTATTAAAGAGACTGCTTCTCTCCATTTTATATTCTTGTCTTCTTAGTCATAGGATAATTGACCATGTATATGTGGGTTTATTTTGGGCTATTATGTTCTATCGATCTGTGTGCCTGTTTTTGTGCCTGTGCCATACTATTTTGATCACTATAGCATTGTGTACAGTTTAAAATCATGGAGCATGATATGTCCAGCTTTATTCTTCTTTGTCAAGATTTCTTTTGCTATTTGGGATCTTTCTTGGTTCCTTACAAATGTTAGGATTATTGCTCTATTTCTGTGAAAAAGGTCATTGGAATTTTGGTAGGGATTGCATTGAATCTGTAGATTGCTTTGAGTAGTGTGGACATTTAACATTAAATCTTCCAGTTCACGAGCATGGTGTATCTTTCAATGTATTTGTGTCTTCTTCAATATCTTTTATCATTGCCTTATATTTTTCAGGGAATAGTTGTATTTTTATTTTTCACTTCTTTGGGTAAATTTATTTCTAGGTATCTTATTCTTTTTGAGAAATTATAAATAGAATTGTTTTGTTCATATCTCTTTCTGATAGTTCATTTTTTAGTGTACAGAAACACAACCAATTTCTGTATATTAATTTTGTATTCTGCAACTTTACTGAATTCATGTATTCATTCTAATAGCTTGTATTCATTCTAATAGTCCTTGGGGCTTTAAATATATATGGTATCATGTCATTTGCACATAGTGACAGTTTTATTTCTTCCTTGCCATTTTGGATGGTTTTTATTTCTTTTTCTTGTCTGATCCCTATAGCTAGGATTTTGAATACTCTGTTGAATAAAGGTGGCAAGAGTGGTATCCTTGTCTTATTTCTGATTTTGGAAGAAAAGCTTTCAGCTTTTTATTATTGAATATGATGTTAATTGTGGGTTTGTTATCTATGGCCTTTATTATGTGGGGTTGTTCCCGTTATACCCACTATATAAGAATTTTTATCATGAATAGATGTGGAATTTTGTCAGATAATTTTTCTGCATCTGTTGAGGTGATCATATGATGAGCCTTCATTTTCTTAACATGGAGTATCAGGTTGACTGATTAGTGGCTGATTGATTGGTTACTGAACCATTCTTTCATCCTTGGAATAAATCCCACTTGATAATGGTGTATGATTCTTTTAATGTATTGTTGAATTAGTTTTGCTAATATTTTGTTGGGGATTTTTCCATCTATGTTCTTCAGGAATATTAGCCTGTAATACTCTCTTTTTGTAGTGCCTTTGTCTGGTTTTGGTTTCAGGGTAATGCTGGCCTTGTGGGATGAGTTTGGAAGCATTTCTTCCCCTTCAATTTTTTGGAACTGTTAAAGAGGGATAGGTATTAATTCTTTAAATGTTTGGTATAATTCACCTGTGAAGCTGTCTGGTCTTGGACTTTTGTTGGTTGTGAGTATTTTGATTACAGACTCAATTTCATTACTACTAATTGGTCTGTTCAGATTTTCTACTGCTTCCTGATTCAATTTTGGAAGACTGCATGTTTCTAGGAATTTATCCATTGTCCAATGTTCATTGTCAAATTTGTTGGTGTATAATTGTTAATAGTCTCTTATAATCCTTTTCATTTCTGTGGTTCTGGTTCTACTTCTTTTTCAGTTCTGATTTTATTTACTTGGGACCTCTTGCTTTTTTTGATGAGTCTGGCTAAAGATTTGTCAATTTTGTTTAACTTTTCAAAGAACCAACTCTTAGTTTGATTAATCTTTTGTACTTTTTTTCCCCTCTGTATTTCATTTATTTCTGCTCTGATCTTTATTTAGTCCTTCCTTCTACTAATTTTTTGTTTTGTTTTGTTCTTCTTTTTCTATTGCCTTTCATGTAAGATTAGATAGTTTACTTGAGACTTTCCTTATTTCTTGAGATAGACCTGTATTGCTATAAACTTCCCTCTTAAATCTGATTTTGCTGCATGCCATAAATTTTGGAACATTGTATTTCCACTTTCATTTGTCTCAAGGTATTTTTTGATGTCCTCTGATTTCTACATTCAACTCATTGGTTGTTTATTAGCATGATGTTTATCCTCCATGTGATTGTGTTTTTTTTCCAGTTTTTTTTTTTTGTGATTGATTTCTAGTTTCATACTGTTGTAATCAGATAAAATGCTTGATATGATTTCTATCTTCTTAAATTTACTGAGACATAGTTTGTGGCCTAACATGATCTATCCTGGAGAATATTTCATTTGGTTTGCTAATATTTTAATGAGTATTTTTGCATCTATGTTCATCAGGAATATTGGCCTACAATTTTGTTTTCTTGTGGTGTATTTGTCCAGTTTCAGCATCAGGCCAATGTTGGTCTCATAAAAGGAGTTTGGAAGTGTTCCCTCCTCTTCTGTTTTTTGAAATATTTTGAGAAGCATTGGTATTAACTTTCCTTCCTTCCTTCCTTCCTTCCTTCCTTCCTTCCTTCCTTCCTTCCCTCCCTCCCTCCCTCCCTCCCTCCTTCTTTTCTTCCTTCATTGTTGTTTTTATTTAAATTCAAGCTAGTTAACATATGGTGCAGTGTTGGTTTCAGGAGTAGAATTTAGTGATTCATCACTTACTTATAACACCCGTTGCTCATCCCAATAAGCGCCCTCCTTAATGTGCCTCACCCATTTAGCCCACCCCTCCAGCAACCCTCAGTTTGTTCTCTGTATTTAAGAGTCTTTTATGGTTTGCTTTCTTCTCTGTTTCTATCTTATTTTGTTTTTCTTTCCCTTCCCCTATGTTAATCTGTTGTATTTCTTAAATTCCACATATGAGTGAAATCATATGGTATTTTTCTTTCTCTGACTGACTTATTTCGCTTTGCATAATAAACTCTAGAGTCATCCATGTTGTTGCAAATGGCAAGATTTCATTTTTTTTATTGCTGAGTAATAATATTCCATTATATATATATATATATATATACATATATATATATGTATATATATATATACACACCACCACATCTTTAGCCATTCATCAGTTGATGGACATTTAGCTTCTTTCCATAGTTTGGCTATTGTTGATAGCACTACAATAAACATTGGGGTGCATGTGCCTTTTCAAATCAGCATTTTTTGTATCCTTTGGATAAATTCCTAGTAGTGCTGAATTTTATGGTAGTTTTACTTTTAATTTTTTGAGGAACCTCCATACTGCTTTCCAGAGTGGCAGCACCAATTTGCATTCCCATCAACAGTGCAAAAGTGTTCCCATTTCTCCACATGCTCGCCAACATCTGTTGTTTCCTGAGTTGTTACTTTTAGCCATTTTGATAGGTGTGAGGTGGTATCTCATTGTGGTTTTTATTTGTATTTCCCTGAAGATTAGTGATGAGCGTCTTTACATGTGTCTGTTTTCCATCTGGATGTCTTCTTTGGAAAATTATCTATTTATGTCATCTGCCCACTTCTTCACTGGATTGTTTGTTTTTTGGGTGTTGAGTTCGGTTAAGTTCTTTACAGATTTTGTCTACTAACCCTTTATCCTATATGTCATTTGCAAATCTCTTGTCCCATTCCATCAGTTGTCTTTTAGTTTTATTGATTGTTTTCCTCACTGTGTAGAAGCTTTTCATCTTGATGAGGTCCCAATAGTTCATTTTTTCTTTTGCCTCCCTTGCCTCTGGAAACATGTCTAGTACAAAGTTGTTGCACCAAGGTCAAAGAAGTTGCTGCCTGTTTCCTCCTGTAGGATTTTGATGGTTTCCTGTTTTACATTTCAGTCTTTCATACATTTTGAATTTATTTTTGTGTACAGTGTAAGAAAGTGCTCTAGTTCCATTCTTCTGCATGTTGATGTCCAATTTTCCCTGCATAATTTGCTGAAGACGCTGTCTTTTTTCCACTGGATATTCTTTCTTGCTTTGTCAAAGATTAGTTGGCCATACATTTGTTGGTCTATTTCTGGGTTCTCTATTCTGTTCCACTGATTTATATGTGTCTGTTTTTGTGCTAGTACCATACTGTCTTGATAATAACAGTTTTGTAATACAGCTTGAAGTCCAGAATTGTGATGCCTCCAGCTTTGGTTTTCTTTTTCAACATTGCTTTGGTAATTTGATGTCTTTTCTGGTTCCATACACATTTTAGAATTATTTGTTCTGCTCTGTGAAGAATGCTGATGTTATTTTGATAGGGATTGCATTGGATGTGCAAATCGCATTGGGTAGTATAGACATTTTAACCATATTTGTTATTCTAGTCCATGAGCATAGAATGGTTTTCCACTTCTTTGTATCTTTTTCAATTTCTTTCATAAGCTTTCTATAGTTTTCAGCACACAGATATTTTACCTCTTTGGTTAGGTTTATTCCTAGTATCTTATGCTTTTTGGTGTAATTGTAAGTGGGATCAATTCCTTGATTTCTTTCTGCTGCTTCATTGTTGGTGTATAGAAATGCAACCAATTTCTGTATGTTAATTTTATATCCTGAAACTTTGCTACATTTATGTATCTGTAATAGCAGTTTCTTGGTGAAGTCTTTCAGGTTTTCCACGTAGAGTATCATGTCGTCTGTGAAGAATGGAAGTTTGACTTCTTCCTTGCCAGTTTGTATGCCTTTTATTTCTTTTTGTTGTCTAACTGCTGAGGATAGGACTTCCAGTACGATGTTGAACAGCAGTGGTGAGAGTGGACATTCCTTCGTGTTCCTGATCTCAGGGGGAAAGCTCTCAGTTTTTCCCCATTGAGGATGATATTAGCTCTGGGTCTTTGATATATGGCCTTTATGATGTTGAGGTATGTTCCTTCTATCCCTACTTTCTTGAGGGTTTTTATCAAGAAAGGATGCTGTATTTTGTCAAATGCTTTCTACTATGGTTAACTTTAAATGTTTGGTAGAGGGGCGCCTGGGTGGCGCAGTCGGTTAAGCGTCCGGCTTCAGCCAGGTCACGATCTCGCGGTCCGTGAGTTTGAGCCCCGCGTCAGGCTCTGGGCTGATGGCTCGGAGCCTGGAGCCTGTTTCCGATTCTGTGTCTCCCTCTCTCTCTGCCCCTCCCCCGTTCATGCTCTGTCTCTCTCTGTCCCAAAAATAAATAAAAATGTTGAAAAAAAAATTAAAAAAAAAAGAAATGTTTGGTAGAATTCACCAGTGAAGCCATCTGATTCTTGACTTTTGTTTTTTTGAATCAGTAATTAAAAACCTCCAATCTCCTTAGTAGTAATCATTCTGTTCATATTTTTTATTTCTTCATGATTCATTTTTGGTAGATTGTATGTTTCTGGGACTGTATCCATTTCTTCTACATTGTCCAATTTGTTGGTGTGTATTTGTTCATAGTTTCTTATTATCCTTTGTATTATTGTGGAATCATTTATACCATCTTTTTTTTTTTTTTCCGTCTTATTATTTATTTGAGTCCTGTCTTTTTTTTTCTTGGTGAGTCTAGTTAAAGGTTGGTCAGTTTTGTTTTTTGTTTCAAAAACCAGCTCTTAGTTTCCTTGTTTTTATTTTATTTGGTTTTTTTGTCATTTAGTTCCTGTTTCATTTATTTTTTTATTTTTATTTTTTGCTTGATCATTTTATTTTATTTTTTATTTTTTTAAAATTTACATTCAAATTTGTTAACATATAGTGCAACAGTGATTTCAGGAGTAGATTCCTTAGTGCCCCTTACCCAGTTAGCCCATCCCCCATCCCACAACCCCCCCAGTAATCCTCATTTTGTTCTCCATATTTATGAGTCTCTTCTGTTTTGTCCCCCTCTCTGTTTTTATATTATTTTTGTTTATCTTCCCTTAGGTTCATCTTTTTTGTCTCTTAAAGTCCTCATGTGCATGAAGTCATATGATTTTTGTCTTTCTCTGACTAATTTCACTTAGCATAATACCCTCCAGTTCCATCCACGTAGTTGCAAATGGCAAGATTTCATTCTTTTTGATTGCCAGGTAATACTCCATTGTATATATATACCACATCTTCTTTATCCATTCATCCATTGATGGACATTTGGGCTCTTTCCAGACTTTGGCTATTGTTGATAGTGCTGCTATAAACACGGGGGTGCATGTGTCCTTTCGAAACAGCACACATATATCCTGTGGATAAATGCCTAGTAGTGCAATTGCTGGGTTGTAGGGTAGTTCTATTTTTAGTTTTTTGAGGAACCTCCTTACTGTTTTCCAGAGTGGCTGCACCAGCCTGCATTCCTACTGTTTCATTTATTTTTGACCTAATCTTTGTTAATTCCTTCTTTCTACTAACTTCAGGCTTTGTTTTTCCTATTTTAGTTCCTTGAAGTGTAAAGTTAGGTTATTTGAGAATTTTCTTGTTTTTTTTTAATTTTTTTAACGTTTATTCATTTTTGAGAGACAGAGACAGAGCACTAGTGGGGGAGGGGCAGAGAGAGGGAGACACAGAATCTGAAGCAGGCTCCAGGCTCCGAGCTGTCAGCACAGAGCCTGATGCGGGGCTCGAACTCATGACGGGAGATCATGACCTGAGCGGAAGTTGGATGCCTAGCCCACTGAGCCACCCAGGAGCCCCGAGAACTTTCTTGTTTCTTAATATAGGCATTTATTGCAATGAACTTCCCTCTTTGGACTACATTTGCAGCATCCCATATGTTTTGGTATGTTTCATTTCCATTTTTATTTATCTCAAGGTAGTTTTCAATTTCTATTTTGATTTCTTCTTTAACCCCTTGGTTGTTCACTAGCATACTGTTCAATGCCCACATATTTGTGAGTTTTCCAGTTTTCTTCATCTGATTCGTTTCTAGTTTCATACCATTGTGGTTAGAAAAGATGCTTGATATGATTTCAGTCTTCTTAAGTTTATTAAGATTTGCTTTGTGGTCTAACATATAATCTTTCCTAAAGAATGTTCCATGTGTGCTTGAAAAGTATGTGTATTCTGTTGTTTTGGGATGAAATATTCTGTACATATCTGTAAGTTCATCTGGTCTAATGTGCCGGTTCAGGCCAATGTTTCCTTATTGATTTTTGTGTGGATGAACTATCCATTGACAAAAGTAGGGTATTAAAGTTTCCTACTATTATTATATTGCTGCGTATTTCTCCCTTTAGTTCTGTTAATATATTTTAATACATTTAGGTGATCCTATGATAGATTCATAAATGTTTACAAATATAATATCCTTTTATTGGCTTGACACTTCCTCCTTATTTCATACTGATAAAGATTATGTCACGCTCATTCTCACAAGGAAGATGGGATAATATTAGACCAAATGACCCTGCTCCTGGACTGACAGTGAGACCAGTTACTTTAAAACATGGAGAAGGCATGCATGTCTAACTTGAAGTTGTGTTAGGAAAGGTGAATGGGGAATGGATGTCAGGGTGGCACCCGACCATTTCTAATAAACCTGATTGATTGGAGGAAGCCCAACTAGATGAAGTTCTAGTGTGAGGGATTTTTTCCCCAATGGTTGCGGGAAGCAATTATTATTATTTTTTGCCTTTGAATATAAATGAAGAAGCATGTAGCTTTGGCTCTACTGGCCACGAGTCATCCTGAAAATGAAAGCAGCCATGGGACCAAAGCACAGGGATTCATAGAGAAATGGATAATTAGAGCTGGAACCCAGACTAATCTATGTGTGAGGCTTTATCTTGGACTTTTCAGGTACCCAAACCAATAAATTCCCATTATTACTTAAGCTAATCTGAGTTGATTTTTTGTTGCTGATTTATTTTTATTTTGTTGTGACTTAGTATATTTCTAAACAACAGAATTCTGAGATATAAAGGCTGATACAATGGCACAGGCCAATATTACAGTCTCCAGCACTAGAAAACATTGAACTTTCAGGAAAGAGCCAGTAATGAGAGAATGATATCTAGCCAGCAAGTGGGATAAAGGGGATTCAGTCAGATCCTTTTTTCCAGATGTTTCTAACTGGTGAGATAAGTCTTTTGAAAGAGTATTATGGTAGAAAAAAATGTTATGGCTTTACCACCAATTTATTTTTTTCTTCTAGGCACATAAGAAGAACTGTCTCTGAAGACAGGTTGGGATAATGTGTCTGTGACTGAGTTTTAATCTGTGAAGTATAGGCAGATGTGATATATTTTCTTCTAGTCCTTACCACGAAAGTCTTTGTATAATCTGTTGTTCTTATTTTCATTTCTATGTAGACTTTGGTTGCCATTTATCAAAATAGCAGAGTTTGAGAAGAATCTCAGGTCCCTGAATTACTACATAGAAAATCATTGTTTTGGTTAGCTACTGCTGCATAGTAAACTGCCTCAAAGGATATTGGCTTAAACAACAGTGTATTATTATTTGTTATGATTCTGCCATAACAAATGGGCTTACCTGGTGGTTCCCACTTGAGATCTCTCATGCAATTATAGGCAATTGTTGGCTGAGACCATGGTCATCTGATGGTCAACTGACATGGATGACCAGAAGGTACACTCACGCTGACAGCTGAGGCTGGCTATCTGCTGGTTACCCCCCTGGGGATGACAACTGGAGTGCCTGTATGTGGCCCCTCTGTGGCTCAAGAACCTCTTGGCCTTGTGCCTGAGTTCCAAAAGGAACCATATTGGAAGTGTACATTCTAAGAGGCAGGAAATGGAAGCAGTCGACAAGTTAAGGACTTTACCTGGAGTGGCACAGCATCATTTTCAGCATATTTTATTGATTAAAGGAGCCACTAGCCCTGCCTCGATTCAATGGGGAAATAAACTACTTCTTGTTGTGGCAATGGCAAAGCCACTTTGCCAAAGATAATATGGTACTGGTGACATTGTCACGACCATCTCTGGGAATATAATATGTCATACCCTCCCAGCAAACACTTCACTGAACTATGACACAGGTAGACATAAACTTAATTCACTGAGATTTTGAGATGGTTACAGCAATCAGTTTATTCTATTGTACATAATATTAAAAATGTTTTTGAGTATAGTTGACACATAACGTTACATTAGTTTCAGGTATACAACATAGTGATTCATCATCTCTATACTTTATGCTGTGCTCACCACAAATGTCGCTACCATCTGTCACCATGCAACACTACTACATTATCATTAACTATATTCCCTATTGCTGTATCTTTTATTCATATCACTTATTCACTCTGTAACTGGAAGCCTGTACCATACATAATATTGCATTAAATGGGGACTACACCTTTTTTCTCTGGGGTTCACAATAATGCCTCTTCCAACTTGAGCCTTCTCCTACACATGAAGATAGTATAATTCAAACAGAATATTTAGTCCTAGGTGCAAGGAGGTACCTGCTGTATCCACTTAAAAAGCCATTTGGTGCACTAAGTTCCAGCTGCCAACTTGAAGGTCTGGCTTGAGTTGCACCATATTACAGGTGGTGCCATGCATAGAACTAGTATAACTTCCCACCTCCAGACATTTGGTCAGTTCAAGTCCAACATCCATCTCAAATCCTAGGTTCTATTATGCAAATTGAAGGATCTTATTTCAAACGCCAGTGTGTTTTCCAAATGTACTCCCCTCCTAATTTCAAGGATAGTAAATGTTCAAATAAATTGTATACATTGCATTACTTATAAACATCCCTCAAGAGATTCTTAGAGCCCTTGCTGTATATTTCTTTGTATATACCACAAAGTATGTATATTAGTTCTGTTAATATTTTTTTAATACATTTAGGTGATCCTATGATGGGTTCATATATGTTTACAAATATAATATCCTTTTATTGGCGTGACACTTCCCCCTTATTTCATACTGATAAAGATTATGTCACGCTCATTCTCACAAGGAAGATGGGATAATATTAGACCAAATGACCCTGCTCCTGGACTGACAGTGAGACCAGTTACTTTAAAGCATGGAGAAGGCATGCATGTCTAACTTGAAGTTGTTAGGAAAGGTGAATGGGGAGCCCTTGCTGTATATTTCTTTGTGTATACCGCTTCAAATCCTTTGCATGGTAACTATATATTGGTCAAGGGTACAGCCTCACATTTCTACCTCCTTAGAGTCCTGTTTCTGTTGTTGAGGAATCCACAGAGCTGGTACCAAGAAGAGTGTATGGCTACTGTTGTTCTCTAGTTTGTATGATGCTCAATAGAAGCTCTGACTTTCTACACATACAGTCTAGGAGGGCCCACGCATTCTTGGCAACTAGTAAGGTAGAGGTAGTTTCCTTGGTCCAGAAGGTAAGTTTGAACACAGAATATTTTTTTCTGAATATATCAGTCTGTATTGAGATCAGTGAGATAGGTTCCTGGGTTGATGCAAAAAAGTAGTTTTTGCTGTAGAGCCTCCAGCGGTTCATTGTTGGATTTCATAAACTCCTCTTTGCCTTTGGATGGTACAAGAAGGGCCAACTTAATGGGCATGTGACCTGTGCAGTTGCACCAAACCTGCCCTTACCAGAGTTCTACTCTGGGTTTAATGCTCTGCTTTTGCTATCTTGAGATTCTTTTTTTTTTTAATTTTTAAAAAAATTTTAATATTTATTTTTGAGAGAGAGACAGAGACAGAGACAGAGACAGAGAGAGAGAGAGGGAGCAGAGGAGGGGCAGAGAGGGAGGGAGACACAGCCTCTGAAGCAGGCTCCAGGCTCCGAGCTGTCAACACAGAGCCTGATGTGGGGTCGAACTTAGAAACTGTGACCATGACCTGAGCCGACTGAGCCACCGACTGAGCCACCAGGTACCCTGCTATCTGGGTGCACAACATTATATAATCAGTCCTGAGTTCAAGGACTAGCATTTCCTCTCTCTAATCAAACCAATCAGTAGTTGTCTAATCATGTCCCTAAACTACTACTGATGTCATTAGCATAAAACTAAACTGAATGAAATTTAGGAATTTCCAGAAGTTAATAGTTTCTGATAGGTGATATTTGGGCCAGAAATTATAGAATATTCACAGCATCAAATAACAATGTGTCTCTGAATACTGTGGTTCTGTTCTACTATGGTCCATTCCATTCATTCCACAAATAGTTACTGAACACTCTCTAGAAAGGAGGACACTGTTCAACAGAGAAACTGATCAGAAGCCAGTGTAGGAATTTGTCTGAAGTGTTCTTCCTCAGTGATTTTAATTAGTAGCTTGATTTCTTTAATAGACATGGAACTATTCATATTTAAGTTCTTCCTTATATTATTTCTTTTAAATTGTTTCTCAAAGAATGTATCAATTTCATCTAAATTTTCAAATTTGTCTGCATAAAGTTGTTCCTGAAATCTTATTAACTGTCTATTGTCTGATGAATAGTAAGGATGTCCCCTTTTTCATTTTGGATATTGGTTATTTGTGTCATTATCTTTTATTTTCTTGATCAACTTGGCTAAAGATTTGTCAGTATTATTGTTTTTTGCAAAAAAGATGCAAATTTGGTTTAATTTTCCCTATTTTCTCCCATTTTGATGATGTCTGTCATTGATGTCTCTTATCTTTATTATTTCTTTTTGTTTTTGAGGATTTAATTTCCTTTGTTTTTCAGCTTCTTGAGATTCACACTTAGATAATTAATTTTTAATCTTTTTTCATTAATAATATTTACAGGTAATGTGATCTAAGAATGAGTCTAGACTTTCTTCTGCATCTTCCCTTTTACTTTTTCCATATATCTGTCACATCTTTTTTCTTGTATTTTTAATCTTTTTTCAGTGCCTCACTTTAAAGAAAAAATAGCAGAACATTCAAGATCAACATTAATAAAGAACAGTTACCTCATTTCTGTATGACATTAATAGCCACTTTCTTTGGCCAAGATTACTAAAAACAGTACTTTGTATGACTCTGCAACTTTTTGAGGGAGGCAATAACTCCTCAGAATATACATTCTCTCTCTCTGATTTAGAGATGAATTCCAGTGCATTCAACTGCAAGTAATTTTATATTTAAGCCTGGGATATATGGTAGATCAGTCATTATTGAAATTGATTCAAATATATGGTTAAGTGACCGTCAGAGAGTTTTACAATTTTATGGGTAAGCTTTTTATCTGTAGCAATAAGAGAGGTAAGAGCATTACTCTTAGTGGACTGGGGCAAGCGACGCTATGCAAGGCAGCGACATTACCTTACAAGGGCCAATAGTTAATGTGTCTCGCACAACTTTCCATAGTCCCGATGGATATTCGTGTAGGTGATATAACTGTTAATGATTTTACCCTATATCCGACTCTATTTTACATATGAACCCTAAAATGTTTTTTGCGTGGTTTACATAGAGACCGAATTCTCCATGAATAGTACATAGAAGGAATAGTGTTTTGTTTTTTTGGGACTTTATGGAGAGTTAGTCACAATTTTAGAAGATCACATCATCTACCCTACTTTGCCTTTGGTATTTTTGTTTCTTACACAACACATGCTCCGTATGTGTGTTTAAGAGGTTTCTACAGATAGAAACAAGCACCCTATTACTTCGTTGACCTACCTTTCACAGTGTACCAATATTGTCATACATTACTTTCCCTTTATTTCTTCTTCAAAGTCGGAGCATTGCCGTGCATACTGATTTAAATATAGGTGTTGATACGTAATATTATATACCAGTTTTACTCCAGATAATGATTTCATTTCAGGACTTTTGTTACTAAAAGGTCTGGAGTCTGATAGGTTGAGAACAACTTGGGTAGAATCACGATGTTTCCTAAGATTGATGTCAACACAGAAAAGAGCCAGCACAAAGAAATCTTTTTATTACTATAATTTACCGTAATTAAAAAAACTTTGCACTGTTACGTAAAGCGGTTTCAGGCACAGAGCTCCGATTGCCTCCGGCCGCAACGGTTACGCCCCCACTCAGCCGCGCTCCTAAGCAGTCCTGGCGGAGACTCCACCCGGAACTTTGGCGCCGTGACGCAGGTTTCCGGCGGGCTTCTTAGAGCGCCGAACAGCGTTGGGCCCAAGGACCATGAGAGGGCCGGAGTCGGGTCCCGAACCTACGATGGAAGGGGACGTGTTGGACACCTTGGAGGCGCTGGGGTGAGTATTCCCAGGGACGCCCTCCCCTGAAAACGTAAAGCTCTCCCTCCGTTTGGCCGCTGGGGTCTCCTCCCCGTGGGCCTCTGCTGGGCGCGGGCAGCTGGGTGGAGGCCTTCCCAGCCGCGCTCCCGCCGGCGCCGACGGAGTTAAGAGGGAGGCGGGAGAGAAATCCGTTTGAGGGGTGGAGCGGGGCCGGCGAGCTGGGGCGCGTGGCCCCCTCTTCCAAACTCTTGGCCCCGAAACTCCGCAGCCGGGCCCCGCGGCGTTGGCGCGGAGCAGCCAGGTTAGCGGCAGCCTCGCCGAGGAGCGTGTCCCTGCGCCGCGGCTGGTATTTTTGTTGACGTAGTGGTCGCGCCCCGGGGCGATGGGTGCTGGAACCCCAACTGCGGCTGGGGATTATTGTCCCTGCGATGTACAGCCTGTGACTTAATGAGGGTTCGGGAGCGAATCTCCTGCTTCCTTGACCGGAGAAAGTGTCTTTAAGTTGGTGTGGGTCCATTCATTCTACCGTTTCATCCGTTCGTTTAACATACGGCCGTGGTGTTAATACGTATTAATTAACGCATGTTTATGTGCTAAGGCAGAGGAAAAAGACCGTTTTCAGATTACTAGTAGCTCACATAGTTGGGGCTACAAAGAGTCTACTGGAATTTACAATTCAGGATACTAAGTGCCATGAGAACTCCTAGAATGATGTTAATGCTTTGAAGCACGGGGATCTTGAGGTGCAAAGTCTCCCTCAGCCTCATTCTGTTTTTACTCCCAGCTGTTGTCCGTATCCCAAACTACCTTGCCCCGTGTATTTATCCTCTCTCGCAGTGCCCCCACCTCCTCCCGCTCCAGGAAGTCAGGCGCCTTACCTGTCTTGTTCCCAGCAACGTCCTACAGTGGCGGCCTGTACAATAAATTACGGTTCGATGAATGGGTAAATGAAAAAAAGTTCAAGAAAGAGAATGCACAGAGATAGAGATAGGGCCAGATAGTTGGGAGTCAAAAAATACTCCTTACTTAAATTTAGAGATTGGAACCATCTGCGCAGTTGTTTGCCCTGCCACGTGCTGGAGTTTCTTGAATGGGATAGGCTGTGTCTTTGCAGTTCTATTGTGAAGCTTGAAACCTCCACCCACTTTATTTTTATTATTTTTTTCTAAAACTGCACTTGCTCTTCTGTCAGTTGCTTCATTTGGACCCCAATAATACCTACTTGGCAATGTTACAGAGCCTTGCACTTCGTAGATCGGAATAAATGTTTGTCAAATGAAAGAACTGAGTCAGATTATTTAAGGGGTATTTTTACTCTGTGAAATCTCTTGGAAATTTTCACTTAATTTGGTTACAGAAATAGCCAAAACAAGAAGTTAAAATACTTACTAGAAGTGTGTAGGCCCCAAATAGTTTGAGATCCTGAGTACTCCAGATAAAAATAGTATGATTATGTGAATAGTTTATGAAAAAGAGAAAGTCAGTGCTTTTTTTCTCTTCCTTCATTCCTTTAATTGTGCCTATTATAGGTGTTTTGAAAAATTAAGTTTGCTATAACCTTGACTTTCATCAAGGAAAACTAGTTTCAGATTATTCAATATGGAAAATAAAAGTTTACGTATGTTAGAACTGATTTTTCCTGGAGTATGTGAGGACATGATTTTGAAGTTTGAGTTTTCTTACAATGATAATGAAATACAGAAAGCAGTTTTTCCTTAAAATGTGTGTTGTAATTGAGCACTAGGTTTTAAAATATCCGTGTAGTTTGTGAATAGTGCATTTTCTGTTGTAATTAAAACACTGAGGGTATCAGTGAAAGTACTTTATCAAGTAAAATTAGAAATTAAAGGGAGGAATTAAAAGGGAAAATCTGTGTGAAAGAACAGTTCGGTGATATACTGTAAAGTGGGTAGGAATAACTGTTTCCTCATGAGTTCAAGCTCATGATTTCAGAGTTCTTTTTTAGTTTTGACAGTCTGATTTTGTAGAGTAGATCTCAGCCCTGGTTGTACATCAGAATCATGTATGGAGCTTGTGAAATAAAATGTTCCAGGCTGTTATGTACCAGACTGACTGGATCATGATCTTCCAGGGTGCATACAGGCATGCATATTTTGAAAAAGCTTCATGCATATTTTGAAAAAGCTTCACAGCTTATTTGAGAATCACCATTATGGAAGGGGGTTTATTTCAAATATTTACTGATCACAACTCTGTGTTGCACCTTGTTCTGAGAAGTCGGTGGTGAGCAAAATAGAATTGAGCCCTGTCCGGGTGGACAGTCCAGTGGAGAAACAGACTTGATCACACAAACATGATAAACTGTATTAAATGCTTTAAAGGAAAAAAAGGGTGGCATAACATGACAGGAGGACCTATGTAAGGGCAGGATAGGAGCAGGACAGGAGTAAGCTAGGTGAAGTTGGATGGGAAAGGAGAACAAGGGTGTCCTTAAAGCGAGAACAAAATAATGGAAGACCCAGAAGTGGAAAGAAGCTTGCTGTATTGTTTGGAGGGCAGAGAGCAAGGGCCAAGATAGTGGAAAATTGGATTGAAGAGTTAGGTGAGGACCAAGGCATGCAACACTTTTTAGGCTGTGTTCTGGATTTTGTTCTTTGTCGTAACAGCAGTGGGGCATGATTGAAGGATTTTAAATAAAAAGGGGAGAGAACAGATGTCCAGTTTCAAGAGTTACCTCAGTAAGATGGAGAATGGATGGGAGAATTTAGTTAATAGTCAAGACAAGAAGTGATGGGTGCTTTGTGGAAGTGGATATGGAAAGAAGTGCACTGCAGAACTTAGTGGTTGCTTGGATATTGGAACTGAAGAACATGATGGTATCAATGACTCATTTCTTCAGTAAGTATTTATGGAACCAAAATGAAAGGATGCACCTTGGAATCTAAATTGGACAGGGAAGAAAATGAAGACAGCAGAGAGCTAGTCAATACAGAGATTATGGAGGGACCAATGGAATGGAGGTAGAGATGAGATCCAAGAATAGTTGTCAGTGAGTGGTCAAAAGGGCAAGCCCAAGGATAGGTAGTAGGTTGTAGTTGAATTAATGATTTTGCAGGTGGAGTAGTTCCCAGTGATGGTAAGGTCTAAGGGGTGGCTCACTGACATGAAGTGGCAAAGGTCGGAAAAGACAAAGTTCAGGAATTAGAGCTGAGGTTATTGTATAGGGTATACATACAGATCAATGGCAGAAATAGGGATGGAGAGGAAAACTGAGAGCAGGGAGGGAATTTTGGAGAGTGTCCAAACAATTAATAGGTGAAAACCACAAAAGAAAGAGGGTGGCAAATCTGACTGGCCTGAACCTAGAGAGACCAGGAATATTTATAAGATGATGGGGAAGCAGTGATATGGATGCTGTTTGGGGAAGCAAAAAGGACAGAAACCTTACCATCTGCTCCTGAAGAACTTGAGAGTAAAATCACCAAAGCTAGAGGTGGCAGGGATAATCTTTCTGAGAAGAGAGGGACAGTGTAGGAGAGTTGTTGTTCATGGATGAAACTTAGTGTAAGAGTCTGGGATGCAGGAAGTGGAGAGCTGGATTAGAGGCAAGCCAGTAGGGTGTGTAAATGATAGAGGGAAGGAAAGGTTCTCATACTGTATATGTTGGCTGATGGAAAAGAGAAAGTAAATTAGGCAGTGGCTGTGTATTTGTGGAGGTTTGCTAATGGCCTTAATGGACTTGAAGATTTGGATCACCCAGATTGAAGCAGGGCCAGACCAGCAACTGTGGGGAAGTCTAGGCTTAGGGGAGGTGTCCCCAGTGTTTGGAATAATAGCACTTTCTTAATTACATAAAAATACATAGAACAAACTAAGAGCATATAATAATCCCTATCGTATAGGATATTGTGGCAATTAAATGAGGTAATTAAATTAAATACATAAAGCACACAGCACTGGCCTACCATAAGAGCAGTTTGTGGTATTACTACTAAAACTGTGATTATTATTAGTCAGTTTGGTTAAATGCACTTTTTCTTGTTTTTATTTTTTACCTCATGTCATGAGCTGAGGCATTGAGATTTATGGTTTTTTTCTCTTCTAAATTATTTTTGATGATTTAAAAAGTTTTAATTGAATTTTATAAGTGGCATATCAGTTAAAAATAATTTATCACCAATGATATGAATTAATTAAATTTATTTAAGAGTTTATGATTATTTCTTTACTGCAGAAGTGCAAGCAAGTAGGGGGAAAGAAGATGTTTACTATTCAATCTCACTAAGAGGCACTGTAAGATCTGGAGGAAAGGTAACATATGGAGGAACCAGTCTTGCCTATAGGAACAGGGGCAGTGGTCTAGTCCTAGCTCTGCCTTTACTTGGCTGCATCACCTGGCCAGGTTATTTGCTTAGTTTCCTTATTAGTATAGACAGAAGTGTGACTTCATGTGGAGTGTGTGGGTTCAAATCTGGATTTAAATCCTAGAGTCATCACCTAGTTACTTCTGATCCTATAGAATTGAGATAATGCTGACTCCAAAGCATTACTGTAAAGGCTAAATGATTTATGAATAAATATAATTATCAATATCTGTACCATATATCTATCTATGTTTGCCCATTACTGTGCCTAGCCTGCTACTTAAGGCAGGTACCTTAACCTCATTAGGCCTTAATTTTTTAATTTTTATTTGGGGTAGGGAGGGGCAGAGAGAAGAGAGAGAGTCTTGAGCAGACTCTGCACATTGTGGAACCTGATGCAGGGCTTGATCCCATGACCCTGAGATCTTGACCTGAGCCGAAATCAAGAGTGAGATGCCCAACGGACTGAGCTACCCAGGTGTCCAAAGCCTTAATTTCTTACCTGCAAAATGGGGATTTGAAAATACCTTCATGAGCTCTGACCAGAGAATTCAGAGAAAAAGATGCGCAAATGGCCTTTAAACATATGAAAAGATGTACAGCCTTGCTTTTAAGAGAAATGTAAATTAAAACTATATTGAGATACCAGATGGTCAAAAATCTGAATGTTTGACAACTTTGGTGAGTTGTGTGGGAATGGTACTCTTACACCTTGATGGTACAGCCCCTGTAGAGGAATATTTAATAATATCTAGCAAAGTTAGATATCCATTTACCCTTTGACCCAACAGTCTGACCTCTAGAAATCTATCGCAGGTAAAAACTGACAAAAATTTGCTAAATTTTTCTTCTCTCTCTCTTTTTTTTTAATGTTTATTTTTGAGAGAGAGCTAGAGAGCCAGTGCAAGTGGGGGAGAGGCAGACAGAGCAGGACACAGGATTCCAAGTGGGCTCTGTGCATTAACAGCAGCGAGCCCTATGTGAGGCTTGAACTCATGAACTGTGAAATCATGACCTGAGCTGAAGTCAGATGCTCAACTGACTGAGCCACCCAGATGCACCCCAAATTTTTTCTGATAGCACAATACTACAAATAACCCAAATGTCCTTAACTAGGGGCCTAGTACTCCTGACAGTAGAGTACTATATAACTGTAAAATAATTGGGCAGTGTCTCTGCTGATCTCCAGTACAGTTGACCCTTTAACAACATGGATTTGAACTGTATGGGTCCACGTGTACATGGACTTTTTTCAAAAAAATACATGTATAATACTGTAAAACTCCTATGATTTTTTTTTAGCTTGCTTTATTGTAAGAATATGTATGTGATACATAATAACATACCAAGTACGTGTTAGTTGGCTTTTTATATTATTAGTAAAGCTTCCAGTTAGCAGTAGGCTATTAGTAGTTAGGTTTTTCAGGAGTCCAAAGTTATATGCAGGGTTAGGATTGGCACCCCTAACTCCTTGTTTTTGGGTCTGCTATATATGTAAATGTATGTGTATGAGTGTGTATGTGTTTAAAGCAAGGAATAGGACAGTGTGTAGTAGACTGCCTTTACCTAAAAAAGTATATATACATTTATATTTTAAAACATTATGGAATGACCACCCCTAATAAACATGCACGGGAAGGAAGGAACAGAGTAGAGGGAACAAAATTAAGATTGCAAGCTAAGTTTGTTGAATATTCCTGGTTTTCTAAATTAGACTTTGAAATAATGTACATGTTTTACATAATTATAAAGCAAAAGTAAATAAAATGAAATCAAAGCAAGAAAAATTGCTGAAAATTGAAAGCAAAATGAAACAAATGTTTACCAGTATATGGAGTAGGTGGTTTCATCCCATGGAAAGGGATTGTTTTTTCCTACATCCTTACTGGAATATATTCTTTTTTTTTTTTCAGCTTATTTATTTATTTTTAATTTTTTTTATTTATTATTTTTGAGAGAGTGAGCAGCGAAGGAGCAGAGAGAGAGAGAGAGAGAATCCGAAGCTGGCTCTGTGCTGACAGCAGAGAGCCTGATGGGGGCTGCAACTCATGAACCATGAGATCATGACCTGAGCCAAAGCCAGCCGCTTAACTGACTGAGCCACCCAAGTGCCCTTAGTTTATTTATTTATTTTGAGGTGGACAGAGAGAGAGCATGCGCGAGTGTGAAAGGGGGAGAGAGAGAATCCCAAGCAGACTCTGTACCAGCAGCACTGAGCCTGATGTGGGGCTTGAACTCACTGAGATCACGACCTGAGCCAGAACCAAGAGTTGGACGCTTAACTGACTGAGCCACTCAGGTGCCCCTTAATAGAATATATTCTAAAGATAAAAAAAATTGTTTTCAGTAATTTTATTGTTATTTGATTTTCCCATTCTGAAGCTATCTGTAAATCTATTTTTATGTGTAGTAGGATTCTGTAAATGTCATTACAAACCAGAATTTCATTCTGAGAGATAATAGAAATGTAAAACAGAATAAGTAAATATCCTGCAATTCTAAATTTGAATTAGAAATAGCAATGTGAACTCCTGATGTAATTTCTCTTAAAAAGATACATATACAATGACTTACCTTTAGTATCCGATTGTGTACTCGTAAGTATGATTAAAAAGAATCAGGGCTTTTTGGAGAAATGGCCAATTACAGGTATAGGGCAGGAACATCTTGTCATAGAAAGCAAGGAAAGAATTCAGAGAATACAGGGAATAAAAGGATTCCGTGGCCAATATGAATGGGCTCCCACTAAGCAGAGGTAGGACAATTTAAGTATCCATACATGCATGCATGCATACATACATACATACATAAGTGGCAGTGGTTTAAATTTAAATATGTTAAAATCTAAAAGTTTATAATGGAAAAAAAATAGTTGCAGGAAGAACAATAAAAGTAGAAAACTGGTATATAATTCAGTGAAGTTAATATATAAAATTAGAAAATTTTAGGTTTATTCAAATACATTTTGTAGCAGTGTTTAAAAGTACAAAATTATAAAATAAATGGTTTAGGTTAAAATGATCTCATACGCAGGTCCTTTTCAGTTTTAATTTTTTAATTTAAAATTTGCATCCGGGTGTCTGGGTGACTCAGTCAGTTAAATTTCTGACTTCTGCTCAGGTCATGGTGTCAAGGTTAGTGAGTTCGAGTTCTGCCTTGGATGAGCCCCGCTTCTCTGGGTGGGGGGGCCGGGGCGGGCGGCCGGGGGGGCGGGGGGGGGGCGGTGTGGGATTCTGTGTTTCTGCCCCTCGCTCACTTGGTCTCTCTCAAAAAATAAAATAAAATTTGTGGGGCACCTGGGTGGCGCAGTCGGTTAAGCATCCGACTTCAGCCAGGTCACGATCTCGCGGTCCGTGAGTTCGAGCCCCGCGTCAGGCTCTGGGCTGATGGCTCAGAGCCTGGAGCCTGTTTCCGATTCTCTGTCTCCCTCTCTCTCTGACCCTCCCCCGTTCATGCTCTGTCTCTCTCTGTCCCAAAAATAAATAAACGTTGAAAAAAAATTTTTAAAAAAATAAAATAAAATTTGTGTCTGTTCTTTTTTTGCTAAAATTTTTTTTGCTTATTTTGTATATGGTTATTAGACTGCTCTATTTGACTTTGTGTTAGTTGTAATATTTATCTTAAAATTGGTTAATAATGTTACTAAAACATGATAAAATGTTGACAAAAAGCCAAATGCCAATTAAATAGGGCAGAAATTGGCAAACCATGTCTATAACAGACCTAATGGTAATTTTAGGCTTTACTGACCATACTATCAACTCTGCAGTTGCAACATGAAAGCAGCCAGAGATAGTTTGTAAATGGATACATTTATTGGCTATGTTCCAGTAAAACTTTATTTATAAAAATAGGCCCCAGGCCTTGATATATAGAGTGCTACCAGTTTGTTTTTTGTTTTTTTTTTGTTTTTTTTTTTTTTTTTACACCTTTTACGTCTTTCTTTCTAGGTACAAGGGACCACTGTTAGAAGAGCAAGCCCTTACCAAGGCAGCAGAGGGTGGACTGTCTTCGCCTGAATTTTCAGAGCTCTGTGTTTGGTTAGGCTCTCAGATAAAATCATTGTGCAACTTGGAAGAAAGTATCACTTCAGCTGGTATTGCCATTGTATTTTGTTTTTCTGTGGTAGTAAAATGAAATGATGGCTTATGATTTATAGTTTTATCTGCAATGTGCCTGCAAAGAAAAATCAGTAACATTATGAAGAACTGCAGTATGTGAAACTGAATACCTTTGGGTTAAATTTTATAGTAATTCAAAATTGGTTCTTAAATTTATATAAGATTATAAACAACAACTGTTTACGATCTTAACCTTAGTATCATTCTTCAGAGAAAGTAGAGTCTGAATTTGATTATTTAAAAGGTTAAATTTTTGAATATTGCTTACTTTGAATTTAGGTTTTGTTTTTGTTGTTAAGGTACATGTAATTCCTAATTTAAATTGAATTACCATGCCTGTAATTCAGGACATGGATTCACGTAGAAATACTTCTCTAAAAAACTCCTGTGCTAGATCAGAAATGTTTGTTTAATTTGTTACTGTCTTGGTAACTGGAGTCCTTGTGGCTCTTTGGTGGAATTTCAGATAGCAAATTAAAATGAAAAATAAAAAATTATTGAGCACTTGATAGGGTACAAAGTAACCTTCTCTTCTGGAGCTGTCCTTTTAAATTGTTTTCCTTTCTTGACAAATCCAGTAGAATTCCCTTGAAGCAAAGTAAAATTAGCTGAATTGAAAACATGTGGCACAAATTCATACATCATTAGATTATGAAAGAAAGAAGCAGTGAAGCTCAAATGATTGCATTTTTTATCTGAATCCATAGAAATACAATAGAAATACATCATTTGCTGTGAAGCCAGTTACTATAGTCACAGTAACACTTTCAGTATTTCATTTACTGACGTAAAATAGTTCCAGTTTATCTGCTTCTGTGGAAAGTCCATTGGAAAACAGGGATTGAAATGTAAAAATACTTATGTCATGATTAGATACTTAAGTTCTTAAATTTAAGTGTTCCTTTTTTATGTAGAAATTGATTATCTATACCTAAGCATGGGGGTGTCACACATGTAAGGATTTTACGTCAAATTGAAAATTTTTAATTAAGTATAAAATTGAAATCAACTAGTGGTAGATTTTATAGTTTCAGATTATATGATAAAATGTTCGGTAAGTGTTTTATGGTTTTTCTTTTTTAAAGGGAGAGATGATCTAGAAAGCTTCCAGCTTGAGATAAGTGGGTTTTTAAAAGAAATGGCATGTCCGTATTCTGTACTCATATCAGGAGATATTAAGGACCGTTTAAAAAAGAAGGATGACTGTTTGAAGCTTCTATGTAAGTTATCTTTCTTTGAACATTTAAACTCATGTGTTTGATGTGGTTTTTGTTACGTTCAAGATTTAGAAATTTGATTAATGAAGTTTTGGACATTTTGTATGTTAAAAAGATTTTAATATTTGACTTAAAATATGAAGCTGACTTAGCAATACTTACATAAATGTATAAATTCTAATGTGCTGAGATTTCTAACACTTAAGATTTATTTGGCCATTGTAGAATGCTGTGTTTGTGATTTACATACTGTTTTAGTAGTTTTTTCTTCATGTAATTCATCACTCAGCATTTATACCTAAATGAATAGGTTGGTCATTTAGAGCCCTGTTTATTCTTAAAACTCTGAAACTAGGCAGTTAAGTGCATTATTAGATCTTGTTTTTAGTGCTAGGCATTGAATGAGAGTTGGTTCAAAAATATTTACTGATCTATTATTAAACTGGAAACTGCTCTAGGCACTAGGGTTATATCAGTTTTTAAAACGATTGTGCCCTCTGGCCATTTGAATTCTAGTGAGTGTGACCTGTTTTTGTCAGGGGTGAGTTTGGAATATAGATTACCCTATATCCAAACAATTACCACAACTAATCCATTTATTTGTATTGGGGTCCTTTAAACATTTTTAAAATTCGGTTAATTTCATGCTGTTTTCAAAGTTCTACAGACAGTGGTCATTTGAAAGAATTTTTCTAGCATCTGTTATTGAAGATTTCTGTTATTTCAGGTTGTACCATTTATAAAAAACTCCATGTGATATATTCCTCATAGGCTGTAGTGTTTGTTTAATTGGCGCAGAAATCATAAGTGTTAAGTGCTGGTGATAGAAGTGTTGACATTTGAATTGCCTTGTATGGGTTGCAGGGGATAAAAATTATGTCGTTCTCCCCCCTCCCCCCGCCTCCCAACACCCTTTTCTTATACTGTTTCCCCATCTTCCTCCCATTCAGTAGGAGTCACTGATTTAAGGAACCATTGTTAGTGATGGGAGAGCACAGTAACCCTTGGGGACAGAAAGGGAGCTGAGAAGCCTTGGCCCAGAGGAACATGGGCGCTCTGTCAGTGAGAACTGTGTGCTCCATTGTGTTTCCCTTTTTGCCTTATCTGCTGAAAATCTGAACAATAATAGCAATACAGGTTTCTGGTACAAGTAAAAATAAGGAGGTAAAAGAGAAATTGGTATAATTTTTTCTGATGATGAAAATGTATGCCTGGAAGATGGGGCAAAACAGAATTAGTGTTAAACAGGTACAGTATCAGTTAGGGAAGATAAAAATGTTTTTGAGTTGGGTGATGGTTGCCTACCAGTGCAGATATACTTAATGCTGTTGTATGTTTATAAATGGCATGGTAAATTTTATGTTATGTGTTTAAAATTATATGTTCATCATAGAATTCTTACAAAGTATAGAGAATTGTTAAGAAGAAAATCATTGATAATCTCACTCCTCAGAATCATCAATTGTTTTTGGTGTTATTTTCTTTTCCTTCTCTTTTTCCTTTGTACACACACATGTAAGTAAGATTAAGAGCCTATTGTAGATGCAGCTCCTTGTCTTCCTCCTTCTCATTTAATGTATTGTGAGCATTTCCCCATCACTTAATATTTTTTTGGAAAGAATAAATGGCTACAGAGCATTCTATGCTATAGACATAACATTTTTGTACAATGGGTGTTTAGATTCTTTTCTATTTTTAATTCATTGTTCATGTTTTTGGCTACTTTTACTTAAAGATTATAAACATTTAAAAATAAACTCTAGGTATATATTACCATATTTTGTTCCAGAGTTGTTACACCAGTTCACAGTCTTACCACCATCGCTTCTGTCTTTGTCTTGACTCTGTGTTTAAAACGTAATGATGCAGTAAGTCTCTTCATACTTTTCTTGCGGTGTTTGCAACATGTATAAAACATAAAGGGCCAAAGTCCTTAGTATGTGAAGAGCTTTCATAAATCCAGAAGAAAAAGATAAAAGCTCAGTGGAAAAATGCGTAAAATACGAAATAAATGAACTGGCACTCCACAGAAAAAAGTTTTTAAAGAATTGCTTCTAATCGTGAAAAGATGTATCACTCAAAGAGTTACAAAAATAAAATGACAGGATACCATTTTTCACTTAACAGACAAGTAAATAACAAAAAATAAAAAAAATGTGATGATACAAATTTGGGGGAATATGCATCCTCATATACTGTTAGGCATTAAAATGTGAGAGAATAACTGTTAGAACAGTTTTTTATTTTATTTTATATATTTTATTTCACTTAATTATTTGAGGGCAAATTCTCAATATCAAATTAAAATTCACCTACCTTTTAACTCAGAAATCCCGTAACTAGGAATACATATTTATCTCCCTAAGTGTACACAGATATATGAAAAGGGTGTTCATTATGGCATTATTCATAGTAGTTAAATAGAAATGGTATATCTTTGCAGTGATGCCACTATATAGCCATTAGACTGAAAATAGATCAAATGTGATTATAAGGAATGATTTCTGAGATGTATTGGTAAGTTTTAAAAATATATACGGATATGTGCAGTACACTCGTTTATATAAAAGAAACAAAAGCATGTAGATGGTAGATATGCATTCTCAATGTACATACACATATGCCTAAAATGATATCCCAGACATTAATGTTGATTGCCTTTGGAGAAGGGGAATCTGAAGATCTGTGGTGGGAAGAAGACTTTTCACTGTATTGTTTACCATCTGCATGGATTAGCCTTTTAAATACTAGACTGAACTCTTGTTTGTAGTATTACATAGGGCACGTTCCCAGAGAACAAAGGCAGACCAGCTTAGATTCTGTCCAGAGTACACATTTTTGAAGAACTGGTGATCTGTTTGAATGAAGTTTTGAAATCAGAGGGACCTTGGCATAGTCTTCATAAGTACAGTTTGATACATACTGTCTTAACTTTTTGTGAACTCCTTAGACTATCATGTGTAGATTGCAGGGAAAAGTCTTTAAATCAGTGGCTCTCAATCCTGCCTGCCCATGAGAATCACCTTGGGTCTAACATCATACACATACTTAACTCCTACTGGTTCAGAATCTTTGAGGGTGGGAGATGTTGTGTGTTCATTTCCAGACCACTGCAGTAAAGTGACTATCACAGTAAAGCACATCAAATTAATTTTTTGGTTTCCCAGTAATATATATTGGGTTACCCCAGTAAATATAAAAGTTACATTTACAGTATACTGCAGTTTTTTTAAGTGTGCAGTAGCATTATGTCTGAAAAAAACCCAATGAACATTAATTAAAAAATACTTTATTCCAAAAAAATGCCAGCCATCATTCAACTTTCAGTAAGTTGTAATCTTTTGCTGCTAGAGGGTCTTGACTCTATATGCCAATGGCCTCTGATCGATCATGTTGGTGGTTGCTCAGGGTTGGGGTGGCTGTGGCAATTGCTTAAAACAAGGCAACAGCGAAGTGTGCTGCATGAGTGGACTCTTTTACAAACATTTTCTCTATAAAATGCGATGCTGTTTGATAGCATTTTACCCACAGTAGAACTTCTTTCAAAATTGGAGTACATCTTCTCAAACCCTGCTGCTTTATCAACTAAATTTATGGAATATTCTAAATCTCTTGTTGTCATTTCAACAATCTTCACAGTATTTCACCATGGGAAGATTCCATCTCAAGTTATCATTTTCTTATCCATCTCGTCATCTGTTGCGGTTTGTCATGAGATTGTAGCAGTTCAGTCACATCTTCAGTTCTGCTTCTAGTTCCCTTGCTGTTCCCACGACATCTGCAGTCTTCAGCCTTCAAAGCCATCCATGAGGTTCAGAGTCACCTTTTTCCAGACTCCCGTTAATGTTGGTATTTTGATCTCTTTCCTTGAATCGTAAATGTTCTTAATGACATCTAGAGTAACGAATCCTTTCCAGAAGGTTTTCAATTTACTTTGCCTGGATCATCAGAGGAATCACTATGGCAGCTGTAGCCTTAAGGATTATATTTCATAAATAGTAAGACTTAAAAGTCACAATTACTCCTTGATCTGTGGGCTGCAGAATGGATATTGTGTCAGCAGACATGAAAACAGCATTAATCTCATTGTACATTTCTACGAGAGCCCTTGGGTGCATTGTCCATGAGCAGTCGTATTTTGAAGGAAATCTTTTCTTTTGAATAGTAGGTCTCAACAGTGGGCTTAAAATAGTCAATAAACCATGCTGTAAATGGATGTGCTTTCACCCAGGTTTTGTTGTTCTATTCATACAGCACGGGCACAGTAGGTGTAGCATAGTTCTTAAGGGTCCTACGATTGTTACAGTGGTAAATGAGCATTGGCTTCAAGTCCCCAACTGCATTAGCCCCTAACAAGAGGATCAGCCTGTCCTTTGAAGCCAGGTATTGATTTCTCTCTAACTATGAAAAATCCTACATAGCATCTTTCAATAGAAGGCTGTTTCATCTGCACTGAAAATCTGTTGTTTAGTGTAGCCACCTTCATTAATTGTCTTAGCTACGTCTTCTGGATAGATATCCAGGGTAGCTTCCTGCAACTTCTATATCACACTTGTTGCTTCATCTTGTACTTCATGCTGTGGAGACACCTTTTTTCCTTAAACTTCATGAATCAACCTCTGCTAGCTTCAAATTTAAACTTCTTTTCTGCAGATTCTTCACCTTTGTTAGCCTTCATAGAATTGAAGGGCATTAGGGCCTTGCTCTGGATTAGATTGGCTTAAGGAATGTTGCAGCTGGATTTGATCTTCTGTTCACACCACTAAAATTTTCTCCATATCAGCAGTCAGGCTGTTGCACCTTCTTATTCGTGTGTTCACTGGAGTAGCACTTTTTTTAATCTCCTTCAAAAATTACCAAAATGAGCGGGGACGGATGCCTTGGTAGCTCAGTTAAGCGTCCAACTCTTAATTTTGGCTCAGGTCATGATCTCACAGTTCAGTTCATGAGACTAAGCTCCGTGCTGTCACTGCCAAGCCCGCTTGGGATTCTTTTTCTCCTTCCCTCTCTGGCCCCTCCTGTGCCCATGCCCCCTCCTTCTCCCTCCCTCCCTCTGTCTTTCCCTTCACCCCCCACCCAAATAAATAATAAGCTTAAAAAAAAAAACCCAAAATGTGACGCAGGGATACAAAGTGCCCAATGTTGGAAAAATGGCAATGGCACTGATAGACTTGTTCAGCACAGGGTTGCCACAAACCCTCAATTTGTAAAAACGCAATCATTTGTGAAGTGTAGTAAAGTGAAGTGCAGTAAAACTACTTTTAAACAGTTTCTCAGATATTTCTCAGGTGAAGTTGAAACTACTGTATTGTGGGGTGTGTAGGTAGTATGTGTGCATAACTTTATTTATTTAAAAAAATTTTTAGCATTTATTTTTGAGAGACAGAGACAGAGCCAGAACGTGAGTGGGGGAGGGGCAGAGAAAGAGGGAGACAGAATCCTAAGCAGGCTTGGATGTCAGTTCTGCTGACAGCTCAGAGCCTGATGCGGGGCTCAAACCCACAGACCGCGAGATCATGACCTGAGCTGAAGTCAGATGCTTCACTGACTGAGCCACCTAGTGGCGCCTGTGTGCGCGTGACTTTAAACAAAAACAAAATTCAGTATTTTAAACACTATAGGATTTAAAACAAAACTATAATCATGTAAGAGTTTTAAGTAATTTGCTTAAATATGGCTATTGAAAGGATTAAATGACATGGCAGTGAAGGGACTTGTGAACAGCGGGGGATGGTCTATTCTAAAGGCCAATGGTTATTCAAACCACTCTGTCAGCTTATAGGTTGGTTAGAGCTAACATTCTCCCCTGGGTTGAGCACTCTGTTCATATGAGAAAATATTTTCACTTTTACACTTATACGTTCTTAAATTGTTGATTTACTACTGGTAGGTCTCTCCTACTAGACTTTAAATTCTGCAGTAGGTACTATCCCATTTTTTAAAAGTTTCCTCCTGCCCTCTTTAATTTGTCTTTGTGATAAGAATACTTAACATAATGGTCTACCCTCTTAGCAAATTAAAAAAAAATTTTTTTTTTTTAATGATTATTTTTGAGAGACAGAGCATGAGCAGGGGAGGGGCAGAGAGAGAGACACACAGAATCTGAAGCAGGCTTCAGGCTCTGAGCTGTCAGTGCAGGATCCGATGCAGGGCTCGAACTCCAGAACTGTGACATCATGACTTGAGCTGATCAGAAGCTTAACCGACTAAGCCACCCAGGCATCCCCTTAGCAAATTTTTTAAGTGTATGATACAGTATTATTGTTAACTAGTCACTTTCCTATAAAGTTGGTCTCTGGGACTAAATCATCTTGTATAATTGACCAAAATTTATCAGACTTTGCTTGTGAGGACTCTGCCAAGTCCTTCTGATTTGAAAGCTTCATTAAAACAGATCACCTGAGGGGCGCCTGGGTGGCGCAGTCGGTTGAGCGTCCGACTTCAGCCAGGTCACGATCTTGTGGTCTGTGAGTTCGAGCCCCGCGTCAGGCTCTGGGCTGATGGCTCAGAGCCTGGAGCCTGTTTCCGATTCTGTGTCTTCCTCTCTCTCTGCCCCTCCCCCGTTCATGCTCTGTCTCTCCCTGTCCCAAAAATAAATAAACGTTGGAAAAAAAAAACAGATCACCTGTTTTTCAGAAATTTATATTTGATAACTTCTAGTTTTTCCCCTCCCCCAGCGCCTGGCCACCACCATTCTACTCTCTGCTTTATGAATTTGACTGTGTTAGATTGCTCAGAAAAGTGATATTGCATAGTATTTGTCCTTCTGTGTTTGGCTTATTTCCCTTTGCCTAGTGTCCTTCAGTTTCATCTGTGTGGTCGCAAATGGCTGGATTTCCTTTTTTTTTTTTTTTTAAGGCTGAGTAATATTCCATTGTATGTATATACCACATTTTCTTTATTCATCTGTTGAAGGGCACTTAAATTGTTACCATATCTTGGCTATTGTGAACAGTACTGCAGAGAACAGGGCAGTGCAAATCTCTTTGAGATCCTGATTTCAGTTCCTTTGGATATATACCTAAAAGTGGGATTTTTAAGAAGTTCTTGCATGTTTTAACATTATTCATTTTTCCTTTTTTTATTATAGTGTTTTTAAGTACAGAGCTTCAGGCTTTACAGATACTACAGAATAAGAAACGTAAAAATTCTCAATTAGATAAAAACAGTGAAATTTATCAAGAAGTTGAAGCTATCTGTGATACTCTTGGTGTACCCAAGTCAGCAACTTCTGACATTCCGCTTATGCTAAACCAAGTGGAATCAAAGGTATCGTATTTATTTTTCATTTCCCAAAAATGGAACTAAATGCTAACATGTAAATGTACTGAAAATGAAAATATTTCCTTTAAGATGCATTCCATTTCAAGAGAAGTTTATCTTCCTGTAAAGTAAATTTTGGATTCTGAGTTCATATGCGTATGTGACTTAATTTGCCAGTAGCTAATATTCAGGAATCAGATCTTAATGAGTGAGGGCCTTTAGGCTTTGCAAGAGTATTCTGTGGTAGAAATCACTTTGCAAGTTAAAGGATCCCTTTCCCAAGTAATGTTAGAATGTAGTATAATGAAAGAAGTAGAGTAATCCAAAGTTGAAGGCAAACTACATTTTTAAAAAAATGGATATTGTTAATAGAATTGTAATGTAGTTGTCTTTGGCAGTGAGCAATCACAATTTCTGGTGGATAGGTGTTTAGGAAATGTTTGTTGTATAGAAAATAAATGAATGAATAAGTGTCCTGATTTAATTAAAAACAACCACAAGCTGTGTACCTCAAACTTTGTGAAATTTTCTCTTCAATTATTAAACTACTCTTCTTCCCTGTTGAGCCACATATTAGAGAGAATGCTACCCTTGCAGTCCAAATTCCAGCCTATTTCCTAGGATTCCTCAAGGGGAATAACACAGGATTCATTTTAAAGGAAAAGAACGTTCTTACTCTCAAGAACAGGTTAAAGCTCCATTTTTATACATGCTGTGTTATACTAAATTCTTGCATAAAATATTCCTGCATTGATAATTTAGGAACTGAAAAGATAAAAAGATTTGTCTTAATTGAACATAACAGAATTTTGGTGTCATTAAGATGAAAACACAATTTTAAAAACATTTTTTCTTTTTGTGGAACCTGCAGACCAAAGAATAACTCTTTTTGAATCACTCAAAAGTGTTATGGAGTTAACAAGTTACTCTTCAATGCTTTTCTCTTTTCCTCTGGATTAAGAATGATCTAGGGTTGGCTAAAATGTCTGGGATAATTTCACCTTGAGACAGATATCTAGGCTTTTTCTAATCTTCCTGTGCTTCTACATATTGATCCCCAAAAGGCTTTTCTTTTTTATGGGTCTCAGTTACAATTAAAAATATCCCTGAACCTGTTGTTTCTCTACTTGAAGTAGGCTATGCATAATGCCTACGTTCAAGTGCTGGCAGGCGAATCTGAAGGTACTTGCTACTGTGGCCATTGTGGCCAAATATTTTCCTAAAAGGACTTTGTTCTCCATTCCTTATTGAATATGCTTTGTCACCATTGGGAAAGAAAATTAGTGTTTTCTAACTTGAAGCTGTTCAAGTGTGACTCTAAAGTAATTATAGTAATATTAATGGCAAACGTATACATTTACTGTTGTAAATGTTTACATATAATAATTCATTTAATTCTCACGTCACATATAATGAGGTAGTTGCTATTATCTACAACAGCCATATGAGGAAAGTGAGGTGCTGAAAGATGGAATAAATTGGGCAAGCAAGTTTCTAAGTAGTAGTGGCAGACCTGAAGTTTAAATACAGGCAACCTCCAGAGTCTGTGCTCTTAACTTCCTCTCTATTTGAGTTGAACTCTCAAACTTACTGAAACTGTTGTCCAATGTTGAAATCCTGGGAATGGAACTGAGCATGATTACATGTAAGAAGTTATAGGTAAACATTCAGAATCCCTCTCGAGTGAGGAGTTACAACTCAGACTTTTAGTAACATATGAAATAATCAAAATTGGAGGTGTTTGCAATAGTTGGGAAATCTGCAGAAGTTGAGTATCTTAAGAAAATAAGTTAATTCTTTATAATAAGTAAGAATTGTATTGTTGTAGAGTAGATTTGCCACGAAGCTAATAAAGCTTAAGCTTTGGGGCCTCTCATTTGTACAAGCCTTTCTAAGCTAATTTTTTAAAAAATAGCTTTCTCAATGTAGAGTTTACATGTCATAAACTTCATTCGCTTAAAATAGATAATTAAATGAATTTTATTTAGAGAGTACAACCATCATCAAAATCTAATTTTAGAACATTTCCATCAGCCTCCAAAGAAACCTTCTGTCCATTTACAGTCACTCCCCATCATTAGCAGCAGTTTCCAAGTTAATTTTGTGTTCACGGTTTTAACTTTTTCTTAAAGAATGCCCTTAACATTAAATAAGCTTGATATTCCTCAAAATCTGAACTGTCTTGATTGTACCTTATAACTAAGAAACTGTAGATATATCATTCTGTTTTGAAATTGTTTTTAGATAATGAAAATTTCTTCAGTTAGGGTGAGCCCAACTTAGGCTATCATTTCTCAGTCGTTTTGTTCGGGATAAATTACTGTTATTGGAATGGCTGATATTGCTAGAGCAAAAACAAATGTCTAATAACTTCTTTACTAAAACAAAAGTGTTGCAAGTAATTCAAATTAGTGGCTTTGCAAAAGTCATGAAATGTGTATGTGGTAACTATAATTTAGAGCACTTGCTCTATTGCGTTTTGCTGAACAATGAAACCAGAATGCTTGCACTTGGCATGTATACAGAAGCATGCATAAGAGTGTGCCATTTCAAGGAGAAGCTCCCCAAATTATTTCACATAAGGCCACACAGATTCTCATAGTAAAACCTTTCAGTAGCTACTTTTTTAGTCGTCTATATACATTATTTCTTATTCTGGAAAAGAAGATACTCTGCACTGTGCTGATATTCTTTCCTAGTATGTGAAGGTATATTTCATTTATTTTAATTGAACATTTCACTTATTCTTCAGCATTCAAAACAGCATTTTAAGGATAATGTTGTTTTAAATTAGGGATATACTTTTTCATAATCTTTTATATTTACTTTTAGGTGAAGGATATTCTCTCAAAAGTCCAGAAAAATCATGTGGGAAAACCACTGCTGAAAATTGATTTAAATCTGGAACAGGCGGTAAAATACCTTGCTTTATTCGTTTTATGTAATTCAGTTAGTGAATATGACTTAATTTTATTAGTGGACACCTAGATTTTACAATGGGTAGCATACCTTTATTACTTTAGAGAATTAAAATGGATTGACATCCTAGAGTAATAGGTCCTGACATTTCAGATTATTAATTGTCCAGGAGTATAGATAGCACCCAGTATGTTAGCATAGTTGTGATTAGAAAAAGATAGTAGCTCAAAAGCCAACAAGGTGGAAATTTTTGGCATTTTCTTTCCTTATTGGTCCAGACCACTTAGCAAGTAGATGTTTTACTTAAAACGCTTGATTGGAGATGAGGTAAAGTCTCCCAGTTGTAGAGTTTAATTCATATGTTTAGTATTTCTGAATATCATAAATGTTCTCTCAGATACTCTTTATTATTCAAAAAATTTACCATAAAGTCTCATGGGATCAGAAAATGGTTACCAGGTACAATATCTTTCGAATCAGGAGGTATTGACCACAGTTTTCAAATTTCTGTGTATACAGAGTGTAAAGTTTATGATTTTTGTTTCTGAATTCTTTAGGAACAACTAGAAAGAATCAATGAAGCTCTTTCCTGTGAATATGAATGCCGCCGGCGGATGTTGATGAAACGATTAGATGTGACAGTGCAGTCCTTTGGTTGGTCTGATAGAGCAAAGGTAGGGCTGTTTTCCCATTTGTGTCCTGTAGGTGGTACTCTGTGACAGCTCTTCAGGCTGCACTGTTTGTCGTTATGTAATTGTGCCACATTTGCACTTACCACTTACTCTGAAGCACATGCCCGGGCCAACTACTGCTCTTACATAATGATCCTAGTCTTTTGTAAATCCCTGTTTGCAGATATCTTGATTTCTTTCCAAATGTTTTCACATTGATTTTAAACTACTACATGTTGTGATTTATGCAATGATAGGCATAAAGAAGGGGTGTCATATGAGACAGTGAGATAGATACAGTAAACAACCGGTCAAGAAAGGAGACCATTGGAATAGGTGTAGGTAGTGCTGATGCCAGAACAAGTCTTCTGAAAGGTGTTGTAAGGCTCTGGACTGTGTTCTGGTTTAAGAGGAGGTTGGATGGTGGGGGCATTCCCAAATAATGGATTTATCACATAGCTTTCTAGAGAGCTGTCTCCCATCACTCCCATTTTATGCCTTTAAACTGTATTCAAGCTTCGTCTGGGTACCCTGCCCCACTCTGCATCATAGTCTAGAAATTCTCCAGACAGTAAGCTGGGACAGTTAATAGGGCTTGCATCATTTGCGTCCCCTGTTTCAGGGATTACTGTTCTGTGCTCCTTCATGTCCAGTGTGTGGAAATCACTAGTTCACATGGGTTGTCCACTTTTGTTTCAGGTGGGATGGTAAATCTGGTGCCTCTTACTCTCACATACCATACCATCATCATCGTCGTCATCGTTATCATTATGTTTTTTTGTATTGACTAGGCAGTTCTACCCCATGTTGTATCAGCTGGGGCACTTATGCAGCTTCATTCAGCTGATGCCGGGACTGGGCTGGAATATTCAAGATGGTCGTCTCATAGTGTGGGTTCTGCTGATTGTTGGTGTGCTTTGCCTGTCTTGGTTCTTAAGTGGTCTCTGTTTCTACGTGGTGTTTTGTATTGGTTTACTATGGCTGCTGTAAGAAATTAGCATACACTTAGTGGCTTAAATAATGAACATTTATTCTTATAGTTCTAGAGATCAGAAGTCCTAAAATGAAGGTATTAGCAAGGTTGCATTCCTCCAGATACTATAGGGGAGAATCTCTTTCCTTTGTATTTTCTAGCTTCTTTTTTTTTTTTTTTAATTTTTTTTTTTTTTTTTCAACGTTTTATTTATTTTTGGGACAGAGAGAGACAGAGCATGAACGGGGGAGGGGCAGAGAGAGAGGGAGACACAGAATCGGAAACAGGCTCCAGGCTCCGAGCCATCAGCCCAGAGCCTGACGCGGGGCTCGAACTCACGGACCGCGAGATCGTGACCTGGCTGAAGTCGGACGCTTAACCGACTGCGCCACCCAGGCGCCCCTGTATTTTCTAGCTTCTTAATGCTACCTGCATACCTTGACTCCACTCGTGACGTCATCCTTTTATCTTCAAAACTAGTAGTGTAAGATCTTCCAGTCTTTCTGTTTCCATTGTCACATCACCTTTTGTGTCTCTCTTACAAGTATTCTTGTGATTATACTGGGCCCACTCACATAGTACAGGATAATGTTTGTATCTGAAAATCTTTGAATTAATCACATCTACAGCTGTCAGGTAACATATTCCAGGAATTAGGATGTGGACATCTTTAGGGGAGCTGTTTTTTAATTTACCAGACACCTCATCTTCCTTACCACTATAGGAGGTGATTTTTCTGAATCCTTGCATTGTGAAAATGTATTTATTCTCTTGTCACATTTGATTGATAGTGTGGGTAAATATAAAAATCTTGGTTGAACCTATTTTTCCCTAAAAATACTGAAGGCATTGATTCATTGCTTTCTAGTGTTTCGTGCTACTGGTGAGAAACCTGATGTAGTTCTGTGTCCTTTTGGATAACTTTTAAACTTTTTTCTTGGGAAATTTTTGGGCTTTTTCTTTAGCTTTGGAGTTCTGAAATTTCATAGTAAGGGTTCGTATGGGTCTTTTTCATTCATTGTGCTAAAACAGTAAATGGACCTTTGAATGTGTAGACTCTTATATTTTTCTTCATTAATCTCTTTCATTTTGTTTTATTTTCTCTTTCTGAAATTCTTATTAGTCAGATTTTGGACATCCTGTATACATCCACTTAAGTTGCTTTATTTTTTCTCTCATTTTCTATCTGTTTTCCTTTTTTGATACGTTTTCTTAGAAATGCCCTCAATTTTATTTTGTATTTGTATTTATTATTTGTATGTATCAAATTTATTTTGTATTTGGTATCGAATTTTTGTTTCTGCCATCATTTTTTAACTTCCAGGGAATCTTTTTGATTCTGTAGTTTTCCTTTTTTTCATATTTTTTTCTTGTTTTATGGATGTATTATCATCTTAAATAAAAATGAAAAATTAAAAAAAAAAGGGTCTTAAATTATCTCTGTTTCCTCCAGCGTAATTTTTTATTGGTTTTTTTTTAGTCTCTTGCTTATGGTGGTTTTCCTCAAATGCAGGATGGTTCTTGGTTGATCATATTAAGAGCAAGACATAGAAAAGCTGTGTGCTTTGCTTTTTAGATTTCACATATAAGTAAAATCGTAGGGTATTTACCTTTCTCTGTCTGGCTTATTTCACTTAGCATTAAACCCTCTAGATCCACTCATGTTGTTGCAAATGGCCAGACTTCATTCTTTATTATGTCTGAATAATATTCCATTATTTGTTTATATATATGTGTATACACACAATCTCTCCACATCTTTTTTTATCCATTCATCTATCAGTGTCCCCCGATAGGTTGCTTCCTTATCTTGGTTATTATAAGTAATGCTGCAGTGAACATAGGGGTGCGTGTATTTTTTCAAATTAGTGGGTTTTTTCCTTTGGGTAAATAGCCAGAAGTGGTATTACTGGATCATATGGTAGTTCCTATTTTTAATTTTTTGAGGACCCTTCATAATGTTTTCCACAGTTTCTGCACCAATTTATGTTTCCACCAATAGTGCACGAGGGTTCCCTTTTCTCCACATTGTTGCCAACATTTTTTATTTCTTGTCTTTTTGATAATAGCCATTCTGACAGGTGTGAGATGTTATCTCATTGTGGTTTAGATTTGTATTTCACTGATGATGAGTGATACTGAACATCTTTTCATGTGCCTGTTGACCATCTGTAGGTCTTCTTTGAAGAAATGTCTATGTAGGTCCTCTGTCTTTTTTTTTTTTTTTTCAATGCTTATTTATTTTTGGGACAGAGAGAGACAGAGCATGAACGGGGGAGGGGCAGAGAGAGAGGGAGGCACAGAATCGGAAACAGGCTCCAGGCTCTGAGCCATCAGCCCAGAGCCTGACGTGGGGCTCGAACTCCCGGACCGCGAGATCGTGACCTGGCTGAAGTTGGACGCTTAACCGACTGCGCCACCCAGGCGCCCCGGTCCTCTGCCTTTTTAATACGATTTTTTTGGATACTGAGTTGAATGAGTCCTTTATATATTTTGGATGTTAAACCCTTATTGATAATATCCTTTCAACCATACCTTCAGTAGGTTGCTGTTTAGTTCTATTGATTTCTTTGCTATGAAGAAGGTGTTCTCTTTGGTGTCATCTCATTTGTTTATTTTTGCTTTTGCAGTCCTTGCCTGGGAAGACAGATCGAAAAAATACTGCCGAGACTGATACCAAATAGTTTACTAATTGTTTTCTTTCAAGAATTTTATGGGTTCAGGTCTTAATTTAAGCGTTTAATCCATTTTGAGTTTATTTTTGTGTATGGTGTAAGAAGATAGTCCAGGTTCGTTTTTGTACATGTAGCTGTCCAGTTTTCCATTTATTGAAGAGACTGTCCTTTCCACATTGTATATTCTTGCCTTCTTTGTTGTAGATTAATTGACCGTAAAGCATGCATTTATTTCTGGACTCCCTATTGTGTTAAGATGATCTGTGTGTATGGTTTTTGTACTACCAAACTGTTTTGATTATTATAGTTTGTGTACAGTTTAAAATTAGGGAACATGATATGTACAGTTTTGTTCTTTTTCACAATTGCTTTTGCGAATTGGGGCCTTTTCTGGTTACGTAGGAATTTTAGTACTATTTTATAGTAGTAGTATTCTGGTTCTGTGAAAAATACTGTTGGCGTTTTGATAGAGATTGCATTGAATCTGTAGATTGCTTTGGGTAGTATGGACATTTTAATAATACTAATTCTTCTGATTCATGAGCATGGTACATCTTTCCATTTATTTGTATTCAGTTGCTTTCATCAGTGTCTTGTAATTTTCACTGTACAAGTTTTTCCCCTCATTGGTAAATTTTATTCCTTAGCCTTTATTCCTAGGGTTTTGATTTGTTTTTTTATGCAGTTGTAAATAGATTTGTTTTCTTAATGACTCTTTCAGATAGTTGTTACTAATATATACAAACAACACATTTCTTTATATTATCATACAACTTTACTGAGTTCATTGATTGGTTTTAATAGTTTTTTGGTGGAGTCTTTAGGATTTTCTGGATACAATATCAGGTCATCTACACTTAATGACAGTTTTGCTGCTGCTTTCCAGTGTGAATGCCACATTTTTTTCCCCTCCTTGCCTAATTGCCCTGGCTAGGACTTCCTCCATCTTAGAGGGCAGTCTTTCAGCTTTTCACTGTTGAGTGTGATGTTTGCAAAGGTTTGGTCTTCTATGGCTTTTATTTTGTTGAGGTATGTTACCCACTGTGTTGAGAGTTTTTATCATTAATGGATGATGAATTTTGTCAGATGTTTTTTTCTGCATCTATTGAGATGATCGATCATATGATGTTTTCTTTCTTTCTTTTTTTTTTAGAAAGAGTGTGAGAGAGTGTATGTGTGAGAGGGGAGGGACAGAGGGAGAGGGAGAGAGCATCTTAAGCAGGTTCCAGGCTGGGCATGGACCCTGATGTGGGCTCAATCTCAGAACTGTGAGGTTATAACCTGAGCTGAAATCAAAAGTCAGATGTTTAACAAACTGAGCCACCCAGGCTTCCTGCCCAATCATAAGATTTTCATCCTTCATTTTGTTAATGTGATGTATCTTGTTTGATTTACAGATGTTAAACCATCTTGTGTCTGTAGAATAAATCCCACTTGATTATGGTGTATATTCATTTTAATGTAGTGTTGAATTCGTTTTGCTAATCATTTGTTGAGGAGTTTTGTATCTGTGTTTATCAGGGATATTGGCCTGTAATTTTTTTGTTAGTGCCTTTGTCTGGTTTCAGGGTTATGGTGGCCTTGTAAAATGAGTATGGAAACATTCCATCCTCTTCAGTTTTATGGAATAATTTGAGAAGGGAATGATGATTAACTCTTTGAATGTTTGGTAGAATTTAGCTTTGAAGCTGTCTGATCCTGAACTTTTTTTGTTGGAAGTTGTTTGATTCCTGATTCAACTTCATTGCTAATAATCAGTCTATTCAGATTTTCTCTTTCTTCATGACTCAGTCTTGGAAGATTGTATGTTTCTAGGAATTTATTAATTTCTTCTGAGTTGTCCAATTTGTTGGCATATAATTGTTCAATAATCATCTCTTAGGGTCCTTTGTATTTCAATGCTACCAATTGTAATTTCTCTTTCATTTCTTAGTTCTGTTTGGGATATATTCTTTTTTTTTTTTTTTTTTTCAACGTTTATTTATTTTTGGGACAGAGAGAGACAGAGCATGAACAGGGGAGGGGCAGAGAGAGAGGGAGACACAGAATCAGAAACAGGCTCCAGGCTCTGAGCCATCAGCCCAGAGCCCGACGCGGGGCTCGAACTCCCGGACCGCGAGATCATGACCTGGCTGAAGTCGGACGCTTAACCGACTGCGCCACCCAGGCGCCCCTGTTTGGGATATATTCTGGATGAGTCTGGCAAAGGTTTTTTTTTGGATGAGTCTGGCAAAAGGTTTATCAATTTTGTTTATCTTTTCAAATAACCAGCTCTTTGTTCCATTGTTGTTTTCTGTTTTTTGGTTTTTTTTTTTAATCTCTAGTGCATTTATTTCTGTTTTGATCTTTATTATTTCCTTTCTCTGTTAACTTTGGGCTTTGTTCTCCTTTTTCTAGTTCCGTTAGGTGTAGAATATTTGAGGTTTCTCTTGTTTTTTGAGGTAAGCCTTTATTGCTGTGAACTTCTGTCTTAGAACTGCTTTTGTTTTATCCCAAGGATTTTGGAATATTGTGTTTCCATTTTCATTGTCCCAGTATTTTTTTATTTTTTTCTTTGAGTTCTTTGTTGACTCATTGTTTTTTTGTTTTTTTGTTTTTTTTTTTTTAACACGTTTAATTCCACACGTTCATTTTTTCAGGTTTTCTTTTTTTTTTTTTTTTAATGCTTATTTATTTTTGAGAGAGAGAACGAGCAGGGGAGGGGCAGAGAGAGAGAGGGAGACACAAGATCAGAAGCAGGCTCCAGGCTCTGAGCTGTCAGCACAGAGCCCAATGCAGGGCTTGAACCCACAGACCATGAGATCATGACCTGAACCCAAGTTGGATCTTAACCAACTTAGACACCCAGGCACACCTCCGATTTTCTTCTTGTAATTGATTTCTAGTTTCGTGCTGTTGTGGTTGGAAAAGGTGCCTTCTAGGACTTCAGTCTTCTTAAATTTATTGAGATTTCTGTGGCCTAACATGCCATCTGTCCTGGGGAATTTTTTGTGTGCATTTGAAAAGAATGTATGTTCTGCTTTTTTATGTAATGTTTTGTATATATTTATTAAGTCCATTTGGTCTAATGTGTTGTTTAAGGCCATTGTTTCCTTGTTGATTTTTCTATCTGGATGATCTATCCATAGGTGTAAGTGGGGAGTTAAAGTCCCCCACTATTATTGTGTTGCTCTCAACTTTTCCTTTTATGTCTGTTAACATTTGCTTTATATATCTAGGTACTTTCTTGTTGGGGTACATAAATATTTACAAATGTTATATCCTTCTGTTGGATTGACCTCCTTTTCATTGTGCAATACCCCTGTTTATCTTCTGTTATGGTGTTTGTTTTAAAGTCTATTTTGTCTGATAAAAGTATTGGTATCCAGTTTTCATTTCCATTTGAATGGAATACCTTTTTTTATTCTATCACTTTCATCCTTTTTTATCTTTAGATCTACAGTGAGTGTCATGTAGGCAGCATATAAATGGTCCTTATTCTTTTATCTGTTCAAAACGTACAGGTACCTTTTGATTGGAGAATTTGTTCCATTAACATTTAAAGTAACTATTGATAGGTATGTACTTAATTGCCATTTTGTTAATTGTTTTCTGGTTATTTTTATAGTTCTTCCCTGTCTTCTTCCCTTGCTCTCTTTCCCTGTAGTTTGATGCCTTTCTTTAGTGTTAGGTTTAGCTTCTCTTTGCTTTATTTTTTGTGTATCTATTAATAAGGTTTTTGGTTATGGTTACTATGAGTTTCACATATAACCTGTATATATAGTGGTCTATTTTAAGTTGATGGTCACTTAGAATATGTTAATGAATGCATACTCTGCCTTGCCACCAGTGTTTTATGCTTCTGGCATCATATGTTGTGTCATTTTATTTTATATATCCCTTAACTAATTATTGTAGTTATAGTTGTTTTTACTACTGTTGTCTTTTAGCTTTCATACTAGCTTTCATACTAACATTATAAGTGGTTGATCCACTCCCTACCTTTATTATGTAATTGCTTTTACCAGTGAGATTTTTTTCTTTCATATATTTCCTTATTTCTCGTCATGGCCTTTTATTTCTACTTAAGGAATCCTTTTAATGTTTCTTTTGGGATCTGGCAAGTGTTGATGAACTCTGTTAACTTTATCTTGTCTGGGAAACTCTTACCTCCCTGTCAATCCTGAATGATAACTGTGCTGGATAGCATATTCTTGGTTGTAAGTTTTCCTTTCAGCACATTGAATATATCATGTCACTCCCTTCTGGTCTGCAAGCTTTTTGCTGAAAAATCAGCTGATAGCATTATGAGAGTTTCCTTGTATATAACTAGTTGTTTTTCACTTCTTGCCTGTAAGTTTCTCTCTTTATCTTTAACTTTTGATATTTTAATTATCAATGTGCAATGGTATGGATCTCTTTATTTGGGTTTTTCTTTGCTTCCTGGACCTGAATGTCTGTTTCCTTCCCCAGGTTAGGGAAATACTCAGCCATTATTCTTTCAAATAAGTTTTCTTGCCTGTTTTTTCCACTTTTCTCATTCTGGAACCCCTAGAATGTGAATATTAGTACATTTGATGTCTTGGAGGTCCCTTAAACTATCCTCATTTTTAAAAGTTCTTTTTTCTTTTTGTTGTTCTGATGGTGGTGATTTACAGTACCTTATCTTCCAGGTCACTTTCTGTTCTTCTTTATCATCTAATATGCTTTTTGATTCCCTCTGTTTTTTTTTTGTTTCATCTGTTGCATGTTTCAGCTCTGATTAATACTGTCTTACACTTTTGAACAGTAGTACTGTCTTACACTTCATTCTTCTGAGTTTGATGAGCATCTTTATGCCCATTGACTTTGAACTCTGTTTCAGATAACTTCTGTTTCATTAAGAGCTTTTGTTGAAGTTTTGTTTTGTTCTTTTTTTTTAAGTTTTGTTTTGTTTTTTTTTTTACATTTCTTTATTTTTGAGAGACAGAGTGAGACAGCGCACGAGTCGGGGAGGGGCAGAGAGAGGAGACACTGTATCTGAAGCAGCCTCCAGGCTCTGAGCAAATTGTCAGCACAGAGCCTGACACGGGACTTGAACCCATGAACTGTGAGATCATGGCCTGAGCTGAAGTTGGGCACTCAACCGACTGAGCCACCCAGGCGCCTCTGTTTTGTTCTTTTATTTGGAATATATTTCTGTGTTTCCTCATTTTGTCTGACTCTGTTTCTATGTGTTGAGCAAATTGTTTACCTCTCCTGGTCTTAAAGGAGTGGTTTTATATAGGAGATGTCCTGTGGGGCCCAGAAGTGCACTCCCTCCTCATCACCAGAGCCACATGCTCAAGAGGCATTTTCTGTGTGAGCTACGTATACCTCCCTATTCTAGGACTCGGCCAGTGGGTGAGGCTTTCAGTGGGGTGCCAGCAGCATTAGCATGTTAGATTGAGAGTTCCAAGATGGCACCTGCTAGCATCAGCACTAGCAAAGTAGAATGTGATCTTCAAAAGGGCCCCTGACGGTGTTTTCCGTCTCTAGAGTGTGTCTTAGCAATTGCCTGCCTGTCTGAGCAGCATGAGCCCTCTAAGAGCAGGTTCTCTGTTCCCTGTAGCTCTGTGGTTTTCCTGGATGTAATCTCTGTTTTGAAAGTCTGGCTTTGGGGCTCTCTTCTCTCTTGTGCAGGATCTAAAGGTTGGAGTACCTGTGTGGACCTCCAGTCCTTCACTCCTCAGGAAGAAGTTCCATGTTTTTGAAATTCTTTCCTGTCTGTGGATTGCTGTGTTGTGGTGTGGGTTTTTTCCCCCCTCTGGGGGGGGAGGAGGTCTCTGCCACTTTGATTCCTCTTAGTCCCTCCTTGTGGAGGCTCTGTTCATTCAGTTTTCAGGACTTTTTTTTGAGGGAATTATTCTATATGTAGTTTCATACTTGTTTTGACCAGTGGTGGTAGTGAGTTCAGGATCCTCCCGTGCCACCATCTGAACTGTCCTCTGAGAAACATTTGAGCATAGGAATCATAGAATAGCTATAAGGCAGAGTTGTAGAGCTGTCATTCATGTATTTTCTTTCAAAAAACATTTATTCAGCACCTCATATGTGTCAATCACTGTATGGGAGGTACCAGTTTTATAAATTTAATAGTTTGTTTATATATTGGGTCTTCAGCTTAACCTGATAGAATTTTAATGATGAAAAGGAATTTAAGAATATAAGGAAAGCTATGAAATGTAGTGCACTGAAAGGATCTTAATATACTAATTTAGGATACTTTCAGTATGGACCTTAAGTTTACACAGAAATCCAAAACAAGTTGTTTTTTTTTTTTTTTTAATTTTTTTTTAATGTTTATTTTTGAGAGAGAGAGAGAGCATGAGCAGGGGAGGGGCAGAGGGAGACTGAGACACAGAATTTGAAGCAGGCTCCTGGCTCTGAGCTGTTAGCACAGATTATGACCTCAGCCGGCAGGCTCAAAAACAACTTTTGACAGGTTGTTTTCTTTGAACATTTGGAGTGGCATGGACTCATGGACACGTTGACTGTTTACTAGCCTTCATCTTGGGGACTTTGAGAAAATATGCCTCTAGGAAGTAACTTGATATTTATCTTCTCATCTTGGTTTTTTTTCATCATGTTTTAGGTAAAGGAGGTTGTGTTTTTGTTCTTTATTCCTTAGTTTGGATGATTTTTAAAAATTCTTTTTCTTAGGGTCAGCCTGTCTTTTCATTTGATCCTTTTCAATTGATTATATGAATACATGCATTGGACTCCAGGTTTTCTTGTTAAATTTAACACATTATTATTATTTCCCCCCTATTTCATGTGTCTGAGATTGTCGAATGACTCATAAAATATTGTTCTACAGCATTTAAACTCTGCAGGATATTTTATCATCTAGGTATACTCTGTTGGTATTGAGGTTTTCTTTAATTTTATCTGTTTGACCCTTAATGAAATCCTTGGAGCTGAATATTTGTTCATGTCCATGATACATTTCTAAAATGGGATTTTTTGATGAAATAATATGTATAAGTAGATTTTAATATTTTTGATGCATACTGCAGAGTTGCCCTTCAGAAGGATTATATATATTAGTATGGATAATCTGATTTCTTTTCTCTGTTATTTTGTTAGTATTGAGATACGACTGTGAGTATAATTTTATAGTTGGCTTTTTTCACTGAACATATTGTGATCATTGTCCTGTATCTCTAAAAGTTTTAATACTCTTTTTAACTTAAGTTTTAATTTCTTTTTTTTGAGATATGATTCACCATCGTAAAGTGTACGTACGGTTCAGTGGCTTTTAGTTTATTTACTATATTTTTATAACCATTACTACTGTCTAGTTCCAGAACATTTCCATCACCCTAAAAAGAAACATGTACCCATTCTCTGGCAGCTGCCACTATGATCTGCTTTCTGTCTCTTTGGATTTACCTATTCTGACAGTGCTTATAAGTGGAATCATACACTATGTGGCATTTTATGTCTGGCTCCTTAGCATAATGCTTTCAAGATTCATCCGTTGTTTTTGAATATAACAGTACTTCCTTTCAGTATCCTTTTTATGGCTGCATTATATTTTATCTTATATTGATGCCATAGTTTACTTTTTTATTTTATACATTTTTTTCCTGTGTTAATTGCTAGGAATATTAATATATGTAATTTTTATTTGTAAATTTCGAAGTATATTCCTATGGTGGATTCCTAAGTGGAAGTTTACTGTGTCAAAAGTTATGACTCTTTAAAAAAAAAAAAAATTTTTTTTAAGTTTATTTTTTTGAGAGAGTGAGAGTGCAGAGCCTGACACAGGGATCGAACCCACAAACTGTGAGGTCATGACCTGAGCTGAGATCAAGAGTTGGATGCTTAACCGAGTGTGCTACCCAGGTGTCCCAAAGCTTATGACTCTTGATGCTCTTGATTCACATGGCCAAATTGTTTTCTGGAAGGTTTTTATGAATTTAAACTCCGGCCAATAGAGTAAATGAAATTTTGTCCTCACTTTAGTTTCTTTAATATTTAGAATATTAACAGTTTGATTGCTAACTTGATGGTTAAAAAAGACTAAATTGTTTTAAGTTGTATATTTTCATTATTAGTGAAGTTCAACTTTTTTCCATAAGCTTATTAGTCATTTGAATTTCCTCTTGTTTCGAAATCTCTTTTTGTCTTGTCCTTTTTCCCCTTTGGGTCTTCCTGTTTTCCTTTTGATTGAGCTTTTTATATATTAAGGAAGTTAGCTAGTTGATTTATTTGTGGAATATATTTACACCACTGTTTTATGTTTTTGATGTATAGAAATTTTAATCTTTATAATATAGGTAAGTTTTTCAATTAAATTAAAACTTGAAACACTGAACTCTTTAGTGTATTTGGAATTCTCTGTTATATGGTATGCCTTATTACTGTTCCGTTGTTCAACAGTTCATTCCAACACCATTTAAAAATTAATCCATTCCTTCCTCACTGATTTTTTTTTTTACCCCCTTCCCCCATTTCTCACTGATCTTTGATGCCTCCTCTGTCATTTCTTGCATTCATATATTTATGAGGTTCTGAATCTCATTTGCCTATTTTGTTTCATCGGTCTGTTTTTACCCCAAGTCCCATTTAGGCTGAGGTAGGATAGTGTATTGTTATCTCTACCTGTGCCTGGGGTAAGGCAGGGTCAGCTGGACCCAGGCACAGCTGGGACTCTGTGTATTTTGGGGGAACTGTTTAAGCTTTCCCGGTCTCATTTCTTTTTCCGTCTGCAAAAGGGGATAATAAAAGCAACCATTTTTTAAAAGGTATTTTAAGAATTAGAAATGATTATTAAGTGGACGGTATCCTGGCATATTTAATAACTATTCAAGGAATGTTAGCTGTTAAGACTGATGATGATACATCACATATTAATATTTAGCCCTCTTTCAAAATTCTTTTAGTTGTATTTACATATATAGCTTCTGAATTAACTTTAGATTCCTTTTTTCTCCCCATCCTATCACAAACCATTCCAGTAGGATTACGATACATTTATAAGCTAATGTGGTGGGAAAATGACATTACTCACTGTCCGTATTCAGAAACTTGGCATTTCTCTCTATTCATTCAAGTTTTCCTTTTTTTTTTTTTATAAGCTTTACTTAATGTCTCCTTCTTAAAGGTCCTATAAGTGATTTTTGGTTAAAGTTATTTTTAGCTATTTTGTTATTAGCTATGGATGGAATCTTTTTTTGTGTGTTACTTTTTTAATGACTTGTTATTGGTAGTTATGTGTTCTTTAGGGATCTGTTGGTCTGTTTTTTTCATTCTGCATACAAATGATGAGCTATTTAATATTGTGCTCTTTTCCATTTCTTTGCTTGTGCATGATCTCTTTTTTTTTTCTTTCTGAAGACTATGATTTATTGTTCTTTCACTGAAATGTTGTTTGGTTCCTTTTCCCCCCTAACTTTGGTTATTTAGGTAAAAACAGATGACATAGCAAGAATTTACCAGCCTAAGCGTTATGCTCTATCACCGAAGACAACGATTACATTGGCACATCTACTTGCTGCTCGTGAAGATCTATCCAAGATCATTAGAACAAGTAGCGGCTCCAGCCGAGAGAAGACGGCATGTGCCATTAATAAGGTTGGGTTTTCTTTTCAGTGCCATGGAGAATGAATTTATAATATCCTCATTTGATGTTTTTACAGATTTTAATCCATTTTTTTGTGGTAAACTCCTAGAAAAGAGAGTGGTGAAAGCATTTCAGTTCATCTAGGCTTAGTTATGTTTTGTGTGTGCATGTTCATTTGAATTTCTGTATTCATAAATTAAGCCACAGTTTTATTTGAATTGGAAGAACGAATAATTGTTTTTGTCAATAGCTTTAGCAAGAATTAATTTGTCTTCTAAGAATGTCATTTTTTTTTTTTTTGTCAGTAAAAATGTGTAGTATTTAAGTACTAACAGATTCCTTATATACTTGGGAAGGAAGGAAGAGTACTTGCTTGAGAGTCATACAGATCAGGATTCACATCCTAGCTGTATCATTTGCAGAGAGAAATCACCCAGGGCAAGTTACTGAGTGTTTTGGAGGTTCCATTTTCTGATTCAGAGTATAGATCCATTTCTCCAACACTGCTTTTAAACAAGCTCAAAGAGACCGAATCTTTTACTTTACAATAGCAGCAATAGTGATAAACTAATCTAGATTTGTCAGTTTGAGTGGCATGTATGGCAGAGTTTATTACAAAAGAGCAAAAAACCAGAAGGGATTTGGGCAATTTTAAAACATTGCTCCTCACTCGGTGTAGTGAAAAAAGTATTCTCTATACAGGATGTCTTGCTAGAGGTATGGTTTGTATGTAAAGTTAGTTATTGCTAAGTTAGTCACCAGTGTTTGTTCCTCTCTCTTCCATTTTAGATCAGTCTCCTCTAGCTTCTGAAAGTATTGTCTTTAAATATGTTACTTAGGGGGCGCCTGGGTGGCGCAGTCGGTTAAGCATCCGACTTCAGCCAGGTCATGATCTCGCGGTCCGTGAGTTCGAGCCCCGCGTCAGGCTCTGGGCTGATGGCTCAGAGCCTGGAGCCTGTTTCTGATTCTGTGTCTCCCTCTCTCTCTGCCCCTCCCCCATTCATGCTCTGTCTCTCTCTGTCCCAAAAATAAATAAACGTTGAAAAAAAAATTAAAAAAAAATAAATAAATGTTACTTAGTATCTTCTATCAGGTGATGATCTAGTCTTGCCAGATTACGAGTTCTACTTCTTAAGTGACATTGTCCATCTCTTTTCCAAGTTTGTAGTCTAATTATTTGAAGGCAGTCTTACCAGTTCTTGCAACACTGTCCCCATATAGCCATCCACGTAGCATGTTTGATGGTGAGACCAATGAGAATAACAACCAAGAAAAGCTCTTTTTCATTGATGATTGGGACATTATTGGTGACTTTAAAAGAGTGTTTGCATTCTTCAAACTTTGGCCCATAGTAAGGGTGTTGTACTTTTTGTTTTTTGTTTATGACATAAATTACTAAAACATGGTTTTGATTAGAGGATCAATGGAAGTAGAACCCAGTTGATTTATAGGTCATTTTGGTTGAGGCATTTACTGTTTTACCTTCTTTCCTGAAAGAAACTAGCACGAAGCTAGTTTCCTAGCTTCCTTCCTCACCACTGTCTGTTTTTCTTTATGGGCATATCAAGTAGCTCCTTTATACAGAAGGCTGGGGACTTAAACCAAACTCTTCCCTGACTTATCCTTCAAAGTATTATCAAGCATGGTTAAGAAAGCCTAGTTAAGTCTTTATTTTCTGTATAATAATATAGTAACTAGTATCATCATTGAAAGTTTGTGAGGTTAAGTTTCAAAGAAGGGAATAGTTCATTGAGAATCCTTTTATCTCTGGAATAATACCTTGGATAATAGTCATTATATTCCTTTCTGACGTCTCATTAAACCCACATGTCACCATATATACTTCATACTTTGTTAAAATAAAATGTGCTTAGAATATAGTCTTTTATTGGATAACCCATGACCAAATGAATGGCAGTGGAAAGTCCAGAGTTGTTGTATAGATAGGAAGTTAATTAATATAGGGTGAATAGTTTACGTATATTGAAAGTGTTCTGCTTAAAATATTTTAGTGTGGGTACTACATTTGTTACAGAATTTGGTAAACAGGGGTGCCTCGGTAGCTCAGTCAGTTAAGTGTCTGACTCCTGATTTCAGCTCAGGTTATGATCTCATGCTTGTGAGATTGAGCCCCACATCAGGCTCCACACTGGGCAGGGAGTCTGCTTAAGATTCTCCCTCTCCCTCTGCCCCTCCCCTGCTCATGCATGCACATGCATGGGCTCACTCTCAAAAAAAAAAAAAAAATTTTTTTTTTTTTGGTAAGCAAATTTAAATAAGGAGAAATTAACAAAGCTCTTAAGTTTCTGAAATATTCCCCAGATTATTTAAAAATAATACCATGTTGTAAGGAATTTTTCACATATCACATTTATATTTTCAATATTAATCTGTACTGCATGTCTGATACTTCCACGTCCTTAAATGTTTGGCTTCTGTTTCTTTATGAGAAGAGTAAGTTCAGTACCACTTAAATCCTTTATCTAAATTGTAACTTCAAAAATATTAGAAACTGAAAGACCATGTTTCTTCACACAGGTGCTGATGGGAAGGGTGCCTGACAGAGGAGGAAGGCCAAATGAAATTGAACCGCCGCCCCCGGAAATGCCCCCTTGGCAAAAGAGACAAGAAGGCGGCGGAAGGGGTGGTTGGGGTGGTGGGGGTGGTGGGGGTGGTCGAGGAGGTGGTGGGGGTGGAAGAGGTGGCTGGGGAGGTGGAGGAGGTTGGGGAGGTGGTGGGGGAGGAGGAGGTGGTGGAGGAGGGTGGGGTGGAAGTGGGGGAGGGGGCGGTAGAGGAGGAGGTTTCCAAGGCAGGGGAGATTATGGCGGGAGGGGAGATTATGGTGGAAGAGGAGGAGGCTATGGTGGAAGAGGAGGGGGCTATGGGGGACGAGGTTATGGAGATCCGTATGGGGGAGGTGGTGGTGGATATAGAAGGTATTGAAAACCACCAAAATTAGATAGCAGTGCTTACTTCTTGGTAGGGACATTAGGTGTAGTGTTCTAAGTAACATACTTAATGTCAGCTTTCAAGTAAACACCATGTTAGCTTCCTTGTTATCATTCTTAAATTGGGTTAATATGTAAGAGCATTGTTTTTATACTACCATTTGATCTCTTAGACAAAGTGATGATTTTTCCATATTCTGTGTACCCTTGAGCATGTCTTTTTAAAAAAAATGAACAAAAATTATTTTTAAAAATGTAAATATTTATTACCATCAAACTTGGAAAATGGAAAGTATTTTATTGTCATGATTGAATTTAGATTGTTACCCGTATTTTATTCAGGTTTGAAACACATAAATTACCCCACTTGTAATGGAAAGGAATATAGACTATTGCCTCATCTGTATTCCTGTGGTTGTGTTTGTATTTGTTAATTACTCTTTATGAAATAGGGAAAGGGACTTATCTGATTGTTGTGTTCAATAGGTAGTTGTCATGACCTGTTTGCTCTTGTTTAGGAAACAGTTTCTCGCCAGGCTTCTGTTAAAGTTCCATTAATTGAAGCTCACATCTACTTTTTGCAATGCATATTTGATTTATTTTCCAAGTGGATTTGAAACCTGTGATTTTCTTTGACAAAGCAAAGTTAAAGACTGAAGTCAGAATTTATTCTGAAGGGATTAAGACAAGTAATTTTACATTACGATGTAGAAAACACTCGTATAAATTGGTCTCTTCATCACTTATGCCATCGCTTTAGGCGTTTGAATATTAAAAGGCAGGCTGAGCTGCACTGCTCAGGATTAGGGCATTATTTCCTGTTTCAGTGCATCAGAGGCAGGATTCAAGGCATCCCTTAGAAATTCTGATTCACAGCTAGATTTGGGAAACCGGCTTAGTGAATGGTTACATGTGGTCTGGTGGTTGGAACAGGTAAAGGTTTGGAGATGAGGAGTTGTGAATTTGAATCATGGCACTAGCCCAGGGGCGCTGTGAGGTGAACCGACCACAGCTCTCAAGGACTGATTTGTCCTCATCTGTCAGATGGGGATTGTGACACTTGATCTCTTCTCAAACTGTTTCATAAAGACCTAAGTATAGTGCGATTTGTTGAGGGCTGTTGTAAATGGTTTAAGAAGTGGGCTCAGTACTGCATTATTCTTTTAGTAAAGAGAGCTAGATAAGATAGTCACACACGTTTTTTCATGCCCACTATAAAATGTCCTGGTGTGGGCGCCTGGTTAACACCTGTGCATAACAACTTCCTCTGATCTAACAAACTCAACAGATAGAAAGTGGAGTACCAGTGGACACATGGTATTTGGCATTTGGCAGTTTCGTTGTTGTTTTGCTTCCAGTAAACCCTGTAGTGAAATCTAAAATAATGTTAAAACTTTAAGGGTAAATATACTGCAGTCTTTGCCATGTATTTTTCAAGCTAACTCTTCAAAGAAATTTGTTCAGGATAGGAAAACATAAACTTTAGGTTATTTGTAAAATAGATTTTTAAAATGTGTTTATATTTAATGAATATACTTAATTTCATTTGTGATAGTTGGAAAAAAAAGGCTTTCCATAATTAAGAAAAAACTTTTTTCAATAGCTATGAACTCTGAAAAATAAATAATTTTTAAAAATATATAATCAAAGACTACTGGACTATAGTTGCTGATACAGAACGGGTTTTCAACTACTTTAACTTCTTTTATCGCTAGAGGTTTATGGCAAATAATTGCAGAAACATTAATTTATCCATTTCTGTAACACCTCTGTGTACTTTCATAGGGGTGCTGTTGGGTTATCCACTGTACTCACTGTGTTACTCAAGTTTATCACTTGCTCCTGGAATTGTATTGGAGCTGGGACCACTGGTGTTTATACATTCCTATAAATGTCACTTGAGTGAAAACCAGGGTGATCTAGACCCTAATATCTTGCTCTCCCCTGGAAGGTAGGATTTTCATGATACCTTTTTTCAGTAAAACTTTCATTTGTAGAAGAGTGTCCTGTGCAGTATCTAGGCCAGCAATAGGCAATTTGGGGCTTTGATGTGAAGAGCCATAATGTAAAAATGTTTTATAAATTGAGGGCAATGCATAGAGTATGATGAATGGTACATGACTGCTTTCTGCAATCTAATACCTTTTGATGTGCCTACTCTTCTAATTTCATTTTTCCTATTATCTCATTTATCCTCCCCTCCCACCCCCTACCTTAGTCTAGCCTTTGGTATCAAATAGCCCATGTAGATAAGACCTTACTGAGAGACTCTGCATTAAAGAAGTAACTAATCTCTTAAACATTAAAGAAAAGGTGGGGGGTGGGGTGGGGAAACACCTGGGTAGCTCAGTCAGTTAAGCATCCAACTTCTGCTCAGATCATGATCTCATGGTTTGTGGGTTTGAGCCCTGTGTCGGGCTCTGTGCTCACCGCTCAAAGGCTGGAGCCTGATTCGGATTCTGTGTCTCCCTCCCTCTCTGCCCCTCCCCTGCTCACACTCTGTCTCTTTCTCTCTCTAAAAAATAAATATTAAAAAAAAATAATCTCTTATCTGGACTATATAAAGAATTTGTGTTCCCATCCATTGTAGACGTGAGCTCTCAGCGAAAGAAGGGATCAGGTATTTTTTTTGAACCTATTCCCTTATGTTCTGTAGATCAGGGAAACCTTGCCTCTCTAAGCAGAAAAACACATTTTAAACCAAGTACACTTAATTACCTTTGTGTCAAAAGAAGGTAGGTGACCCAAAAAAGATTTGTGACCAGAGAATGTTCTGAGCAATGAGAACTCCTTATAAGGAGCACAGGGTGGAGAAATTTGGGATGGGAACTGGGGATGGAAGAGAGGAAAGAGAGGAGGCAGTTTAATCTCTTCTTCAGAGTCAGGTTGTCAATGTGACTTGAAGTGTTACGAATTGGCAAAATGATAGATACACCCACATCCAAATGTACCAGAATGCATTCCTCAGAATTTGAGTGATTGGAATTTACCCCCACTCTTTATTGGTCTGGTTAAACAAAAGTTGGCTGAGGATTAAGGGAAAGCTACGGCTATCTCTTAATCACTCTAAGTAATCATGAACACAAACGAGTTGCTGTGGGTGGTCTACCCTGGACTGAACCACCCTCTCTACCAGTTTCACACACAACTTCAAAGTTCTCCTTTACTTGCTGGTTTTCTTAGAACTGTGGGATTAAAGACAAAAGCCACACAGAAATGGCAAGCTCAAATTTGTCTCCTTCATTGTGAAATTTTCATAGGCAATATTTTGGGACCACTGTGAGTCCTGATGCAGTAAGATGGGAAAAGGTCGAATATTTTTGAACTGTTACTTCTGCATGTTCTGAAACGATTTAGATAAGACTTCTACTGAATAATTAGTTGCTTTGCTTTTCCTTCCAGGAAAACTCAGTTTGGTTAATAAGCGAGTGGTGTCAGCTGTGGATTATAGTAAAAATTCAAGAGAAGCTTCCATATATTCATGAACTAGAAGAAACACAAGACAGCTATGTGGTAGAGATCCTAATATCTTTTATCATATAAATATTACATAAAGAAAACTTACATTAGATATTAAAAAAAAAAACCTTTACAATCTGTACACTTGTTTTTTCCTTGCAGTTCTTTTACATTGTACATCCTTAGACAGAAATTCACAAGTGGTCAGTAAAAAGGCAAGTCAATTACCAAAGAAAATGAAAAGTAATGTTGTTGTTGACAGAACAAGATTTGTCCTTATTTTGACAGATAAATATATGCTCAAACTTATTTCAAGTCCGTACAAGACAAAAATTTGTATCCTAGGCTTGACCAAAATTTTTTCCAGATTATTTCTATATTCCACTAATCCCATGTAACTCAGTGCAAATAATACTAATTTACATGCTGTTCTTCTTTGGCCCTTGCTGGACTGCAAAAACTTGTGATAAAACTGCTTCTTACCCATTTCAGTGAGAAATTCTGGAATGTTTGAGACCTCTAGCCATATACATTTGACTGATTAACGGAGTTCTGACCTTTGGAGTTCTAGGATTACAGATTACACAGAAACTAACCTAGGGTCTGTATTTTGGAGGATAAGGAGAATGAAAAAAAATTTGTGTTAGATAACTATATAAAGAAATTGAGCTGTACCACCTTTGGTCTTTATCAGAGGAAAAGAACAGTGAAGAGTATGAATTTTAAAGATTATCATAAATTTGTTCCATATAAGGTAAGTAGCAAAGTGCTTCTTAAGTTAGATACCAGGTGATGGACTTAAGCAGCCTTCTGGGGGGATTTCTGAGTTTGGATTTAGGAAAGGGTAAATTTGTGTGTAAAGTAATTCTTTGAAACACTAACTGAAAGCTACTCACTAGTTTTGTCACTAATGCTCAGAGCAAGGAGGTATGCAAATGGGAACTGGTCTTTCATCAAGGAAACTTCTTAAATAGTCTGAATCCTCCAAGGAAGCTATACTGTATATGTTCTTCGTATTCTGATTAAGATTTGGTGTTGTTGGCTTTAGGTTTGGAACTTTAAATTGTTGAGATTAAGTTCTTGGCTGTTGGTCAACTTGTATGAATTTCAAGTCTGCTTGGTACCAAGCTTTCCAACATGGAAGGTAAGTTCCCCTCAAAAAGAATGATAATTTGAACTTTTTAGAGAAATCAAGAATCTGATAAAGGAGTTTATAGTTGCCCAACTAAACAAGCCCATTTATCATTAACCTTCATTACTAGAAAGCTCATCGGATTCTTGTGATTTTGCTCAACAATACACTTTATGTGGTGAGCTATTTCTTTATCTTGTAACAAACAACTTTAAATTTGTGGATTTGTGTAAATGACTAAAAGTTGTTTAATTCCACATTTTATGAAGGAGGAGACAAAATTCCAAGCCACATGCATGCTTGATATTGTATATACATAATATACACATATACACTCTGGGCTGTTATTGAAGCCTCTGATCCAATTAGCTTATTTCTAAATAGTATTAAGACCGTATAAGCACAAATTCAGTTCAAAATAGTTAACTTCCAAAAAAAAAAAAAAAAAGATGGCACATGAAAAGTTTAACAGACTCTTCTTCAAAAAGCCTGAAGTTCCTAATTCTATCCAATGTACATCTGTGAGGACAGACATCATGTTTGTAGTATGTTTATTTTAGCTACCTGGCTAGTCATGTCTGAAGTGGTATTTGCCATGTTTCTAGGTGTTTAGTTTGGCTACTTATGACTGTGTGACTAAAACTATGAGTTGACCTGTAATTGGATAATGTTCCCCCCGATCTGTGGCTCCATCTCTAGATGTTTACTCGTAGGTAGGTATTCTCACGTGAGTATGAGCCTAGTGAGGAAGGAGTGGGAGAAGGCTAGTTGATCAGATCTGAGGTAGTGAAGTGGGAACCAGATTCGAAAAGAATGCTGGAATATAGAGGAAGTAAAGCTGTTTGTGGAATGTATTTTTCCACTGTAAGCAAGCTTTGGATGGAACAGGGTAAATCCCTCAGCTCCCAGAAAACCCACAGAAGGAAGCAAATTCATTTTCCAGGGATTTTAGTTCTAAGGAGGAAGTTGCTAGGCAGGCCACATAGGAGAAGCTACCTTGTCAGAAAACTACAGCCATGTTTTTATCAAGCTGTAGGTATTAGTCCCGGGGTTGGGGGTGGCAGATGTTTGTGGTGTGAATGGCAAAAATTTTGCATTCTTCAGCTTTCCTCCCCTTTGATTCAAGTGACTGGAAGGGAAGACAGTTCCACTTACTAGGTTAAAGGAAGAAAAAAAAAAGTAACTTGCTTTTCTCTTTTAAAGTGACCTTTTAAAAGAGCTGGTTGATCTAAGGTACACCAGGTGTTTGTTATTTATTTTAGTTAAGTGAGATCTCTGATATACTCATCTACACATTGTGCTCCTTGAGATTCTTGGCTAAGAACAGTCACCCTGCTCCATCTGAGCTAAGACGTGATTGCTTCTTGCAAGTTGGAGAGTTTCTATTTTCTTCTGTGCATATTTCAGTTGGATCTTTAGAGCGTCATTATCTGCTTTCAGGGTATTTATTTCCTAAAGGGAAAGGAGATGTATGTTAATAAAGCAGCAATGAATAGCAAATCAGTTCCAATATTGGGAGTACTACACTTGATTGGCATTTTCTATTCACTGTGGCTGAGAATTAAAAACTATTTTCGAGGCAGTTATTTTGCTCTGAATAGAACATAACAAGTTAAATACCAAATGAGCATGTGCAAACAGCAATTAGTTTTTGTTATCATATCAAAGATATGAATGGGTAGCAAGCAGAATACATCATTCCCAGATGATAGGTGGATAATAAAACCTTTGGATGTTATATAGTGAGAAACCTAAACTTGGCAGAAACGGAGAGTCTGTGGTCAAGTCTGAGGTATGAAAACAGTGATTTAAATGAAATGAACTATGTCATATGATGGTTTTCTAATTTCCCCCCCAAATCATAGAAAACTAATGGACTCTTTTGATAAAGAATTTATCCTACCCCCTAAATGGGACTTTAGGTATCTAATTCTCTGTGGTAGTTAATTTCCACTTTTTTTTTTTAATTGAAATATATTTGACATATGACATTGTATAAATTTAAGATGTACAACATGTAAATTTGATAGTTAAATTTTAACACTGCCATTGTAGCAATAATCAGCACCTTTCATGTTAGTAGTTTTCCTTTTTTAATAATTGGAAAAATTTAAGATCTGGTGTCAGCAGGCTTCATTATAGTACAGTATTGTCTACATTCATTATACTACGCATTACATCTTTTGGGCTTATTTACCACTCGTAAGTTTGTACCCTTAAACAACATCTGTACTCTCCACCCTTTTTCCCCTGATAACCACCATTTTTTTCTGTTTTTATAAGTTCGGCTTTTTAGAATTCTATATACAAGTGATGTCATACAGAACTTGTCTTGCTCTGACTTACCTCACTTAGTATAATGTGCTCAATGTCCATGTTGCACATTCCTTTCTTACGGCTAATACTCTGTGTGTGTGTGTGTGTGTGTTGTCCCTTCATTGATGAGGTATGGACACTTAGGTTGTTTCCATATCTTGGTTATTGTTAAATAATGCTGCAGTGGACGTGGGGTGCAGATATCTTTTTGAGTTAGTGTTTCTGTGTTCTTCAGATAAATACCCAGAAGCAGAGTTGCTGGATCATATGATGGTTCTGTTTTTAATATTTGAGGAACCTTCACACTGTGTTCCATAGCGACTGTAGTAATTTACATTCTCACCAGCAGTGCATGAGGGTTCCTCCCTTTTCAGCACATCCTTGCAAGCACTTGCTCTCTAGTTTTCCAGATGCTAGACATTCTAACAGGTGTTAGTTGGTATCTCAATGTGTTTTGATTTTGCATTTCCTTGATGATGAGTGATAGTGAGCATCTTTTTATGCACCTGTTGGCCATTTGTATGTATTCTGTAGAAGAGTGTGTCTTTAGTTCTTCTCATTAAAAAAAAATATTTTTTTTAATGTTTATTTTTGAGAGAGAGAGAGAGTGAACAAGAGAGGAGCAGAGAGAGAGACAGAATCCAAAGCAGGCTCTAGCTGTCAGCACAGAGTCTGACGGGGGGCTTGCACCCACAAACCGTGAGATCATGACCTGAGCTGAAGTCAGACGCTTAACCAACTGAACCACCCAGGTGCCCCTAGTTCTTCTCATTTTTTAATCAGACTGTGTTGTTGTTACTGAGTTGGAGGCATCCTTTATATAATTTGGATAGCAGCCCTTTATCCAGTTTATGGTTTGCGAAAATTTTCTCCTATTCTGTATGTTGCCTTTTTATTTGGTTAATTCATTGGCTTTGCAAGACCTTTTAAGTTTGATGTAGTCTCATTTGTTGATTTGCTTTTGGTGTTACATCAAAAAAAAGTCATTGCCAAGACCAGTGTTGAGGAGCTTCTTCCATATGTTTTCTTTTAGGAGTTTTATAGTTATCAGGTCTTATGTTTAAGTCTTTTATACATTTTGAGTTAATTTTTGTGAGTGGTGTTAAGATAGGGGTCTAATTTCATTGCTCTTGCATGTACTTGTCCAGTTTTCCCAACGCTATTTGTTGAAGAGATTATCCTTTTCCACCTTGGGTGCTCTTGGCGCCCTTATCAAATATTAGCTCACTGTATAAGCAAGGTTTAATTCTGGGCTCTCTGTTCCACTGGTCTATGTGTCTGCTTTTGTGTCAGTACCATACTGATTTTATTGCTTTAGCATTGAGTATAGTTTGAAATCAGGAAGTATGATACCTCTGCCTTTATTCTTTTGCGGTTCCATACAAATTTTAGGATTTTTTTTTCCATTTCTGTGAAGAATGCCATTAGTATTTTAATAGGGATTTCATTGAATCTGTAGATGGCTTTGTGTAGTGTAGACATTTTAACAATTCTTCGGATCATGAACATGGGATATCTTTCCATTTGTTTGTGTCTTCAGTTTCTTTCAGCAGAGTCTTGTTTTCATTGTACAGAATTTTCACTTCCTTGGTTAAATTTATTCCTAAATATTTCATTGCTTCTGGTGTTACTGTGAATAGGACAGTTTTCTTTTTCAGATGTTTCATCCTTAGTGTGTAGAAATGCAGCTGATTTCTTTATGTTGACTTTGTAGCCTGCAGCTATACCAAAATTGTTGATTAGTTCAAACAGTAGTTTGGTTATTTTGGCGATTTTATATATACAGACTCATGTGCAAATATTGACAATTTTACTTCTTCCCTGATTTGGATGCTATTTTTTTTGTCTTGCCTAGCTGCTCTAAGATTTCCAGTGATATGTTGAATAAGAGTGGTGAGAGTAGGCATCCTTGTGTCTTGTTTCTGATCTTACTGGAAAAGCTTTAACTTTTTTCCCCATTCAGTGTAATGTTAGCTGTGGGTTTATCGTTTTGGGCCCTTATGTTGAGGTATGTTCCTTCTATACCCAGTTTGGTGTTTTGTTTTGTTTTATGATGAAAGGATGTTTGCTGTATTTTGTCAAATGCCTTTTCTGCCTCTACTGAGATGATCATGTGATTTTTATCTTTCATTTTGCTAATGTGATACATTACATTTATTGATTTGCCTATGTTATCTACTTGCATTCAGTGGATAAATCCTAGTTTGGTCATGGTGTATAATCCTTTTTGTATGTTCTTGGATTTAGTTTGATAATATTTTGTTGAGGATGTTTACATCTGTATTTATCAGCAATACTGGTCTATAGTTTTCTTGTGGTGTCCTAATCTGGCTCTGGTATCGGGTAATGCTGTTCTCTTAGAATACGTTTGGAAGCATTTCTTCCTCATTTTTTGGGAAGATTGTGAGATGAACATTTGGTAGAATTTGCCAGTGAAGCTGTCTGATCTTGGGGCTTTCTCTGTTGGCTAGGTTTTGATTACTGATATAATTTCTTTGCCCTTTATTGGTCTGTTTAGATCTTTATTTCTTCCTGATTCAGTCTTGGTAGGTTGTGTGTTTCTAGAAATTTATTTCTAGGTTATCTAATTTGTTGGCTTATAATTTTCATAATGGTCTCTTATGGTCCGATTTGTGTAGTAACAGTTGCAATGTCTCCTTTCACATTTTTTAAAATGTATGTATGTATGTTTGTTTTGAGAGAGAGAGCACACAGGTAGGGAGAGAGAGAGAGAATCTTAAGAGAGCCCCAACACTGGGCTCGATCTCAAAACCTGAGCTGATATCAAGAGTCGGACGCTTAACCGACTGAGCCACCCAGGTGCTCCTCTTTTTGCATTTCTAATTTTGAGACTTCTTTTTTCTCCTTAGTTTGGCTAAGGATTTGTCAATTTTATCTTTTTCAAGAACCAGGTTTTAGTTTAGTTGATCCTTTCTATTTTTCTGGACTCTTCTTCCTGCTAATTTTGGGCTTATTTAGTTTGTTCTTTTTCTAATTCTTTTAGGTTGTGTATTTGAGAAATAATTTCTTCATATATGCATTTAACTGTAAAAGCTCTCAGAGTTGCTTTTGCTGCATTCCATAATTTTTAAACTTCCTTTCGGTTTCTTGACTCATTTGTTCAGAAATGTGTTGTCTGGTTTCTAAATATTTACAGATTTTCCAGCTTTCCTCTGGTTGATTTCTAGTTTCAGACCATGTGGTCAGAAAAAAATGGTCTGATTTCAGTCTCCTTAAATTTGCTGAGATTTGTTTTGTGCCTATCATAATACTCTGTCCTAGAAAATGTTCTTTGTGCACTTGAGAAGAATCTGTATTCTGCTGTTAGATGTTCTGTATGTTAAGTCCATTTGTTTAAGAATTTGGTTCAATTCCAACGTTTCCTTGTTAATTTTCTGTCTGGATGACCTGCTTATCATTGACATTGGGGTATTGAAACTCCATGTTATCACTATTTTTGTCTACTTCTCCCTTTAGATCTGTTAGTATTTTAGCGTTCCAATATTGGGTGTGTACATATTACTGTTGTGTTATCTTGTTGATGTATCATATCCTTTTATCATTATATGACGACCTTTGTTATGATTTTTGACTTGAAGTCTATTTTCTTTGATAAAAGTGTGGCTATTCCCGCTTTGTTTTGGTTTCTGTTTGCATGGAATATCCTCTTCCATTACTTTACTTTCAGCTGTTTGGAGCTGAAATGAGTTTCCTTAGGCAGCATAGAATTGGGTCTTATTTTTTAACCATCAAGCCACTCTGTGACTTCTGATTGGTGAAACCAATCTATTTATATTTTAGAGTGATTATTCTTAGGTAAGGACTTACCACTACCATCTTATTTGCCTTCTGGTTGTTTTATATCTCCCTTTTCTCTTCCTCTCTATTTACCTTTGTAAAGTGATTTTTCCATGGTGATTTGCAGTCTTTTTTTTTTTAATGTTTTGTGGTGGTCTTTTTTTGCTCTGTGGTTACCATGTGACTTATGTATAAATGATAAATAAAATGGTCCTTTTTATCTTAAAAAATTTTTTTAACTTTGAGAGACAGAGTGTGAGTGCGGGAGGGGCAAAGAGAGGGAGACACAGAACTGGAAGCAGGCTCCAGGCTCTGAACTGTGAGCACAGAGTCCAACGCGGGGCTTGAACCCAAAAGGCGTGAGATCGTGACCTGAGGTGAGGTCGGACACTTAACCGACTGAGCCACCCAGGCACCCCAGTATGTGTTTATTTTTGAGAGAGGACAGCATGCAAGCAGAGAGGGAGACATAGAATTGAAAGCAGGCTTCAGGCTCTGAGCTGTTAGCACAGAGCCTGACTCGGGACTTGAACTCACGAACCACGAGATTGTGACCTGAGCCGAAGTCAGACACTTAACCAACTGACCCAGGTGCCCCTTGGTCCTTTTTATTGCCTTTGTTTACCTATAAAGGTTCTACTTTTTTATTTCTTCCTTTTTATATTTATGTCACAACTTATCTTTTTTTACTGTGAATTCATTGAGAAATTATAGTAGCTATAGTTATCTTTAATGCTCCTTTCCTGAGGCCTTTATACTCTAAGAGGTTGAATACACCATTCTAATATAGTCACAGTTTTCTGTTTATTTCTCATCACTGGTGGAATTTTATGTACTTTCATTTGCTTTTATGTCACTAATTAGCATCTTTTCATTTCAGTTTGGAGAACTACTTTCAGCATTTCTTGCAAGGCAGGTCTCATGGTGGTGAGTTCCTTCACATTTTGTCTGAGAAAGCATTTTACCTTTGTATCTGAAAGGTGAGTTGACTGAAAGGTATTCTTGATGGGCAATTTTTATCTTTTACTACTTTGTCATTCCACTCTCTCATGGCCTTCGAGTGTCTGCTGAGAAACCTGACAGCTAATGGGGGTTCCTTTGTAGGTTTCTCCTTTTTCTCCAGTCTCTAAGATTCTTTATCACTGACTTCTGACAGTTGCTTATAACGTCTTGAATAAGGTCCTTGTACATTAATTGAGTGGTCCATTAGCTTCTTGGACTTGTGTTCTCCAATTTCTTCTCCATGTTGAAGAAATTCTCAGCTATTATTTCTCTAAATATGCTCTCTCTCCCTTTTCCTTCTGGTAGCCCTGTTATAGTTTTCTCATTATATCTGATGGCTTTTGCAGGGTTTCTTCACTTTTTAGTTCTCTTGCCTCTTCTGAATCATTTCTAAATTCCTATCCTCTAAGTTGTTAGCTCTTGATCTGATTTCCTAAGCTTTCTAGTCTACTGCCTTCTGTATCTCATTGAATTCTTTAGCTCTGGAATCTCTGGTGTTTTTAAAAAAATTTCAGTCTTTGTGCTAATTAACTCCTTCTGTTCATTAGTTTTATTCTTTGGTTTATTGAATTAGCTTTCTGAGTTGAATCTCTTCATAACAACTATTCTGAATTCTTGATCAGTTAAGATCCCAATATTCCACGCCTTTGAGTTTGGTTGTTGGAATATACTGTGATTTCTCAGAGTATTCGATGAAACGTGCCTCTGCCATCACATGTGAAGTAGCACACACTTTTCTTTGTTACAGTTCAACAGACAGGCAGTTAAATCCTTTCTGTTTTTCCTAAGGTGGCCACATGCTGTAGCTCAAGTTTTGGGTTTCTTTTTACCTGAGCTGACTTTGGTGGTGTAGTTGGGAGTGTGTGCTAAAAAAGCTGGTGTACACAGTGCTGGAGGGGTGCCCGTGGCATGAGAGGGGATCCTCCAGTGGGGGTGCTCCTGGAGGTCCGTGGGCAAACCTGCTGAAACCCCAAGGGAGGCAGCGGGGAATGTGTTCCTTCAGTGCCTGTTGTTATTCTCGTCTGCCTCTTTCCTCTCTTTCCCCCTAGTCCTGGAGGTCCCTGTTTAGAAATCTGAGCACTGTTGGAGAGAAAGGGGTCCCTCCAAATGCAGCCTGTGCAGCCAGGTGGTTGGTCAGTCACCACTCGTGCTTTCCCTGTCCTCTGTGAGGGAGGACGCCTCCAAACGCCCCCCTGGCTGGCAGGACCTCCACTTCTCTATCTTCCTTGCATGTCCACCCTGGTTTGCACTCTCCAGTAGTGCTCTCACCTGATCATGGCAAGACGGGCACGCAGGGTCACCAGTTCCCTTGGATCCAAAGCCCCCCCTGAGGTCCTGTCCACCTATTTAAAAAAAGTCTCCTGGGTACGTAACGCAGTCACTTTTTGTTTGGTTATGAATAACCAGTTTGTTGTAAATAAAGGGGCGAGTGAAAAGGTACAACTCCCGCTGCCATGATGACGTCTCTTGTCTTCGGACTTGGAATCCAGTGTTGTTATATCAGATTGATGACTCCCTCCCCACAAATGTGGGCAATTTCTGGGTGATTTGCATACAATCAGTTGTTTCTCAACAAAAATTAGCTAGCGATGTGCTAGGTAATGTGTCAGACGATAACAGTAATTATTCACAATCTGCAGCAAGTCGTAGAGAGCATGGATTCTTGGCCTTGTATTTTACACAAGAGCAAGTAAGGCACAGTTTAACAGCTAGTTTAATCACAAGTCTTTGTCCCCAAGACCAGAGTTCTTGTAAGCTGCTTTTGGCAGTTTCTACCCCTAAAGAGAAAGGGGTTTGTGTAAGTTAAAGCAGGTCTTAAAACATTCTGAGCAAGAGAATACCTTTCATCTAGAAAACCTGGTATTTTTTCATCTGTTCCTCTTAACATTACGTTCTTTGTTCAAAGCACCAAGAGTTTCACATATGTTATCTAACTTGTTTCTTCAAATGTTTCTGTATTTCATTTTCTAGGAGTCTTTGACAGGGAAGGAACAACACTGAGGACAAGGTAGGGAATTCTGAGGCCCTTTTGGGCAATTTCACTACATAGAATTATTTAAGGAATTCTAGCTACTGGATGTTGATTTTGGGTTTGTACTGATAGGCCTCCAAAAACACATGGCCAACCTGGATGTTTTGGAAAAAAGAAAACCTTTAATAAAGTGATAATGTTAGATCTAAGCATCCCTAGTTACCTATCACTGGTAGGAACCTGAGCCAGCCCTCAACATGACCCCTGGACTCCAAAAACTCAATCCTGTCAGCCAATTAACATCTTCTTTTTGTTTGAACAACTGCCTGTTGTCCTTTTCCTTATCCTCCTCTTGCACTATGCCCTTTTCTCTGTGGGGCATCTTATAATTAGGACCTCCTAAGCCTAACCAAAAAAAGGAAGCTCCTGGTACTATAACAGTTACCAGTTTATACATTATATAATATATTATATACAGCTGTGTATCTGCCAGATACTGTCTAATGTATTTACAAGATCAAGGTATTACAAGATGTACAAGATGTATTTCCTTGCTCATTTATATTAAGAGGAAGGCTTACATGCTTTTTTGGGGAGGTGCTTAGGCAACCGTAAAAGTCCCAAAACATCCTGATGAGTAGGTTAACAAAGACCTCTAGGGGAGGAGGATTTAATTTCATCTAGAAAAAGGGTGTGGTGTCAGCACAGTAGAGCTGACCAGTAGAAACTGGTTTTTCTCAAGGAGGCTGTTGTGAACACACTTTGGGCCTGGCACCAACACTTTAAAATGGTACCCTTCTGGCATACAGGGAGCTCTGTCGGTCTTGTTCTACTCATGTAATGTGAGCCAGGGCCTCCACTGGTTTGAAAGAAAGCCAGAATCCTTTCTGTTCTTTTGTGGCTCTATCCTACGAGTAATCAACCTGGTCAGCATCTTCAGCGCTTTTCCCTGGGTTAGCCCCACTTCTCTCGGCGTCTGAAAGAAAAGAAAAGGAAGGTACCTGTTCCAGCTCTTGGTAGGTTGGCAGTCTGAGATGACGGAGATCCTCCTTTGATTTTATGAGGGATTCTTTATTCTCCCACTTGACAAAAGCCCGCTTTCTGACCAAGACTGGGCTGGGGCAAGGAGATGTGGGACTAGGAAGCACATACAGAGTATCCTGGGCTGTCTTCCTTGGGGAAGAGAGCACAAAGGGACCACAGGGACGCTCACTGCCAAGCCAGGGCGGGGATTCCGTCTGGGTGGCCTTGTGGGCGACAGTCCTCTTCAGCCGAACAGAAATCTTCTGTGAGGACACTCCCATGAGCATGATGGTCCGATCTTTACTTTCCTCACTGTGTTCCACAGCCTCCCCATTAGGGAATGTGAAAGGTCCCTCCTCAGGTGCTGTAGGAAGATATGTGGCATGTTGGTACTCTAGTCAGAAAAACAGACTCAACTGACAACTTTCTTATTCTAGGCCCAAAGTGGACTCATTTGCAGGCACCCTCTTTAGGGGATAAAGGCTACCAGAGCCACTGGTGCCAGGCTGCGTCTACCCAGAGAAACAGGCATTTTTCTATTTGCACAAAGGCTGCCCAGAAGATTTGTTTCTGCAGGTAAGCTCAAGTCCCTGCCTCAGCGCAAGAGAAACGGTCTATGAATATTAAGTAAACATTTCAAAAAAAAAATTCTTTTTATTTCAGAGCATATGTGAATGAGGGGGAAGGGGCAGAGAGGAGAGACAATCCTGAGGAGGATCCACTCTTATAGCCCAGGTGATGTGGGGCTCGAACTCACCAACCGTGAGTTCATGACCTGAGCTGAAATAAAGAGTCCGATGCTTAACCGACAGCTACCCAGGGGTCCCAGTCCATAAATATTTTCTGTGGACCCTGGGATTTGGGAGCTCTCAGCATTCAAGGTTTGGTCCTATTATAGGAGCAGGTAGGAGTTTTCTTTGGGACCCATTTGTATAGTGGGAATAACATAGGGAAGTTCTAGCTTTGTTTGATACTGGTTGGAAAGGAGAGAGGAATCATTCTGGTTTTCTTCTTCCACCCAACACCCTTGCCCAGGACCCAGCCTGGATAGTGTACAAATCCAACGTGGCTTCTGGACAACAAAAAAATTTCTAATACTAGAAACTTTATAGGGATCCTAGTTTAACTTTCCCCCAGAGGACATAATTTAGCACTAAATTTTTACCCAAATAAAGTTTAAAACTGTAATTAACAGAAGTATCAGAATATTTAAATTACTGTATTTATCCTAAAGTAACAACCCTGTATTTTTTGGAGGAGCATTTTGGATGATGATATTTTGTATCTCCATCTTTTAATAGGCCCCAGACCTTCATGTTGCTCTCTGCCACCTTTCTCCCATCAAAATTTGTATTTTATGTGACAGAATTGTGGTCCCTAAAGATGATGTTTAACTCTGAAAATGTGTCTTCCACAATGGTGTCTGTGGTGGTTTCTATTAAGAATGGGAAGGACAAAGGTCATCTTTCCTCCCCGAAAACTTTACCCTTCCCACTTCACTTTCCAGAGGAATGTTCTCAGTGTCTCCTTACCATGGAGCAGGTCTTTGGCTCCCAGTGAGCAAAGGCTGGATGTTGGCCCTCCAGGGGTACTGTTCTCGGTTATTGCTGCTGGGTTCTTGGCTCGCTTCTTGCACTCAAACACAACCAGATCTTTGCATTGTTTGTGGCAGTTCATCCCGCAGTCTGTGGACAAGACAGCCTAGTCAGCAAGGCTTTGGCTTTCTTTTCCAGAGTCTCAAAACCACACTCATGCAGGCTGTCTTGTCACACATGCCTGTCCTAGTCTGGAGCTAGGACACCTGCTATTCCTAATGAACCTAGTAGTCGTATTTGGTCAACTCTGGATCTTACCATCTTGCTGTAGCCCTTATCATGAGTCTCAAGCAGCATCCACTGTCTTGGAGACAAGTCATGTCCTAGTCATCCTGCATATACTGCCTACCTTAAGGAGACCCCCTAAAGGCTCCCAGCTCTTAGGTCTTACTCTTTCTTTCTTGCAGTAAAAGTCTCCTGTCCACTCCTGAATTTTTCTAGTCATAAGGAAGGACAATTAGGCCCTGAGGTACCTACTGATAAAAGGAAAACTGGCAAGGCCCTTTGGTAATCACTTCCATTCCCAAAGTGCCTTTCCTTAGGGACCCACCTTTTTCATGGCCATATGAAAGCCTCTCCTACCCGTGATCTCTGTTTCCAGAACAACCCATACAGAGAGAGGACCTTGTAAGGGGAAGCTTTATAACCGGTCACCCAGGCATTCCTCTTCTCTGTGGTGGCAGTCACTCTCACTGGGTGCTCTAGGGAAGCCAGTTTGGGGATGAGGCTGTAAGCTGCACTGAGAAGTTGGGGATTCAATGGACAACTACTATCGGTAAAAAATGCTTTATTAGGAGAGCGTCAAAGACCAGAAAAAGCAAGACAATCCACAAAACTGAGCCTTACCTTTACATCGGTATCCTTGTTTGATCACTCCCCAGAGCTATGAGACAAGATAGGAGACAGTTAGAGCACACTGTACATCCTTCATCAATCTGGTATTAGGCGAGAGACATTGATACCCATTCTTTATTTTCCCTCATTGTGCTCTCTTCCTCAAGGAAGGAAAGCCTTGTTTATCTCCTGACCTTAAACTGCAAACACGAAGATTTTGTGATCACAGTCTCATGCTCTCAAGAAACTCAGTAGTGTGGACTTATGGCCTAGGCTGCCTTTTTAAAAAATTTTTTTAAATGTTTATTTCTGAAGGAAAGAGAGACTGAGCATGAGTGGGGGAAGAGCAGAGAGAGGGAAACACAGAATCCAAAGCAGGCTCTGAGCTGTCAGCACCGAGCCCTATGAGGGGCTCAAACTCACAAACTGTGAGATCATGACCTGAGCCGAAGTCGAACGCTTAACAGCCTGAGCTACCCAGGCACCTCTATGGTCTAGGCCTTCTTGAGGCTTGAAGTAGATGAATCAAAGAATAAACAGGTTTCTCAGAACTCCAAACTAAAGAACAAGTATACAGAATTCTGTGGTCAGGGATTAGGTTGGACAGGGCTGGGACAGAGGAGGGGCAGAGCTACATGGCTTCTTAACAGCAGTTCCTTTTGAAGGGGGAAGAGCAGGGATGTCTCCTATTTTTTTTTTTTTTCCTAACATTGGAAATAGCATCTGAATATAATTACTTAAAAAGTATGTCCCAAATATAACATTTCCTTACCATTTGTCCCAAGCCTCATGCACCAGAGGTAAAAACAATATCCGGAAGAAATGGTAACATTCAATTCAAGTTAACCATGCATCAAACCATTTGAGAACAAGGTTATTAGAGCTTAGGCTCTAAGCTGGCATAGTTGATAAGGGACTCTAGGAACAACTTACAAATCCAGCACAGTTGTCACAGAAAGTAGGTTTCAGGTAGGTGGTCTCTTGGAAGTTGTGAGGAAAGCCCAGGCCCAGCTTGGAGTAGATGGAGCTGGCTCTCATGAAGTAGGCCGTTATCTCCTCTCTGCTGATGAGGCCTTCCCTGCCAGCGAGCGACAGACCAGGTGTGAGTAGGGTCTGAGGTAGAGAGACTGGCTTCTAGCCTTAGAAACTCACCTTTTTTGTTTTGCTTTTTGTTTTTAATTTTTTTTTTTTAAGTTGATTTATTTGAACAATCTCTATACCACACGTGGAGCGCGAACTCACTACCTCAAGGTCAGGAGCTGCACATGCTCCACCGACTGAGCCAGCCAGGCACCCCTCACTTTTGTTTCTATCCTTGCGTGGCAGTACAGCACATAGGACTGAGGATTACTTCCATGAGCCCTCTTAAATAGCGATACATGGACAGCATGTAATAAAGAGGTGATGTGGTAGTATCCACTTCTACAGAGGTGTTATCTGGCCAAAGCAGGTTTTCCTAGCAAATTTTAAGACTTGAAAAAAGAAATGGAAACTGTGTATAGGGAGAGAAATACCTTATGCTGCGGTTTGCCTTTAGACAGTACATGACATATAACTGGAACCCACGTGCCATACCTTTGATTTCACACAGAAAACCAAGAGAGCTTCTATCAACTTCAGAAAAATAGGCAAGGTATTAATAAATAGTTGTTTCTCATAATCTGTAGCCAGAAGGAAGACTAAAGTTTTTCTTATTTCTTGTTGACTAAACTGGCAGGTTTATGAAATTTTCAGTTCTGAGACATTTAACACAGATGTGTTTTTTATTGTCTGTTGTGATCTGAACCAAAACCAGACAGGCATTCATGTGATGATTGCTCCCTTAGCACCAAGAGCCTCATATTCCATACACAGACCCTCACCTGTCTTTGTCCATCACACAGAAGGAAAAGGGGAAACTGGCGGCAATCTTCTCAAACTCTTCCTGAGAAATGTATCCATCCTGGTCATGATCATAGTTCTTGAAGACCGACTGTGAAAAGAGGAGTTTCTCTGGTGGTTACCAAAGCAAAACCGATCGTTTCTCCCTTTAGCCAAATGACAAAGGGTTGAGCATCTGATAAAAGCCTCTCCTCAGCCTGAATGAGAGGACACGGTTCCCTCAGGTCCATTAGTGTACCAATCGTGCCGTCTGCCCGGTGCCTGCTTGCTCCTAGCTCACTGCACAGGGGTGTCCCCTCTGCTCTGCCCCCCTTCCACTGCTTCTGTGAACAGCCCAGCTGCAAGTGCTCCCTGCCCTGTAGTCCTCTACTAATTATTCTGACACGTACTGGCTCTCACTTTTCTGTTATGCTGGATTGGTCCATAAGGATGAATATAGACACACACTCTCCTCAGCAGTTAACCGTGAAGAGAATCAGGAAGGCCAAATTTGCAGTATTAGATTCTCCTTATTATCCTTATTTCTACTAAAACCCTTCTACCACCTCTCTGCCCCCAAATCCACTGCTATGCTCTCCTGCTTGGTCTCTAAGAGGAGACACACCCCCCCGCAACAGGAGGTCAAAGCGTGTTGGCAAAACGTAACCAATGAACTGTCCTGCAGGCACAATATGAGGTGTGCGCTAGGAACAAGTGTCAGGTTTCCCACCTTTGCGCGTCTGCCACCGTGTCCCCCAGGCCGCATACAGAACTATGCCAGTTTGTATGTGCCTTGCTTCTGTCTGCTGGAGCACAGCTGTACTTACATCCACCATCCTCTGGACGTGTTTGCTTATGGTCTTTGGGTCAGGTTTGGGAGATACTCCAGAAGCCCAGTCCACTACTACTGGGGGCTTTGAAGGTGTTAGTGGCTGAAATGAAATATTCAGAGAAATCCCTGTGACTATAAAGCACTACAACCAGCAGCAACTTCCTTTCCCACTACCTCACGGCTGCATCTATGGACAGCCCTCAACTATGTGCCAGGGCCAGGAACTGAGAGCCGGTGGAACTGAAATCTTGAGCTCTAATCCTGGCTAATAACAACTGTTGTGCTTCATAGCTGACAAAATGCTTCTCACGTGTATTATCTCCCATCTACAGATAATTTAAACTTACCCATTAGACTTTCTGTCAAACTGTCAGCAAAAGACTGGATCATTTAAATTTCCTCTCTGTTCTCTACTTACTGGTTAATAAAGATGTGGATGAGGAGAAAAACAGCTAAACGGCAGGATAACACAAGGAAGAAAGCCTGAGGCCTGGACAAGGGGAGATGGAATCCATTCCTAAATATTTGAGACTTGACCCAAATGGAGGAAGGTACCCTTTCCACGGAAATGCCTCTAACACCCTGAAAGTGGAACCTGCTAAGAATTTTCAGTGAACAGCTTTCATTAGAGTAGGAGCTAGAACTTGATCTTTCGGTTGTAGAGACAGTATCATGTAGCCACCTGAACAGACAAATTGAATTTCTTATGTGTGGATAACTCTCTCCCCTGAGTACTATCTGGGGACTGGGCAGCTTCCCCGGAGACTGCAGGGGAATTCTGGTCCTTCACAAGGAAAACTGAAATTTTCACCTGCCTGTACGGGAGGTGGGGCGAGACAACCTGTGTAGATCCTTCCTTGCAGCACCAGGACTGCACTGTTGTGAGGACTTGTCAGCACAAGAGGTCAAAAGACCCAGGAGACTGTCCTTTCTGACCCAGATGAATACAGGATGATCTCTATGGCTTTACTAAGTAGTATACACTTATCATCAAAAAATCAGAGAAGAGAAACGAATGATGTGAGGATACTTTATAATAGGAAGGAGATGTCACTATGGCCCGCAACACCATCTCCCTCCTCAGTAAACCACTGACTGCACCTGTCATTTGGATGTGCTTAGGGCATATATTTACAGTTCCTGTATTAGTCTCATCCCTTCAAGTAGACTGCAGGCTCTTTCTGGCCAAGAATTACTTGTACATATGGTGAAGTTTTCTCTGTGCCTAGCACAAGGTTGGGCAGAGTGGAAACAGTACTTATCACATAAAGATTTGTTCCTTAAGATGATGAGCTCGAGCAACTTGTAAAGCACCTGTTACATGCAGCAATCTTAGCACAAAAATATGAACAACTCACTGGGGCTTTGTGGTTCCTTGGTTCCCGGGCATAGGACAGCTCATAGATTTCATCTTCAGTGTAGTAGAGATCTAAGGACAACTGCAGATCAAAACAGAACAGGGTTAACTGCTAGGATGTTGTTTGCCTTTCCCAGGGTTGATGGGTTTCTTTCTTGGTACCTCCTCCTCTCCTGTTGTTTATTTACTCTTCTAGGCTCTTTGTTTTTAAGATTCACAAAGCTTAGAGGGCGTAACACTTGGTACTGCAATAAGGCAAACATTAGCTCCTTCTTATTAAATGTTTTAAATTTTGGAGAAGTTTCAAGATGTCCTCTTTTAAGATCTGATTTAATATCTAAGCCTGTATCTAGAGCTTAGGCAGAAGGCCCTATGTGGTCAGATGGTCCACACCTCACTTGTTCTCTACAACAACCCAGTTTAAATGACAACAGGTATTATAAAATGATACTAAGAGTTAATTTCATATAATCTTGTTTGTAACCTAGAGTCTACGGATGGCTTCAAGAGGTCCAGAACTCGTGTCTATTTTTCTGGGAGGTTCATGGTTTTCATCACATGATTTGTGATCCAAGAAAGTTAAGATTTGGTACATCTTTTTAACAGACAATGGCTAAGGCCAAGGCCTGCCACAGTCATCTGGCCAGTTAGCAAAAGGGCTAACATTAGACCCCAGCTGGCTGTGAATCCTGGGGCTCTATCAGAATCATGATGTGAGGGAGGAAGAGGCTGTAACAGTTACTCCATTCTACAAAAATACAGATAAAAAGTTGTATAATTTTAGAACTGAGAAGTTATAAGTTATCCCAGAGAGTAATCTCTGATTTACAGAGGAGGAAACAGATTTAGAGTTACATGCCCACAGTCACAGTGGTGAGCTACAGAATCATGCTTCTGGAAGGGAGTTTATCTGACCATGCAGGTAGGCTCCTGCACCACCACATGTGTTCACCTCTTCTTGACTCGAATGCCTCCATTTTGTTTGCTTTTTTTACTCACTGCCTTACCCTTTTGTAACTGAGAATACACTATCCCTAACTCTTACAAAGTTTTGTATCCTAATTTGTTATCAGCTTCCTTCCTCCCAGAAAGTTGAGGATTGCTTTTGTAGCTGGGGGCAAGAAACAATTCTAGGATTCTGGAGGGCATACTGCTCAGGAGCATAACCTCTGGAGTCCTACCACCTGGGTGTGAACCCAGGTTCTGCTGCTTACTCACGTGTGGTCCTCTGACACGTCATATCCTTATGCCTCAGTATCCATGTCCAAACAATGGAGATGATGGTAGTACCTACTCCATTGTGTTTCATGAAAATGAACTGAGCTAATACTTGGTAAGGCGCAGAGAGTGGTGTGTGGCATACAGACAGCCCTCAGTAATTGCCTCCCGTGTGAGCCTCACCGTCAGCAGGTGCACCAAGTCCTTGTTGGCTTCCAGGGGTGGGGCCACCTCTTGCAGCTGGACCAGTTCGTTGATATGATTATAAAGAGCCAGCAGCTTGTGGACGTTCACCTTCCCATCCTCCAGGTAATCGGGCATGGCCTCGTACAGGGAGATGAGGTCCTTGAGGTGCACCCCCAGGATGGGAATCTTGAATTGGGTGCACTCCCCGTAGGCTCGCCGGTAGTTGTCATAGTTTCTACAGGAGGACAGGAGCTCGGTCATCTCCCCCAGAACCTACAAAACAGAAGAGACCCATTCACAGGTGCCCACCAGGCCAGGTGTACTGTCCGCAGAGGCCACCTTGTTTCCTCTCAGCCTCTCCCACTATTTCACCCCATCCCTAATTTGTCAGGCGGGAGGTGATGCGCTAAAAGCTACAGACTGTGACTCCCAGATTTAAAAAAGTCTAGCTGATTTCAAATGTCAGAGTGTATTTACACACACAAAGTATGCTTTACTTGATTGTACTATCTACTGGGAAATTTTAAGTGAGGTCTTATTTTTATACTGAAATTTAAACATAAAAATAAAAACCTGAGATAAAAATGAAAACGGTCCAAGAATATACAGCAGAGAGTAAGTGTCCCCCTGACCTCTGTCCCCACGCCATGCAGTTCCCCTCCCTAGTATCCTCTGAATGCTTCCAGAGACACGTGTGGAATGTGATGTCGGAAGTGCTGACCGTCGCAGGCATGGGGAACAGCTGGGAGCCTCAGTGGTCTATTGAGCGTTTGTCTGACTTACGCTGCCCTCTGTGGGCCTTCTCTCAGCGGTTCTCAGAACAGGCCTACGTCAAGGAAGCAGGTGATGTTCCACTCACAGACTGAAATCCTGAACCAGAGACTGAACCAATAGACCAATTTCCAGCAGAAGGCATGTGACAAGGTGAGGCCGAGGCCCCAGGGAGCTCTTCATTAGGGCTTCCGGCCCAGGAAAGGGCAGGTCTGTACAGCATAAAAAGGGAGCAGCCACCTCTGGTATTCTTGTCAAATATGCCTGGTTCAAGGTGGCAGTCTGCAGAACCCCAATCCCCATGCATGATGGCCGGCTTCCTCACAGGCAAAGATGGGAAGTAAAGACCACTAATTATGTTACAGCACAAAATATTTTAAACACTGCTGGAAATTCCTTTAATAAAATTGTGGCCTAAGAAGTACCATTTCTCCTCAGTGAAGAATTTGAGGTTTGAAGTTAGCCTCCCCCATTCACAATGAGCTGGCAAGACAGCCTCTTATTCACCTCTGAGCCAACAGTGCTCACATGGTGAGAGACTAGCAGCAAAAATGAGATAGTTTTATTCTCCTTAGAAGGTGAAATAAACTACTAGGGGATGAGGGGATACTTGATTTAAGTCTGGCCGCAGACCACCCTGAGGGTCAAGCAGCTACAGACAAGAAAGCCCTGCTGTGGAGGGACCCAAGGCTAAGAGGAGCAAGGTGTATCTTGTAAGTGAAACAGCACAAGAGCATATTAATCTCCATGACTGTCTCCCTCTGTGACTTCTGAGACATGAAGAACCTTTTCAGTGGTTCCACCGCGTTCTGGCAGAACTAGTAGGGAATTGGGAGGTGGGGGTGGGGTGAGAGCAGGGATGATGAATCTGAGACTCCCCAGAAGGAGGCTGAACACCCGGGAAAAACGGGGCAATGAGACACAGGCATGTCTCTCTAAGAAGAGTCCGTCCATGCAGTTTGGGAGGCCTGGGGTTGAGGTTAGTAAGGGGGTCCTCTCCCACAAGATGGAAATGCTCAAAAGAGCAGTTAATCTGGTCCACACCAGAGCTGCATTCTTCTCTCCAGTGCGTCTTCGTGGTTTGTATTCATCACAACAGCCCTATGCTATAAAGAGCTAAAGTCTATTCTGTAACATCTAAAGAATGTAGAAAAGTGTATAGGACATTTAAGAAAAATACTCCTCAACAAAACACTATCTATTACAAAGTGGCGCCTGAAAAGGTCATTTTCAACTATCCAGAATGTCATTCTCCATAGGATTTGAATAGGTAGGTTTCTAATGTGTTGCTCGCTGTACACGTCTCACGTGCGAACTGAACTACAGTCAACTGAAGCACTATTTAGGAAAACATTTTGGAACAAGTTGCTGGAGGAAGAGAGTCAGTATTAAAGACGGTGACTCCGAATATTCATAGGAGCGCAGGAGAGAGACACACATTCTTTCAACTGATCAGTTGGAACGTGTAGTAACGCTGAGCCCAGACTGAATCACAGTGACTCTCAGACCTGGGTCGTTCCCATCCTATGGGTTTTCTTGGGGTTTGCCTCCTTGGCAGTTTGCCTAATTGACAAAGGGTGATGTGCCCCGGAAAGGCCCTCTGGGTTGCCTCTTAAGGGGGAAATGTTGATGCTCGTCCTGGGAATGGTACTAAGGGGCCCCGGAGAAGCCAGTAGCACTGACCTTATTGATTTCATGTGGGACGTGCGAACTTGTCTCCTTGAGCCTGGAGATTGAGCTGTGACACAGCCCACCTATCACAGCCATCAATGTATTGAAATTCTGTAGCTGGTGGAGCTTCTGTGACACAAAAGAGATGAGAGTAGTCAATATACATGTCAGTTACATGCCTCTCAATTCGAGTCTTCCTAATACCAAAGCCTAGCAATGAGGTGTTGCAGTTGTCGGACCACTTTCTCCCTTAGGCTTAATTTCAGACCAAAGGTCCCAAATTTAGCATGGTGTCACATCTTCCTTTGTTGCACTGGATCTGCGGACCATCCTCTACATCAGTGGTTTCTAAGAACCGCCCAAAGTACTTGTTTAACCCAAAGATTTCTGGATCTAAGCACGGCTATTTGGATTCCTGAGATCTACGGCTGACCTTAGGGATAAACATTTAGGTAGTATCAGAGTAGGTGGGCCATGTACTGACTTTGAGAAGCACTGGTCTGGACCACCTAGAGCTAATATTTTATATCCTTGATCCTAAATAACCAGACTTGTATTTTTAAGGACAAAGACTGTCTTTTCTGTGCAATGTCAGTGTCTATGCAAGACAGTAACTGGGAAAGGAGGTAGAATCTCGGGAATTTCAATTATGTGTTCGTACTACCTTGTTTTCCTCTTATCAAATGCTTAAACTCTGCCCTCAGACATTAAACGCAGCCATTCGACACGATATGGGCTCAAAGACCTAAAAACTGAGGTGGTCCAGCTCCAGGAAATCCTGGAAAATTTCCCTTTGCTGTGTGGGCCAGATTGGGGGCAACGATGTAGGCTGGTAAGCATCTTCTGAAGATCTAAACAGATCTAAAACTGTATCCCGATCCCTGAGATAGTATGTATGGTCCTCACCATACTGCCCTTATATGGGAAAGAGACAAATCATCATATCTAAATCTGGGAACAGTTCAAGGCACATAAACTCCACCATGCTTTAGGAGAGGAAAGCAGCCCTAATTGAGAGACTAGGTTGGAGGAAAGAGGGGATACTTTAGCTCATTGCCCAGGCCAAAATTCTTAACTCTAGTCACTCACCTGAGCCACCTGGATGAACTTGATGAAGACTTCTGCCCGGAGCTGCGGGGTGGGGCGGCTGAGAACCATCAGCTGTACCCACTGGGAGATGCCGTTACACAGGGCAATGGACCGCTCCATGGTGGGGTTCTCCTTCACGCAGCTGTTCACAAGGTAATTCTGATAATCGGAGAACTGGGGAAAAAGAAATCCATCAGGACTGCCTCTGGTATTCTGGGAGATCCAAGGGGCACATCACCTCTGCTCAGTTGATTCTATAGGACAGGGGAACTCTCGTCTTCTCCTTGCATGTCTTCCACTTGGCTGATGAGAATGGTGGGAAGGAAATCTTTCTTACTCTACCCACAGCATGGCCTCTCTCCATCAAAAGTCATCAGGCATTAGTGGATGTGTACACACACTAGTTAACCCAAATACTGTATTTGAGTAGCTACTGATTGTGTCCCTTCTAAATTCTAAAGAATATAGAACAGAAATCTCAGTATAGACAGTCCCTGCCTAGAATGGTTTGATTTAGGATTTTTTTTTTTATTGTACAATGTTGCAAAAGCCATATGCATTCGCAAGAAACCATACTTTGAATTTTGAATCTGGACCTTTTCCCAGACTAGCCATATGCAGTACAAAACTTGTGATGCTGGGCAGCGAGCTGCAGCTCCCAGGCAGCCATGTGATCAGGAGGGTAAACAACTGATCTGCTTACAACCATCTGTACTCATAACCAGTGTTTTCTACTTTCAGTATTCAATAAACTATAGCAGATATTCAACATTTTATTACAAATAGGCTTTGCATCAGATTTTGCCCAAGTGTAGGCTAATGTAAGGTGCTCCAAGTACGTTTAAGGTAGGCTAGGCCGAGCTATGATGCTGACAGCTTAGATGTATTACATGCATTTCGAGGTAATGGTATTTTCAACTTGAGTAAGATCTGTACTAGTTCCAGCTCTGTTGCTGAAATTAAGGGGACGAGCAGATAATCCTCTCACAAAAATCTTTTTCTCTCTCTCTCCCCTGCACCCCCAACTGTTTCTTAACTTAAAAATGGGATAACACGGGTGCCTAGTGGCTCAGTTGGTTGAGCGTCTGACTTTGGCTCAGTTGCTCAGTGAGTGGCTCAGTGAGCGTCTGACTCACAGTTTGTGAGTTTGAGCCCTGCATTACGCTCTCTGCTGTCAGCACAGAGCCTGCTTCGGATCCTCTTCCTCTCTCTCTGCCCCTCCCCTGCTCACGCTCTCATTCCCTCTCAAAAATAAACAACCGTCTTAAAAAGATGGGAGAATAAAATCTGGCCTATCCAGGTCACGGAATTGTTAATGTAACACAACAATGTGTGAAAGCACTTTACCTTTTCAGAGCGCTGCACACGTGAGGTGCTACTGACCGGGTAATTATTAACCTTATGCTGAAACAAACCTGTTTGGATTTCCTTCAACTCACCAGCTTGGGCAGAGGCCACGTGAGTGGGGTACATGAAACCTGCTTAGCTATTACAACATAGTGACCACAGTTTTCCAAGTGGACAAAGGTACTGACTATGGCTGACAGTGAACAGCTTATATGAAACGGGAAATGTGTCAGGAGATCGCTGTCTAAGCAATGACTGCAGCTATCTTGTCCCTATCACAAACCATCCTCTGTTCAGATAGTATGACCACAAGGGACGAGTTGTCTACTCTGTTCTAGCAGGCCTGTGGAAGCTTTTGGTGCGGTTTCCCAGGGATGTTGAGCTCTCTGCTTCTGAACTCCCCTTTGAAATCAGATGTGACACGGTTTAGCCAGGAGAACACTGGGTGCAAGTGATGGGGCTTTTGAGGGAAAGATCTAAGAGCCAGTGAACGATGTGCCACGTTGCCTTTCCAATGGCACAGAGATGGCAGAAGTTCGTGTCAAGATGAAGCCTCCTACTTCTGGGTCCCTGAGTGACTGGGATCCGCAGAGGCCCTGCTGACCCACGTTAGCCTTCTACTGTCAGTAAAAAATAAACTTGCCTTTGTTAAACCACCGAGATTGGGCGGGGTGGGGGTGGGGGGGTTGTTACTTCAGTAGACGAACCGTAGTCCTGCCTGACTTGTAAACAATACACTGATGAGAAAAACTCATAACCTAAATCAAATACATGCAAATTAGCTGAGCCCCATTTTGCTGTGCTGTGATTGCTGATGGGTGGAAAAATAAGAGCAGACCGAAAGTACTCAAGATGGACACATAAGTTGGGGCACCCAGGTGGCTCAGTCAGTTAAGCGTCTGACTCGCGGTTTTGGCTCAGGTCATGATATCAGGGTTTGTGAGTTTGAGTCCCGCGCAGTGCTCTGCGCTGAGAGCTGTGGGGCCTACGTAGGATTCTCTCTCTCTCTCTCTCTCTCTCTCTCTCTGCCCTTCCCACTAGGGGCTCCCCCTCCCCCTTTCTAAATCAATCAATCAATCATGAAAAAAAAAAAGAGGGACATATAAGCAATCTTAACTGGTTCTGAGAGAAAGTTCCCATGACTCATTCCAGTGAATACATTCATATACCCTTCTCTCTATAACACTGAATCCACTTGTTTTTTTAATATAATTAGTACTGTCATAAGTACTATAATAAGCAGGAAATAGCAAATGAGAGGGACACTACTGTTTGGGAAAACTGCTTAGAACTGTGTAGGTGAAACAAAATCCCCCAAGTCCTCTTCTGTGAAGGCATCATGCTACCCCAAAGAAATAAAAATTTAAACTGATGTTGTCATTTGCATATAGAACGTGGTCTCAACTCGGGCAGAGCACTAGCTCAGAGTCCTAGTTCAACAGCAGTTTCTTCCGCCTCTGCCGGTCTGAGCACTGGCGTCATGCAGACATCCCGGAGGCCTGCTGGAACCACCTCGCCAGCTGGGGCCTGGCACAGCTCAGATTCCCCATGTGATAAATGGCTCTTTTCAGTGTCCCTCCCTGTGACACGGGAGGCACTGCCAAATGGAAACTCCCCGGGAGGAGCTTCCCAGTCAGGGCCTGTGGTTCTGTCAGGGTGGGGGGCGGGGGTTGGTTTGCCAGTGAATCAGTGCTTGGAGGCTTGTCTCCACATGGGAGTTGGGGGGCTGGCTGAATGGCCGCTCGGCTGTGCGTAAACGGGACGGTGTCGGCAGCATGGGAGAAAAGATGAAGTAACTCTAACCTGGTTTGTAGTTCTCCTTGCAGACACAAGCTGGCTCAATAAGTTGGCGCTGAGTGACAAAGAGTCATGTGGCCCCAGCCCTGGTCTGACTAACAGGCCGAGTGACCTTGTTTAGGCCACTTTCTGAGCAGCCCGTCCCCTCATCTGGGGAACACAGGTCATTCTAAGAAACTCATCCGGCAACTAGGTAGTCTGTATTTTTAGAGCAAAGTTGAAGACTGTCTTTTGGCAGGGGTGGACACAGAGTGGACGACAGGTATCATTTCTCAGGAAAACATATTGGCCAGCGAGGGTCTGTTGGCATCTGACATGCCGACAAGTTCTCTTGTACAGAACCAGCGTTCTTTGGTATCACATAGGGAGTTTTAAGGAGCAAGGTTTGGGTCAGCATGGTTTATCTCTAGAATCATGGGTGACTGCTGGGCCCTGTCAGCACTCTGTCAAGAACTCGGCTATATTCTGGGCTAGAAAATTAGTGTATACTTTATTTCAGGATTTCCCAGAGCTATTCAAAGCCTATCCTAGAATCAAACTCTGTAAGGACATATCCTCATTTTTTTTTTGAAGGAAAATTTAAAAATAAAAATCTGGAAGCCTAATGGTTATCAAGGGTAAGGTGTGTGTGTGTGTGTGTGTGTGTGTGCGTGCGCGTGTGCATGTGTATACTTGTCTATGTATGCATGCAGGGTGTCACCTGTGCCCACAGAACTGTCACCTGAGTGAGTGGTGGGATGGCATGGATGACAGGAGGTGAGGAACACAGCGGAGAAACAAAGAAATTTCTAGTGTACTCATTTTCCAGACTCTACAAAGTCTGATGGGAAAGCCTGAGCTTTGGGGGAGATGGAGGGACTCCAGGGTTAGATGGCAGATGAGCTGTTGAATTGCTCTGCTTATTTTCTGAAATAGCACAGGGAAGTTTTCCTCCCGCCCCTTGGGTACATACGGATATCCTCCGGAAGGACTTGAACTCAAGGTACGTGAGGTGCTCGGATAACTCTTCTGGTTCCAGGTGGTCAAAGAGCAGGGAGACTTTACGCTTCTTGCTGGTGTTCGATTTTATCCTTTGAGTCAGTTTCCTGGACCAGTCACGGGCATTGCTTTTGTGGACAAACATGAATGGGAGAAGATGGGGAAAAAGAATAAGTCAGAATTATTTTTTAATTCGAGTAAATCTACAAGAATATACAAAGCACCATTAGCTAACTGTCTTCGACCAAAACAAAGCATTAACACTTTCCTCAAATCAACTTTTTTTTCTAGGGCACCAACAAGGAAAGCCTTGCTTGTTTTCAACAAACCTTCTGAGCATGTCAAGGGGAACTGGGTAGAATGTGTCTACTTTAAGGCTGTGGGAAAGACAGTCTCGGGCATTGGTCACAGTTTCCTGGCCTTTCATCCTTGCTTTCCTTTGTCCCCTGGCATGTCTGCGGTCTCCATGCCCTCCGTGTGTCCCTTCGTTCTCCGGAGGGTGACGGGGACTCTCTCTTTGGGTTGGAGATCTCAGCTTTGGTGCCAGGAGAGCACAGAGAACCACAGAGATGAGAAGCTGTGCTTCAGGGAATCGTGCATGAATGTGTGGTCACTCTGAGCAGACTTGTGGCATTTCCCTCAGATATTCCCAGACACTGAAATGACCAAGGAAGCCTATCTAACCCTAGAGTGCCCCTCCAATCCCCACATTTTCTTATAATTCTTATAATTTCTTATAATCGATCAGTGTGTTTCAATTTCCCTCACTATGTTAGCAGAAGGAAGCAGCATATTTTGAGAGGCAGCAGGGTAAAGATCTGTGTTTCCCACACTGGTATTCAGGAGCACCTTGTCTCTTGACAAAGGGTTCTGTGCTCAAATGAGTCTGGGAAATGCTACAGATTCTGTAGCCCCGTTGGTTAATGAACACGTTACAGGGTAAGATGTGCTGCAAAAGGGAAGCTTCACTCACTACCTCTCAAGCAGATCTGGTCAGGCACTATCCTACTGACTACTTCCCAAAGAACTTACTGTGGGAAATCCTGGTAGAAAAAAGCCAGCTAGGTACATACTGGGAGAAGACACTGGGGTGTGAGAACTGCCCTATGCCCCAGGTTCTATAACTTTAAAAAGAGAGCATTGTTACTTTGAAATTTTATATTAAAAAAATTTGTTTTTAAGTTTTTTAAAAATTTATTTATTTTTGAGAGAGAGAGTGTGTGAGTGGGGCAGGGGCAGAGAGGGAGACAGAGGGTCTGAAGCAGTCTCTGCACTGACAGCACAGAGCCCGACGTGGGGCTCGAACCCAGGAACTGTGAGATCATGACCTGAGCCGAAGTCTGACACTTAACCGACTGAGCCACCAAGGCACCACTCTTTGAAACTTTATCTTTCAAGTTGTAAATTCTAAGCAGAGAAGTACAGTGAATCCAAACTGTCATACAGAAAAATATTTGGGGCCGTGAAATGTGATTCTGAAGTCATTTCTGTGTGGCTATGGGACAGCACATTGCCAGGGCTGTCACAGTCCTGCTTCGGCTCTGCCACTAACTGTGTGACCCCAAATGACCTTGCTAAGCCTCCATTTCCTGGGGTGTTGGACGAAATGATCTCCAGAATATGCTTCAATCCTAGAAGTCTATATTCCAGGGATGTGTATTATTCCAAAACAAAGTGGCCACACTGAGAAAACCTTAGCACGCAGTGTGTGTGTGCACGGTCCTCTCCCTGACTTAGGAAAGGCTCTCCTGCTTCCAGAGTGGGCCATTCTCATAGACAGGAAATCCAAGGTGTGACCTGAAATATTCCCGTGAGCCTTCCCATCTCTGCAAGTCTAAGCGTCTGTCGTGGACACCCATACAGGTTAGAAACCCTCAATGCATTTTTGCACTGCCCCTTCCTCACTGACAAGGGCCCACACCTGAGGCACGTGCTGCTGAGGAAGCTTAGGCAGGTGCTTTCAGTTTCTCAGGACCTGGGTGCATTTTAGTCAGTACCTTGCTACCTGATTTCTTTTCCACTGGGACTTTTTTTTCCTTCTGCTCTTGGATATTAGTCACTTATAGCTTTATCTGCTTTCCTATTAAATGCCAGTCTTTTCACTTTTCAGCTGATCAGATGCAATCTGAGCCTGTGTGAGGGGCTTCTCCGAGTGGGCCAAGAGCAGCTGTCAGAGGCGGCACAGAAGGAGGGGGTGGTTTGGAAAGGCGAGCCCGAACCCGGACACTCACATCTGGGTCGTGTCAATCAGACGGCGGTGTAGCTCCTCCCCGTTGGCCTTCACCAGTTCCTGGAACTCCTCCATGGTGTGTGTCAGGCTGGCATCCATTTTAAACATGATCCAGAATTCTGTTATCCAGTACCTAAAAGGTGGGAGTTAAAAAAAAAAAAAAACAATCCAAAACTGCAGCCGAGGACTCGTGCTTTGGTGGGTTCTTCCCCATGAAGAGGAATGAGGAAGACACAGAGGCTGGCCTGTCCTTCTACATGCCTGGGAACACAGAATATATATTCTATATATAGAATATGAGGGGGTGGGGGATGGGAAGAAAACCACCTGCTGGCAGTCCTCTGCCCCTGCACACCGGCATGCTGTGATAGGAGGGGCGAATCATAACAGAAAAAGCCATGACAAAGATTTAGGCACCAGCATGTGTGTCACAGATAATTAGAAGGAGCACAGCTACAGACAGACCAAATGTCCAAAGACAGGGTAGTACACATGTAAGTTACACTCTATCAGATCTCAGAATATTATATGGCCATTAAAAATACTGTCTACAAAAAGTTTTTAATGACGGAAGAAGATTCCTATGATATGAAGTGAAAAATATAGGACACAAAATTCTAGATGTATTTTGATCTCAGCTATATTAAAAAAAATCTGCTTAGAAAAAGGACAGAGGAAATATCCCAAAATGTGGGGTGGGATATGAATAACTATTACTAAAGTTACCCTCTCTTCTGTATTTTCAAAATGCTCTAATATGACCTGTGTTACTTTTACAATTAGGAATAAAAATGAAAAAGAGAAGAGATCCTTCCTTATCTCTGTATCTCTCCCTACTGCCATTTGATATCAAAATGCTATCAGACTGAAGAAAAGGCTGGTATGAAATAGTAAAGCTCAGCCATGCTAGAAAAACACTGCTCCAATAAGGGATCTCTAGCACGCAGCACTACCCTTTCCAGTCTCCCAGAGGTGATGTATGGACAGGATAGGTGGGGAGCACGAGGAAAAAACTAACACCCCTTGCTTCAGTCTTTCATTTCCTCCTGCTCCACAAGTCCCAACTGCACCCACAAACATTACCTTACAAAATAGCAGATCTTCAGGCAAAGCCCTGGCGAATTCTTTGCCAAGGCATCCTTATAGGTAGGGCTGTGGTTAAGGGAAATAAAAGCCTCTGTTACAGAAACCAAACAACTTCTTATCTGTGGAAGTATTTGCTAAAACTACCCCCCCCCCCAGATGTTTTCTTCTCTTTCTGGCCATAGGATAAAAACCAACTTGATGTGTGCAGCTGTATGCATATTATCACCTTGGAAGGGTGACAGTGGTGACCTTCCATGTAGCCCACACTGAAATGGCTTGTGGAAAGGAGGAGAAGTCCTTTGCAGAAGGAGAAGTGGGAAGCCAACAGCGTGGAAAGGTCCCAGCACAGGTGGCCTCTGAAGTGAAGGGGCAAAAGGCCTCCTGCCCATGCCCAAGAGATGAGGACTCCCACTGAAACAACTTAAAAAGAGGAGCCCCTCTCTTTTAAAGTGATTCCAGGGGCGCCTGGGTGGCGCAGTCGGTTAAGCGTCCGACTTCAGCCAGGTCACGATCTCGCGGTCCGTGAGTTCGAGCCCCGCGTCGGGCTCTGGGCTGATGGCTCAGAGCCTGGAGCCTGTTTCCGATTCTGTGTCTCCCTCTCTCTCTGCCCCTCCCCCGTTCATGCTCTGTCTCTCTCTGTCCCAAAAATAAATAAACGTTGAAAAAAAAAATTTAAAAAAAATAAAGTGATTCCAGTAATGGATAAACAATTTGTGCTGTAAGTTAGAAGGGGAATGAATATTCAGATATATTGTCATGATAATTAAAAGCAGTAATGTGAAAAATGGTAACATATGCGCCTAAGGGGCTCAGTAGATGGACCTTGTAAGTTGTGATGGCAAGTCAGACAAAGCCATGTGAACAATCCAAAATACAATCATTGATCACGTTTAAGGATCCATGGCATTCGGAATATTCCATGAGAAGGGTGCCATCCTAAGAATATCAAAGAATAGTAAGATCCCATTAAGTTTGCATATCTTTAGAAATACGTGGAAAGAATATTTCTTTTATGAGCCAAAGAAATGCAAAATCCAATCCAATGGTGAACCTAGGTGGATCTACCACTTTTGATCGACACACTGAGGAATCAGGCTGGTATGTGCACTGTGCACGCCCGCAAGGCAATGCCTTCTTTCCCTTTTAAAAACTGTGCCATCATAACTGCAATACAGGGTTCAGTGATTCCCAGGCCCTACTGGGAATTCAGTAGGAGCGGTCCAGTGAGGAGGCCAGTGAGTAAGATGGCAGAGATCTCAACGGGACGGAGTGGTCTTCCTTCAGTGGGAATGTGTATTCTAAACCTCTGAAAAATTTACAGGTAAATACAGAAAAGGGAAAGTCCACATCTTAGGATTAGTGTTTTTTTTATTAGGAAGGAATCTGAGCATTTGGGGATTTTGTCTCCCTATAATATTTTAGAGCATATTAGAACGATAGTCTTGAAACTGTGATTTGGAATATATAATTAAGTGCTTTAGACTTGTGCTTTTAAACTGAAATCTTACTAAGTTTAATCATAGTTTTGGAACTTCTAAAATAATGGTAACTGTTTATAACTCCAATGTACTATTATAAAAACCATTTAGAATTCAGGAAGGCATCTTAAGTATTTAAAAATAATCCAAAATTTAAAATTCATAATTGTAGTTTAAAACCATTGGAAGTACTTAATTACCATTATTCAAATTAACCAAACATTTTTCAAGGTCCCCTAAAAATGCTTGGTGAAACATGTTAGGCTTATAGAAAGAAGATTATTTGGAAGCTAAACCTGAATCCCTAAAGAAGAGCTATGGTTGTAAAATTTGTACTTTTAATAAAATGACTTGAATTTAAAAACTAAATTTTAATAGATTCACTGCCTATAAAATCTGTCTTCAGAAGCACCAAAACAAAAACAAAACACAAAAACCCACATGCTAACAACATGGACAATAAAAATAAAAACCCCAGGAAACCAGCAAACTGCATACAATAAAAGGCTTTGATGACTGCCTTTCTTTGGGCATAGAAGTTAAGAGTGAACCAGAATGACTTTACGTTTCTTATGCTGCACTGCTGAGGAAATGTCTGCCTTCAGTGCCAAGAGATTCAAGCACAAGGCACATTCCAGATCAATAGGTGTCAGCTTCTATACTTCTATTACTTGATGTACTTCTCAAAATTTTTGTCTTCCTTTCTAATGGGGAAGGCAGAGAAAACATACTTCTCCTTTAAAACAACCAAGTAGATCTATAAATCAACATGGTGCCCTTTACTATGGACTTTTCTTCCTCCCAGTCACTCCCTGTCCTTCCCTCCCTTTGACCATCCATCCTTGTGGGACGAGGGCCGAGGGCGGGGCAGAACCTGTGTGACCCAGTGAACCAGTCAGTGTGCATGCGGGTGCTCCGCATGCAGGGGGCAGGCAGGCAGGGCGCCCGTCCTAAGGTCAGAACCTCCCTGCTCATCAGAGCCCCTAAACCATAGCAAAGGCAGCCCTGAAGTGAGGCAGAGCACCCGCTTTCTCCCTTTGGGGGAGAAGGGGAACACCCAGTATATGCAGGCCAGTAAAAGAGGCTCAGGGGTCTGTCTGCCTTGCAAGGCTTAAGGTCATTGCTTGCTGGAAGCTTCAGGCTCCACGCATTTTCCTTCTCTTCACAGCTGGTACCAGGACTATGAAGTACAGTACAGTTCTGACTGTACTTTTCAGGCATTTGAGCCATTCAAAGCATGTTTCAAAATCCCATTTTTTTTTTTTTTTAACAGTGAAAAATCAGGAAACAACAGGAAACCCTTAGCTTATTTAACTAATAATTCTATTACTCCCAGGTCAGAAAACAGAGACAGACACATGAAGAGAAAATCATTCTGCCTCCAGTGTTTAACCTGGGTTTCAATGGTAGGCAGTCTTATTTCATATTCCCTTCTTAGAATCTCTTCTACCACCCCAGACCTGAGCAAAGCTTGAGTTTTTCACCTAAAAGTCCCAATATAGAAAGAGTATCCAATGTTTTTCATGAATGGTAAGGCAACATTTGTTGTGTCCAATCATGAGATGGTCCCTGAGCTAAGTTCTAGAGAAACAAATAAGCTTTGGTTCCTGATGTCGATGGACACACGGATTAGTAGAGGAGACATGTAAGTGGATAAGTTACAGCGTATATATTTTTAATATATGTTAAAAATTTATATATTTTTCTTAAGTTGACTTGTAATCAAATTAATTTTTAGTACCTTTGCAACTTCCTATATTACTAACACAAATCAAACAGCAGCTAGACGCAAAGTTTCGGCAATCGACTTGAAACAGTCATCTATAAAGATCAGAGCACAGGGGCGCCTGGGTGGCGCAGTCGGTTGAGCGTCCGACTTCAGCCAGGTCACGATCTCGCGGTCCGCGAGTTCGAGCCCCGCGTCAGGCTCTGGGCTGATGGCTCGGAGCCTGGAGCCTGTTTCCGATTCTGTGTCTCCCTCTCTCTCTGCCCCTCCCCTGTTCATGCTCTGTCTCTCTCTGTCCCAAAAATAAATAAAAAAAAAAAAGTTGAAAAGAAAAACAAAATTAAAAAAAAAAAAAAAAGATCAGAGCACATATGTATCACATTGGCAAAACTCAGACAGAAGTCTTGGTAGGTCAATTTATTTAGCTAACAGAATAGAAATACCTCACACTTTCTGGAGTCACGGATGGAAAGCTTTTCAAGGTGGGTTACATCCGGACCAGAGAGGTGAGACACACTGACTTTAGCAATACAAAACTAAAGTGACAGGAATTAGATTTTCAAAGCATTATTTAAAAACACTAGATGTATCTTTAAAAGGGAGGGGTGTGTGGAGGCCTGAAAAGGTCAGGAAAGACTTCACAGAAGGATCCTGAAAGAGTCTGCTTGCTAGGCAATGAGGGAGGCAAAGGCATCCCAGGCACAGGTGTACTGAGCAGTTCCAGGTCTGGAAGAAAGGGCTTCTGGGAGAGCTGCAGGGTGGAGCTGAACGGACACCCCGACTCAGACTGTGGAGGCCTTGTCCTGGCAGCTGAGGAGTGGGGCATTACCAGTGCGGCCTACAGGGGCTCTGGAGCAATGGGCTTATGTGATGTTGCTTCTCCGGAAAGTAACGTCCAAGGTGGCTTGTGAACTGGCACGTGGGGGAGAACAGCAGTCCCAGAGAGGGGCCTAGGAGAGAAGATGGAGGCCCACATGAAGCCCGGAGTGGCGGGGGGGGCGGGGCAGGGGGAGAGAAGAAAAGAGCTAACAGTCATTTTCTGAAGGAGAAGCCCTGGGACTGAGTAGTGGACTCTGTAGGAGGTGAAAGGCAGGGAGGAGTCAAGTGTGCTTCTGAGGTTTCTGGTTGGGGCGATCGGATGGGCGATGACACCATGCACTGAAACTGAAACTGAAACTGAAAATGCAGGTGTCAGAGCAGAATTAATGGGCAGTAGTTGGAGATGAAGCTGGTGAGAAAACGAACTAAGGCTTGAGCATATGAAGATCCAAGTGTTGGCAGGACAAATTAGTCCGGATATTTTTTACAAAATGGCTTGGGTTAAAGAAATATAGATTTGAAAGTCCATGGCACCAAAGGATGGAGGTGGAGAGCCTGGTGGGGAATTACCCAGGAAGGAGGTAGAGTGAGAAGTAAACCAGGACACTGTCCCCTTATTTAAGATGTGCTCAGAGAAGGCGCCAGATGGGAAGTCAGAGGAGGGGCGGCTCAGGAAGGAGAAGAGCCAGGGGGCACCGCCTGGGAGCCCTGCAGGAGAGGGTTTGGAGAAGCAGGGGATTGTCCACAAAGCCCAGAGTAAGCAAGGACAGAAAAGAGCCCCTGGCCTTAGCCACCAGGAGGCCACTGGTGACATCAGAGGAAAGTCTGAGCACGGGTGGGGGCCCAGGCTCAGTTAAGGAGTGAGTGGGAGTTGAGAGATTGGAGATAGTGAGTGCAGACTATTTTAAGACATTTGTGCATCAAATTTCTAACCCTAACAATGGAACAGAGGGAAGGCAGGGCTGAGAAGTTTATTTTTAGGCTGGGGAGACTTGAATGCGTTTTAGGCTGAGGGGCAGGTGCCATTGAGGAGGCAGAGGTGAAAGTGGAGGAAAGGGACGGGTGAGGGGTCAAACCTTTGGGAGGTGGGAGAGAGCAGGGGGAGGGTAGAGGGTCTGCCCACCATGGGGACAGCCAGGGGCACAACTGAGTCCCTAGACCAACAAGTGTTTCACTGAGGAGTTTTTAATCACTGATACTGTTTAGAACTATTGGTACATGGAGTTAACAAAAAGTCGGAAGACTGTGAGTCAGCTTTATGACGGTTTAAAAATTCTCTGCAGACCAGATACCCATACCGATGCTCTTCCCTTGGAATGCTGCTGGAAACATCTCCTTTGATCTGAAACGTAAAGATTTATAAGTAGGGTTATAGAAGAGATTCAGTCTCTTCTGGTGGCTTTTTACCTTCTGGTGTGCCATGAGATGAAATGGGAGGGGGGTCAGGGGAGGGGTAAAGGATCAGAAGAGCTACCACTCGTGACTCAGTGCCAGGGACCCGGGCTTCAGGTGCTCAACAGTCTCACCCCAACTACAGCCACAGCTTACACTGTGCTCCGCGAGCAGGAGAGGGCAGGCTCCTTCTTCACCCTACTCGCTTTGCACCGCGTAAGACAGTTAAAATCCAGCCAGGTTTGCTGGGCTGAGAGCCATCTCTGCCTGAAGCAGAAGCACCAGCAGACTCCAGCTACTGGGGTGTCACGCAGCTCTGCGTGAGGAATTGGACAGGAAAGCCAGTTTCTCATCTGAGTTATGACTGCACCCCCCCGTCAGTTTGCACAGGATGAAAAGGGATTCTTACTAACCTACAGGACACGTATTTTTACTAGCCAGACACGCTGAAGACCACTGTGTTTGCCCGTTGCTGTGACTACTTGTCAGAGCAGTCAGCATTGCTAATACTGCCCCACCCAACAGAAGTGACACATACGTGTGCATGTGCAACGCAGACACCCAAGACACACAGACAAACCCCATACGTCTCAAAGGACATTTGGACCCATTTACCACTCGGGGTTATTCCAAACCAATCAACATGAAAGCAAATTTCAAATCTCAAGATCTGAAATACTTTTGAATGAATCCCGCTTGGGGACCATCAGCCACTGTGCTAAAGGATATAGGGTGACAACTTTCTGGAGCAGTTCAGCAGAGGAAATGATAATTCGGTGCATGGCCAGCATGACTTGCAACAGTTGGTTACTTCGACACAGGTTTCCATCTGCATCTGAAAGCATAAAGAGCAGCATCTGAGCGAGGCCCCCGTGAGAAATGAGTCCCCCGCGGGACACGTGACAACCCTCCGTCACTTGAAGGTGGATGGCCAGAGAGGGGGTACTCCACACAGTGCTCTTCTCCCCTGTCTTGAGCACTGCACACCCTCCCTTCTCTGCTTCTTACCCTCCTGCTGCATTCCCCCCTTCCCAAATTGTTCATTTTGATGTTCTTTAACCACCCCACCTGAAAGATGGGAGAATTTGGGGAAAGGGATAAAATTTGCACTGTATCCTTGAGTCTCTGTTGGAAACAGAAGCAGATACAAGTTTTGTGGGGCCTAAAGTGCATATAATGGGGGGGGGGTGCCTTTCTAGGGTCAGAGTGAAAAAACACAGTCTTAACACATTACAGTTAAACATACTACTTTTGTAAAATTGACAAGAACACACGATGGCAAGAATACACGACTGTGGCTCTCCCATGGCCTTGGAAGATATTCACGCCAGTGAGGGGCCCTGAACAAGCTTTCCTAGTTTTAGAGCAATATGCCTCTAGATGAAAATAAAGGAGGAAGACTATGGACAAACATTACATTTGGAGATTTATGGGTGGGTTACAAGTATCCATGATGGTTCACTTCAAAGATCATGGCTAGCTAGGTTTTCCAAGTCTCAGCAGGAACCAAATAACGAGATGCATTCTATACATGGCATTGGGTGTAAATACTCCCCTTGGAGTGGTTTTCAAAATCTTTTCAACAGCTGTGGCCTGAAGTGTTGGTTATTTGCTGCCAGATCTATTCTCTGTCCTTCACCATGGATTGCATAACCCTTGCCAGCCAGCTTCCAGTTGGGTTCAGCCACAGGGAAGCATCAGCAACAGATGGGAGGGGGGAGGACTCAAGATATTTCTCTCTCATCCCCTCTCTGCTTTGGCGCTACTTCCCTGATAGCAGCTATAGGCCTCTTCAATGAATGACCACACTGGCTGGCCACTCCCCCATGACTCCAGCTCTCATTGGATCTAACACTTTTAATCTTCCTTGACCTTGTGGCCCTAGGTGGTGGTGATGGGGGTGGGGGGTAACTTGTGGTTGTTGACAGCCTGGGCGCAGCATCCCTTAACAGCATCCTCATCTCTGTGAGGAGTTCCTTCGTTTGAGTGCTTTCATTTAAACAAACCACATGAATTCGCTTCTCTGACGGGAACTTGAATGATTCCGGGCACAGTATCAGATGGAAGAACAGACACGACTTGCCCTGCCATTTCATCTCTCCGAGGGCACCAAATGATAAATGAAGGACACAGGGCTCAGGATTCAGAAAGTCCTGGCTCGTCCTCAAATGATGACCTGAAGTCACAGTTCACTGAGAAAATATGAGTGAATGGACATGATCACTTACCTTCCCCTCACCAACCCCGTCAATTCGTGCGCATGCTCTTACTCTCACTGCCTGCCCTCCCGTTTCCATGAGAGGCCTTGCAGAGGCCATGGCTTCCACCATGCCTGGGGTCTCCTCCATTCTCTAGGGTGATGATCCTGCCTCCGTCCACTTTCTCTCCTGCATTCTCAACTCTTCTCTCTCTCCTGCCTTACCTACCCATGGCCTTTAAACATTACCCCCGCCTTGCCCCAATCTCCTATTTAAAACAAAATGAAACAAAACCTTAAGCTCTCACCACCTCTAAGACTTCTCCGTTTCTCTGTTCCCCTTTGTAGCAGAACCTGTCATCAATTTCTCACCTGCCATTCATTTTCAACCGTCCCATTTTGACTTTTATCTCTGTCCTCCCACTAAATATTTTATTCTCAGGGTCACCAAATCCAATAGTTTCTTTCTCTGGCTTCATGTTAACTTTATGAGTCAAGTTGCATTCAGCCCAACCCAACCTAAGTTGACAACCATCTTTCCCGGAACACTTGCTTCTCTTGGCTTCCACGACATCACACTGTCTCAGTTTCTCTCTCACGCTCGTCTTCTGTCTCCTCTTCCTCTGCTGAGCATTTAAATGTCACCACACTCTGTGGCTTAATCCTCCCACTTCTTTTCAAAATAATTTAAAAATTTTGAAACTTGTTAAATTTTAAATTGAAAATTTTAACTTTTTAACTTTTTTAACTTTTTAACTTTTTTTCTAGGTGAACTCATCTATTCCTATGGCTAAAATCCCACATCTGTTTGCTGATGACTGCCCAGCTCTTATCTGTAGCCTGAGTACCAAACTAACATGTCCAACATCCTCCTTGGCAAAGTTACTCAGACGTCCAATTTCAAACTTAACTAACTCATCCCAACAAAACTCTTGACCTCTTTCTCCGCACCCCCCCCCCCGCCCATTCCTCCTCCTCCTCTCAGGAAATGACAGCACCAACTACACTCAGTTACCCCAACAGAAAACCTAGGAGTCATCCTTAATTTGTCACTTTCCCTCACACACAATCCATCAGCCAGTCTTGAATTCTACTTGCAAAATGTCACCAGTACCACCCAAGAGTGACCTAAAAGACCCCTGCTTCCCCTCTTGTCCCCCTACAATCCATCCTCCACACACCCACCAGGAGTGAGCCCCTAAAACCCATAAACCAGGTCATGTCCTTCATACACTTTCATGGATTCCATTACACTTGTAACAAAACACAAAATCCTTGCTGTAGCCAGTGAAGTTCCATATGTTCTGCCCCCTTCTACTATCCTCCACTTCATTTCACACCACATCACTCCTCTCCATCCCTCTATTTACACCTCAGACCTTCCAAGGTTATTCATGCACCTTATGGCCTTTGCATTTGATATTTCCTGCAATGTGGTCTTTTTTTCTCTTGGCCTATTCATGTCATTCGGGTCTCAGTTTCAACATCACATCCTTGGAGAGGTCTTCCTTGAACCACCTGAGGTGGCCATTCCCCTGCCTGAGATTCTGCACAGCACTTATCATCCATTATTAGAAGTTATCTTTTTGTTTGTTATTTTCTGAGTCTCCACTAGAATATAAGCTTCATGAGACCTGAGCCCTGTCTGTTTTTCCCATGACCGTATTTCCAGGGCCTAGAACAAGGAGGATACATGACAGGTATTCATTAAATAGTTGTTGAGTCAATGAGTGAACTGTACCAAACAGGAGAACCCTTAACTTTTCATGTTTTTGGATATTCAGTTTGCTTTGTCATAAGCTATTTTGCTGATGAGATACATAATCTACACACTTGTTTTCTCAAGGTTACAACTTGAGAAACTGGGGCAGCTGGGTGGCTCAGTCAGAGCATCCCAATCTTGATTTCAGCTCGGGTCATGATCTCATGGTTTGCAGGATCGAGCCCTGCATTGGACTGACGAGGGCATGGAGCCTGTTTGGGATTCTCTCTCTCCCTCTCTCTGCCCTTGCCCTGCTCATACTCTCTCCCCCCTCTCCAAAATAAATGAACTTTAAAAAGAAAAAAACAAAACTTGGCAAATCATCTTTATGAAGTATTCAGTTAGGCTGGTTATAGTTCTGTCACTCTTTCATCACTTCTTCTCAACTTAGTGAGGAAGGGTTAATATCATGTTGCGCATTTTCACCACGAGCATCTTGGCCCACAAGTGTTTTTGCCACAAAACTAACAGTCTGTAAGGCCATTTTGCCATACAAGATTTAAAAATCTAACCAGGGGGCGCCTGGGTGGCTCAGTAGGTTAAGCATCTGACTTCGGCTCAGGTCATGATCTCGCAGTTTTCGAGTTTGAGCCCTGCGATGGGCTCTGTGCTGACAGCTCAGGGCCTGTAGCCTGTTTCAGATTCTGTGTCTCCCTCTCTCTCTGTCCCTCCCCTGCTCGCACTCTGTCTCTCAAAAAATAAACAAACATTAAAAAAATAACTGGTGGACAGTTTGGCCTCATCTCTCCTTCATGCAGCACTTCCATTTTACAGGCTATAAAGCTCAGCCCTCATAATGGTCTATACAGTCGCAGAGTTTTGAACCTACATTTCCTACCAAACTTGGAATGTCTGCTAGTGGACATGTGACAATATGCCAAGGACAAGTGACAGTGGAGAAGGCTTTCAAAACGCAATACAAATCTCAGCTACAAGTATGCATCCTAGTATTTTGAAATGGATACCTCTCTTAATGAAGGAAGAAATTTTAGCCACAAGACAAATCAAACAAAAGAAAGAAAAAAAAGGATAATACTATGAATGAAAGACTTTGAAGACTATGCTTAGATATAATACACAAAATAAACTCAGTTATTTGCACAGTATGGCCAATACACATTTTAAATGTACTCAAACATTTTGTATTTTGCAATAGTGTTTTTAATTTTGTTATTCATTTTTCATGTTTTTAATGAATGTCCCTCTTCTGGTTTTTTTTTGTGATTTTATCTTTTTTGGAAAATTGTGTTTCAGATGATTAGTTATGCAGTGAAAATGCTTGTGGTAAAAATGCTCACGGCAAACATGTTTATACAGCAACTACACGGAACTGGTTAGTTTTCCTCTCTCTGTTTTCTGGCTTAACTTCTGTAATGGTTATCTCTTGCCACAAAAATTCCAGATAACAAACCACCCAACACTCAGTGACTTCAGAAAGTAATCAATTATTTTTTCTCAAGTGCTATGAATTGGCTGGGGACAGGGGATCGGCACATAGAGGCTGGGCTTTGCTGGGGGCCTCTGTTCTGCAGACCTCCCAGCTGCCCTGGACCAGTGGGCTAGTCGCGGTATGTTCTTTCATGGTGACGGCAGGGCACCAAAGGGCAACTGGAAATACCGAAGGCCTCTTCAGCTTAGGTTTGGAACTAGCATGCTGTCGCTTCTGCCTTATTCTGCTGGTCACAGCAAGTCACACTGCGGGGTCTCCAGTGAAGGATCAGGGACCTTAAAGTTTTGTGAAAAATATCACTGACACTGAGAAAGTGGAAAATGGGGGTAGGGGGCTAATGCAATCACATCTTACCACAGTTATGAGGGGATAACTTTTCAGTTCAGCATCTGACAATATAGTTTTTATAATGCTCCGTTCCTCACCAGGGTAGTAGCATCATGTTCCAAATACTAGGGTAAAAAGCAGGGGAACTGAAACATATTTGTAGGGTATGCACTGGAATATCACAGGAGCTACAGACACAGTCACAGGCTTTTTCAGTATAGACACGCTTGCTATCTCCACTGTTCTTTGTGGCTGGCAGGCATCTTTCCATGCATGCTCACGTATTGGGGGAAGGGGCTTAGAAGTGTCCTGGGTGAGATCAAAACCAAGTGACCTATGGAAGGATTCGAGGAGCTAACTAGGTTTGCCACCGAGAAAATCAAGGAGGGATACCAGGATTGTCTTCACATATCTGGGGTACTATTTGTGGGAGAAGGTTTAGATTTGTTCTGTGTGGCCACAAATGGCAGAACCAGAGAGAATGAACCAGAAGAGGATGAGAAAGAAAGAGGGTTGTGCACCACATGGAGCAGAAGGTTCGAACCAACAGGACTGAGACAACGGAAGCACTCCCATCACAGAGATATTCACGAGGAGGCTGGAGAGGGACACTTGATTACATCATTTTGACTGGCATAGCAGCTATTATCTATTGAAGTCATACCAATACCAGGAGCTGTGCTAGGCACCTTCATGATGTTATTTCTAATTCTGAAAATAATTTGGCAATATTGCTCAAAACTTACAGCCGAGGAAATCGTAGTATAGAAAGATGAGGTAATCTGTTCTGGGTCAAAGAGAAAAAGAGTTAGGATCTGGCTCCAGGTCTGTTTGATTCTAGAACTCCAGCTCTTTCCACTACACTCAGCTGCCTGCTGCCCGGCCATTTGTCAGGACAGGGAATTCAAGGGTTAAATGAGGGGGCTGAAGGAGATGAGCTTTAAGATCTCTTCCCGTGCTCAGGGCTGAATCTAAGAGATGCTGCTGGGATACAGGGTTGGAATTAATGCACATTTGGAAGAATAGCTTTTGTACTCCTGGTGATTTCTGAAAAACTCTTGCACGCCTTGGCTGATTGATAGTGGTCATTAAAGTTGTCCTTCAGTAAGAAGAGGGCTGTACCCAAGATTCAAAACCATATTCACTCTCCACTTTTGCCTTGTAACCCCTCTTCCGGAGTGCCATGACGTTCCCCCACTGTGGCTCTGTGGGAGTGAAGGCTGGCAAATGGTAAGGCCAGGAGGGGATGACTCACTAGGCAAAGGGAGGCAGGAATGGGGTGAGGGAGGAAGAACTCTACATCTACATCTAGAACCCCCTTCTTGGTTCTGTTTCACCAGGAGAATTTCTGCATGTTCACTTGCCCTCGTTACCACCACATCTCTCCAACGCGACCTTCGGCCTCATTAAGGACGACCTCATTAAGGATGTATTCCCTTCCTGACTTCATCTCACAGAACAAGCACCTCTTCCTTTTTGAGAGGAAGTGCCTCCCTTTCAGAGTCAGATTTCTAAGTGGGTGGTCAAGGGGGATTTACCTTCCAGACTGCAAGATTTAATTTTGATATTTTGATATAATTGCTGTAAGCTGATTTAAATATTTCAATGAATAATTTCATTTTGTTTGCATCTTTAGGCTTTTAAAAATGCAGGGTGTCATACTAAAAATTCTAATAAGTAAAATGTGCAATGCATAATAAAATGTGCATATTTTCTCAGTACCATCTGCTCCTCCTAACACTTTAGGGGAGACTTCTTTAAAGGGCTGAAACCTCAGTGGGTACAAAATGTCAATCTTATATAATCTATCACTAGACTTGGGGAGTAACGTACGCTGTTAGGGAGGTATATTAAAGACCCACTTAACAGGAACCCATGGGGGAGGGGAAGGAAAAAAAAAAAAAGAGGTTAGAGTGGGAGAGAGCCAAAGCATAAGAG
>NW_024412415.1:5612069-5649473 GCF_014898765.1 Herpailurus yagouaroundi
GGGGTGGGAGGGAGGAGAGGGTGGGTGACGGGTATTGAGGAGGGCACCTTTTGGGATGAGCACTGGGTGTTGTATGGAAACCAATTTGACAATAAATTTCATATATAAATAAAAAAAAAAAGCTAAAAAAAAAATAAAAATAAAAAAAATAAAGACCCACCCAACCTGTGGAAAAAGAAAAGCCATGTGGCTTCCAGAAAGTCATGTGTCTATGAACCAAAAAACCCATTTTCCATCATTAGACTCAGTGGCAGCCATGACTCCACTCTCGGGAATCACAGAATCTCAGGGTGGAGAAGACCTCTGACATCTTCTACCTCAACCTTCTATCTCATGCATTTTTGTTCCTAAAAGCACCACAGGTAACTTGTTACCTAGTATCTACTTGCACATTTCTAATGAAAGCATATGGCTCCCTAATTATTCCATATACTGGCTTTTCATTCTACTTCAACCGGAAACATTTTTGATGCAATTAACCAATACTGGTCCGTAATCTACTCTGTGCAAGGTGCTATCTTAGATCCCAAAGGAAAGCTGAGGAGCTCTAAGGAAGCCCCTTGTCATTAAGGAGTCAACAATCTGGTTGGGGAATAAGACATACCCAAGACACATGATAATATCAGGCAGTAAATATTAAGGGTGAAGCTCTTACAGAGAGCACACTGAAGGATGCAAAGTTCAGAGGAAGCAGAGACCCATCCACTCATGATGGTTCAGGAAGCATCTTGATACCCGTGGTGAAGTGACCCAGAACTTTGAGATTATTCAAGAGATCATATGGTTCAGCCCTTTGCCCCTCAATCACTCTGTACACTTTTTTCTTCCTTTCCTTGGTTTAATCTTAAATATTTGCCTCTCATAGCAACGAACTACTCCCTAATGATTAGAATCCCGTGAGAGTAAATCTGTACTTAGCTGCATTCCAGGCCCTGCTTCTTGCTGACAAGTGGGGTGACCTGCCTACAGCACAGGCTCACCTGGGGATGAGGCACAAATCACTTGCTCCAAGATGGACATAAAATATGGCCCACCCCAGAGAAACTGCAGAACAGAGTCTTTGCTTCCTCTTTGTTTTGGTTTCCACAGAAATCTCTTGACACAGAAGTCTCATGACCAAAGACAAAAGCTCAGAAATTGGCTTATCACAGGTAGGCCATCTGTCACCATTGGGGGCATAACACAAAGTAACAGGTATGTCAAAACCAGTGACCAGAAAATGGTAATGGGAACACTATGGACAGAAAACCATGACAGCAGAGGTGAATCCAGAACCCAGAGCAGGGCAGAAGCTGCTAATGGAGGTCAGTGTCTCCAGAAATGAGAAGACTGGATCCAGGGAGAAGTTGACAGACACACACAGAATTATGAAGTGTAACACTTCATAAATGTTTTAAAGAAATAAAATCTACTTGACAGAAAGACTATTACATTCATTAAATCCTGTTTGGAGAAGGTAAAAAAAAATAGCAAGCTGAAAAAACAACTTAACAGTTTGTCATTGTCCTTGGTTTTGTTTTGCTTTCTGGTGCCAACAGCTGCCACTGGGGCAGCAAGTGCGCGTGAAGGAGGAACAGGGTGATGCATGCCTTCAACTCTCACAACTTCTACCACCTGCACAGCTTCCAACACGTGTCGGATACCACCTTGCTCTTGCTTTGGTGCCCCAGCCCCTCAAGCCTGGGGGCAGGAGAACAAGCAGGAGGAAGCGAGTGATCTACCAGGATGGAGTCATACTTCACAGGGCAAGGGAGACAATCAGTATGGCCACTGCCAGCGGTACGCGGGTGGGAGTTTAGAGAACAGCTCTCCTGGGGGTGAGGGGGACCCTGATTTGTAGTGTTTGCAGACTTCCATGACCTTACGGCCAATTCCAAGCTACTAGCACAAAGCCACTGAGCGCGGAGCCGGGGTGAGATGCTCGCAGTCAGCTCTGGCCAGCGGTCTTGCCCAGCGTCCTGCTGTACTTCTTCCTATCAGGTGCTCCTGACTCCTCACCTCATGCCTTCTGGGCCTTGCCTAGTGACAGAATGAGCAGTTAATCCAGATCAAGAAGCTCCTCGGGTGGAGAAGGGTGAACCCTCTCAGAGAGATCTACATCACAGCAACGATTTCTTGAAGTGGTTAGTGCTCTAACCCAGGACAAACATTTAAATGTAAGGTGAGGATGTGGCAGAAGGGAGGCTCCCAGTGCCTTGTAAATCCAGCCCTGCTCTTACTCCCTCTGGGATAACCTGGCATATCACACCCAGGCCAAAGGCATGGAGGCTGCCTTGTGAGTGCAAGGATGTAGGACTAGTTAGAATATTTCCTATTCCGTGGCCCAGTACAGTGTCTAGGAGCTCTGAGTATCTTGGTTGAATTTGGCTTTTAATTATTTATTTGCAATGGCCGGGGAATGCCATGACATAGACAATATGCAAGCCTCAACTGAACCATGACCTGCAGTTTCAAACTTCTGCAACAGGCCTTTAAAAAGCAGAGTATTACCCAAGTGGGGAAGAGGCTGGTCAGGCTCACCTCTTTTCTCTGCTCCCACCCAACCCCTGGGGGGTGATGACAGCCAAGGCGAGGGACTCAGAGAAGGGGAAAACCTGGCTCAGCAGCCTCTACAATAAAGGGGATCTGGTCTAATCAGGCCTCTCTCGACTCCTGACCCAGAGAGGCCAACCAGGGAGATGCCTGGTGAAGGAAAAGAACCTGTGCACCATCTCTTCATTCTACCTACTTTCCATCCTGTTGGGGCAGAGCTGTGGAGTGGGAGGGCGAGGCAGGCATTTCAAGTGGAACAGCATCTACTTACACATGCATACACACACACACACACACACACACACACACACACACACACACACACACGCTGTCCCTGAAGCCAGTGGAGAACCGCGCTGGTCTCCCCAGATGACAACACCTAATAGCAATACTTTGTTTTTATAGCACTTAGTTTCCACATACAGAATCACCTGTGTGGAACGTGGGAGTTTCACAACTCTGTGCTGTCTCAGGGACCCTTGGCTCAAGTTTAAAGATGAAGAAATAAGGTAATCATGCCTTGGCCATGGTCACAGGGCTGGTGAGTGGAGGCTCCTGGACAGAAATGATCCTCTGGCCCCCAGCCCAGGGCTCTTACCTTGGCACCAGTGTCCCTTCAGGGATTAGGTGAATGGGGTGAAGACTGGTTATATTGGGAAGAGCTCTACCTTTTGGCCATCCATGCTACCAGGCTAACTCCTTTACCAGCAGCCCCACTTCTGGTTCTCTGTCCAAGAAGCCCTGCACCCATACAGACCAACTTTCTCACTACAATCATGACACATTCCCTAAAATCACCCTGGAGAGCCTAACAAACCTACCACTTTTCATGGCATCAACACAAGGCAGCTATTGCTGGCACAATTTAGCTAGGACAACCAGAACCCAGAATGCCTGGTGAGCCAGTGGCCATGTGGGTGGAAATGCCAAGGCCCCTGGGAGCTCCCAGCCCTCCTGTGTCGGCCTGCCTCCCCCCTCTCTGGTGCAGCAGGTGCTCTCTCCACTCCCTTGGCCAAGCCATCAGCAGGAACGTTCCTCCCTGGGCACGGCTTTTCTTCCAAAGCGTGAAGCTCTATGTAAAAGATGACCCAGATTTTTCGGATGAGCGACTGCAATCTATAAATGTCTAACCAAGTGCATGAATCGCCTAATGTGAAAAAGAGCTCTTAGCTGTGTCGCCTCTGCTGAGCAAGACAGCTGGCCTTCCCTGGGGACTGCTGCCTCAATCTGGACCTGTCACGTCTGAAGAATAAGGGGGCTGAGGGAAGCTGTCCTCGTCAGTTCTGCAGATTGCACACGGTTCTTGAGATGGGAGCTGGGGAACTGGGCTGGCACCTAGAGAACAGGGAGGGAGAGGTGTGACAGGTGCTGGGTGGGCCCCCTAGGACAACACCATGACCTCAAACTCTGTGAGCCACTGTCAGAAGATAGCACCAACTAAACCCAGCATGCAGCTGCTTCTCTGGGTCCAAATCCCTGGGAGCAAATTATCTGCCTGGGTAGCTATGCTGCTGTTTGAGTCTTTGGTGAGCTACCGTCAGTAGAGCCTACTTGGCTCACGCAGTCATCTTCCGCCACCACAGCAGCACAGGGATGTGTCAGGCAGAGACCTGTCTTGGCTCCCCAGAGGACACAGACAGCTGCCAGCAGGTGGCCGGGAGAGAGGCCAGCAAAGGGGGAGTGGACACAAAGAAAAAGAGACAAACGCAAACAAAACAGGGAGGAAAATCTGGGACAGCACCCTTCCCTTGCTCGCTGGAGCACATTCCTATGGCTTCATTCTCGACTGTTACATTTTGAGCCTTTTTTGCATATTTGTTGTCAGGCCGAATAGGTACTAAGAAGCAGCCTGGGGAACTTCCCAAATGCTCTCCAGGGAAAGAATTAGTACAAGACCTGGCTGAGATGGATTGGTTAGCCTCACAGTCCATCTTCTTCAACAAGTTTTTCTCAGTGTGTGTGACTTGATCCTAACAGACCTCGTTCCAGGGCATGACAGGACTGAGGCAATCGCTATGTACTGACATCAGACAGCACTACGCTGAGTATAGTCTCATCACAAACTGCGCTTTCACCAAAGACTCGGCTCTCGGTGTATAATCCCCTGCAGCGAGCAGTCCTGTACGAGACCATCGTCAGATCACCATGTAGGCGAAAGCCACTCAGCGAAGTCTTTTGCAATCAGACAGAAGTTACTGTGAAAGTCTCATCCCGCCTTCTTTGATTGTATAGGATTAGATTACGTTTGACTAAATACAGAAAGGTGCTCAGTAAACTGTGAGACCCTCCGGCAGTTGGTGAATTGTTCTTATTTCTCTTACTGGGTGTGGAATACCGTTTTGTTTTTCTCGTTGCTCCTGTTAGTCTCCAGCTACTCCGGATGGAACTCTTGACTTTTCATGAAACACTATAGCCATAACTCAAAGAGTGGCTATCCACTGTGGTATGAAATGCTGCCTGTGCCAATGAGAATGGACTTGGTTTCCTCTCAGGCACGGTCCCGCTCCATGGCAGAGTTAGTTGGGGGCCTTCCTAACTTCCTTGGAATCCTAGGTTTGAAGTGCACCTACCCCTCAGACTCTCAAGACAGGAGGACAGCTCAGAGTTTAGTGAGGTGCCAGAAAAATCTGCATGAGGACCTGAGAAACAAGTCTGGTCCTAACAGACCTACACACCTTACTATCCAGAGAGAACAGATAGTAAGACAGCCAGCCTTACTATCCAGAGAGAACTGCAGGGATGGGCAAAGAATCTCTTACAGTCTGAGGGAAAAAAGAAACTTCCCTCTACTCAGGAGCCAAGAGCCAAATAAGAATGTTCCAAAACACCCCAACTGGTGTTGGGTGCTGTCACCATCTTACAGAAACTGGTGCTGTCACCATCTTACAGAAATAGCCCAAATGCAGCAGTGAAACACAAGGCTGATACCAACTAGAAGATGGAAGAGCCAGGAGGATATTTGGCATTGCTGGAGTAAATGTGACATCGGACTAGAAGAAATGAACCACGCTCAAAGGTTAGCCTGACCACGTCTCCTTCTCTGTGTCTTTTTGTTAACACACATGAAATGCTTCTTGTAAGTCTTTACGTGTATTAACTCTATGACATAGGTGATATTATTATCTGACAGATTAAGAAAGACACTGAAGCAGAAAGGGGCTGAGCTAACTTCCCCGAGTTCAGTTATGAAGTGGCAGACCAGGGATTTGAACCCAGGCTTCCCAGGCCTCAGATAGCTCTGATCATTTCTGAGCCACAGCCTGCTCATTTGCATAGTGAGAACTTGGCAATGTCCTGCCCCCATGCCGCCCAGTAGAGAGATAATCAGGAGATCAGTCGAGATAAGGAAGGAGCTGTGATATCTTCTGGGGAGAACAAGGTCCTGAACTGAGTCCAAACCATGTAACATCTGGTTGACTTGTGGGTCCTGAATATCTAGGCTGCCTGACAGTTGTCACGTAGGCACATGAAACCCTCACTCTGTTGCTGAAGTGCATTTATTGGTGCTTTCTTGCCGACCACAGTCTCCTCAGATGCTAGCTCTTTTGAGCCTCATGGCAAATCGGTGGGACAGGTATTATTTTTATTATTTTTTGGGAGGTGGGGGGTGGAAATGGGAGAGTAAAGCGGTGTGATCTGCCTCAAGTGACACATCTGATGAGTGACTGCTGGGGCTTAAATTCTGGTCTTTTGACACAAGCCCTGCCCTTTCCACCGAATGCCACTGCTTCTCATTCTGAGAGGCGTGACGATTAAAGGCACATCCTTCACCTCAGCACCTGAGGGTTGCTGGATCCAGCTTAGACTGTAAATGAGAATACTAACATCAACAACTGCCACCATGGATCGAGCATCCATGTGCCGGGTATTCTAATTATTACCACCTATGTACGCTAGATGATTCTCCATTTCACACATGAAGAAACACTCAAGAGAAGTAAAATAACTCAGTACTGGTCCCAAAGAGAAGAGGCTGGGAGGAAAGGGAACTGCTGTCCTGGTTATCGTTGTTTCTTTTTAAAAAATATTTATTTATTTTGAGAGAGAGAAAGGGAGGGAGGGCGGGTGCCCGAGCATGCAAGTGGGGCAGGGGCAGAGAGAGAGAGGGAGAGAGAATCCCAAGCGGGATCCGTGCTATCAAGCAAGCCTGATGTGGGACTCCAACTCATGAGCTGTGAGATCATGATCTGAGCCAAAATCAAAAGTCAGATGCTCAAACGACTGAGCCACCCAGGCACCCCTGTCCTGGTTATAATTCTGACTCCAGGGTTTTTAGTCTATGCTGGAAACCATCAGTTTCCTACAGTCTCTAGTCCCCTGCTGTACCCATTAACACTGGGTTCATTACCTTCACTTAAATCATAGCGTATAAGAATAGCCATTGGCTAGCAACCACTGTTAACACACAACAGTAAGTACACACTTACTGTGAAGAGTTAAATGCCTTTAGAAGGAAGAAACAGCTAAGGATTTATATTCCCAGGACCTGGAGAATGTGAGAGGATGCGGGGGGGGGGGGGGCGCGATGATGACGAGGAAATTTTAACACAGTTTTTAAAAAGAAAGGGTGAAAACAAGAGTTGAGAAACTATAAGGACAAAGCAGGAACTAAGATTTAGACTGTTCTTTCAATCTGTGTTAATGTCACTGGCATTTAATTCCTTCCATTCACAGATCTAGACAGAACAGTCCCTTGACACAGTAACAATAAGAGCTTCTCAGATACCTTTAAGAATCCTTCATCTTAAGGCACTGTGCCATAGAACAATATGTCCTCAAGTGAGGAGCCGGATCAAGATGGCAGAGTAGGAGGGTCCTGAACTCAGTGCCTTCCACAGACACAAGAAGCCTGCAACTACATACACAGTAACTCTGTCTGAGAGTGACCTGGAGCAGAACAGCTCGTTCACAGCTAAAGATATAAAGAAAAAGTCATATCGAGAGGGGTAGGTGTGGCAGAGATGCAGTCTGGGCAGGACCTACACCCCCAGCATGGCAGTGCACAAGTGAGAGGGGTATCACCAGTACTGAGGTCCTCTCCGAGGAGTGAGGGGCTTGAGTTCCACCTCGGGCACACCCCACCATTGGGGACCTGCACCCCCGCAGATGAGCCCCCATAAAGTCTGGCTTTCAAAATCAGCAGGGCTTAATGCAGACAGAACTAGAGGGCTAAAGGAAATCAAGACTCCACTCTTAAAGGGTCCACACATAATCTCACTCGCTCCAAGACCCAGCACAGAGATGGCAGATGAAAAAATGTCTGGGCCACATGTAAAGGAGATTTACTGATTTTCAAGCACGTGCTAGAGGGGTAGGGATTTGTAGGAACTTTCTCTGGGAATGAAGTGCTTGTAGGCACGACTTTTTTTTTTTCCCCTCTGCTTCTGTCTAGCTGGTCCAACACTGGTGGGTGCCAGTTCTGACACTCTCTATCTACCTTGCTAGCAATCGTCACCCAACACCACTGTTCCCCTGCAGACCTGTCCCACCCAACTCGCCTGTGTTGCAGGCACCCCTCCAAGGGGGCTCTTGCCCTGCCACACCTGGCAGGCATCCTTGGCTGAGACAATGCCCTCTCCAAGTGGCTCCTGTCATATCACACCCAGATGTTGGCCTCAGCCAGGACTGGCACCAGGCCCGAGTGGCTCCCACTATGCCACACCCAGCAGGTGGCCTCAGGTGGGACCAACACCCCTCCAAAACACCTCCTACCATTGGGGGGTGGGGGTAGCATCCTGGCCCACCAGTGTACCCATAACAGTCATGGCTAGGCTTTACAGTCAGCCCTTCCCTCCACCACACACACAGCAGTTGCAGCCTATCCACAACAGGAGGGTGCATATATCCCACACAGGAGATGCCTGTGGAGCACCTTGTTCTGGTGACCAGAGGTATTGTGCTTCTGGGCCCCACAGACACCTTCTACACAAGGCCAGTCCTTCAGGACCCAGAGATGGAGTTAATCTACTGAATACATAGAAAAAAACCACAGAGAGTTCAATAAAACGAGGAGACAGAGATACGGTTAAAAAGAGAGAACAAGACAAAAACCTCAGAAAAAGAACTAGAAGAATGGAAATAAGCAATACCTCTGATCAAGAGTTCAAAGTAATGGTCACAAAGATGCTCACTGCACTTGGGAGAAGAATGGATGAATATGGTCACAATTTCAACAAAGAGAAAATATAATACCAGTATTATACTAGAGGAAATCAACAACAGATATAATACCAGTATTATACTAGAGGAAATCAACAACAGCTGCAGAAGAACAGATCAGTAATCTGGAAGATAGCATAGTGGAAATCATCCATAGTGAATAGCAGAAAGAAAAAAAATTTAAAACTGAGGACAGGTTATGGGACTTGGGACATCAAGTGTACTAACATTTGCATTACAGGAATCCCAGAATGAGAAGAGAGAAAGAGGCAGAAAACTTATTTGAAAAAATAATTGAAATCTTCTCTAACCTGGGGAAGGAAACAGATGTTTAGATCCAGGAAGTCCAGGAAGCTCCAAACAAGATGAACCCAAGGAGGTCCACACCAACACACATAATAATTGAAATGTCTAAAAGTTACAGGCACCTGGGTGGCTCAGCTGGTTAAACGGCCAACTCTTGGTTTCAGTTCAGGTCATGATATCACAATTCGTGAGTTCAAGGGCCACCCACCCCGCACCCCCACCCCCACCGGGCTCGGCACTGACAGTATGGAGCTTGCTTGGGATCCTTTCTCCCTCTCTCTCTGCTCCTCCCTGGCTTGTGCTCTGCCTTTCAAAATAAATAAAAAACAAGAATAAAATAAAACGTCAAAAGTTAAAGAGAGAATATTAAAAGCAACAAAAGAAAAGCAACTATTTACATGCAAGGGAATATCTACAAGACTATCAGCTGATTTTTCAGCAGAAACTTTGCAGTGCAGAAGAGTGTGTCATGATATATTCAAAGTGTAACAGGGGGGAGGAATCTACAACCAAGCATATTCTACCTGGCAAGGTTACCTATTAAGAATTGAAGGAGATAGAGTTTCCCAGACAAACAAAAGCTAAAGTAGTTCATCACCACTAAACTGGCCTTGTAAGAAATGTCAAAGAGACTTCTCTAAGAAGAAAAGGAAATGCTATAAATAGAAGAAAATTAGGAAAGAAAAAATGTCACTGGTAAAAGCAAACATATACTAAGGGTAATGGATCAGCCATCCATAAAAGCCAGTATGAAGGCTAAAAGAAAAGAGTAGTAAAAACAACAGGATCTACAATAATTAGTTAAGTGATACACAAAATAAAAATGTAAAATATGATGTCAAATACATAAAACATTTAGGGGACAGGAGGTAAAAACTTAGTGCTTTTAGAATGTGTTTGAACTGTGTGCTGTGCACATAGGGTGTTATATATGAACCTCATGGTAACCACAAACCCAAAACCTAAAATAGATACACACAAAAAAAAGGAACCCAAAAATAACATTAAAGAAAGTCATCAAATTATATGGGAAGAGACAGAAAGAAACAGAGATGAACTATGAAAACAACCGTACAAAACAATTTACAAAATAACAATAAGTACATATATATCAATAATTGGACAACCTAGAAGGTATAAATTCCCAGAAGCACATAATATTCCAAGATTGAATCAAGAAGAAATTGGAAATTGGTATAGAATTATTACCGGTAATGAAATTAAACCAGTAGTTTCCCAGAACTAGAATGAATCATCCTAAAATTTGTATGGAACCGCAAAACATCCCAAGAGCCAAAAGTAATCTTGAGAAAGAGGAACAAAGCTGGAGGTATCACAATCCCAGATTTCAAGATATACTATAAAGCTACAGCAACTAAAACAGTACGAGAGTGACACAAAAACAGACACCTAGAAAAATGGAACAGAGAGCCCAGAAATAAACCCATGTATATACAGTAAATTAATCTATGACAAAGGAGACAAGACGACACAATAGGGAAAAGACAGCCTCTTCAATAAATGGTGCAGGGAAAACTCGACAGCTACATGCGCAAGAATGAAACTGGACCACTTTCTGACACCATACAAAAAATAAACTCAAAGTGGACTGAAGACCTAAATAGAAAGTCTGAAACCTTACAACTCCTAAAAGAAAACATAGGCAGTAAATTCTTGGACATCTTGGTTTTAGCAATATTTTTTTTTTGGCTCTGTCCCCTCAGGCAGTGGTAACAAAAGCAAAAATAAATAATTAGGACTAGATCAGACTAAAAAATTCTGCACAGCAAAGGAAACCATTAACAAAACAAAAAGGCAACCTATTGCATAGGAGAAAATATTTGCAAATGATATACCTGACAAGGTGTTAATATCCAAAAATATGTAAAATACTGATATAGCTTAACACCTCCCCAAAAATGTGATTAAAGAACAGGCAGAGGGCACAAATAGACATTCTTCCAAAGAAGACATCCAGATGGCCTACAGATAAATAAGAAGATGCTCATCATCACTCATCATCAGGGAAATGCCAATCAAAACCATAATAAATTATCACCTCATCCCTGTCAGAATGGCTATTATCAAAAAGATAAATAACCAGTGTTGGGGTGCCTGGATGGCTCAGTTGGTTAAGCATATGATTTCGGCTCAAGTCATGATCTTAAGGTTTGTGGATTCAAGCACCTCACTGGGCCCTGTGTTGACAGCTCAGAGCCTAGAGCCTGCTTCAGATTCTGGATCTCCCTCTCTGCCCCTCCCCCGCTCATGCTTGCTCGCTCTCTCTTTCTCTCTCTCTCTCAGAAATAAAATAAAAATGTTAAAAAAAAGAAAGAAAGAAATAACCAGTGTTGGTGAGAATGTAAAGGAAACCCTCCTGTGCTGTTAGTGGAAAGGTAAACTTGTCCAGCCACTATAGAAAACAGTATGGAGTTTCCTCAAAAAATTAAAAATAGAAATATCATATCTAGCAATTCTACTTCTTGGTATATATCTGAGGAAAACAAAAACAGTAACTCAAAAAGATATATGCAACCCTATGTTCATTGCAGCATTATTTATGATAGTCAAACTAGGAAGCAACCTATTTGTCCAGTGATAGAGGAATGGATAAAGAAAATGTGGTATGCGTATACAATAGACTATTTCTCAACCACAAAAAAGAATGAAATCTTGCCATTTGCAACAGCATGGATGGGCCTAGAAGGTGTTAGGTGAAATAAGCCAGAGATAAACAAATACCTTATGATTACTTATATGTGGAATCTGAGAAACAAAAGAAAGGAACAAACAAAAGAAAATAGAAAAAGACTCATAAATATAGAGACTAACCTGGGGGTTGCCAGAGGAGAGGGGACTAGGGGGATGGGTGAAATAGGCAAAAGGGGTTAAGAGGTACAATCTTCCAGTTATAAAATAAACAAATCACAGGGATATAAACTACAGCATAGAAAATGTAGTCAGTAATACTGTAATCACTTTTATGGTGACAGATGATAACTGGACTTACTGTGATCATTTTGTAATATAGATAAATAGCAAATCACTATATAGTACACCTAAAACTAATATGATATTGTATGTCAACTATACTCCAATAAAAAATAAGACAAAGCCCTCAGTGAGAAAACTTTTAGACTAATGTTCAAAAAGCATTTTCTAGTCTTTTCATTTTGATCAGATCTTCCAAAACTTATTTACTGAAAAATTTACATTTTCAGAACTGAAAAGTAAGGGGAGATGCTTGAACAAGTTGAGATCCTGAGTTTCCGTGGGATCTAATAGGTTGATGGCAAGATTTCTCTAATTTTGTAGCCTGTTCAACTGACCAACACCTCCTCAGTCAGCTCCTGGGATCCTGCTCAGAGCACAGGACAGGGCAATGCAAACGGGCAGGACAACCAACCTCACACACATACCCCAGAAATCCCACTCAACAACCCTGACTTGGTTTGCATAACACTTTTCACTTTACAAAATACTTTCACCTGCATATCTCATTGGACTATCACAATAAACTTGGGAGGTGGCTAGGGACTCTCTTTTACAGATGAGAAAGGCACAACAGGGCAGATGTTCCATCTGCGCAACTGGCATCTGTTCAGGTTGATGAGGGCCTGTGCCATACAGGTTATTAAGTATTTTGCATATCACTCCTGGATAAACAACTGGCTCATGGATAACACCATCACCAAAGAGCAGAGTTGGGGGTTTCAGGTTTGGATGTTCTTATCATCAGTCGAGGGATTTTGTTTGAAGAGTGCTGTGACAGGTATGGGGTGGGGGGTGTGCAGAGATAACCAGGATCCTGTCCCACTAAGTATTCAGGAGCTACCAGGTCTATATGGTACAAATACAGCAAGGGCCTGGAGAGAGGTACCAACAGAACACTAAGGCAGTGTGGAGGAGGGCTCAAATTTTGACAGATGAAGATGGAAGTGAGCATATTCTCGGCTGGGGGAGAAATGGCTTTGTGGGAAACGAGACAGTTACAACTATATCTGAGAAAAGATGTAAAGCCCGGTTTGGCTGAATCAGAAAGCACTGGCCAGGCAGGGAGAGAAATGTGGAAATGGAGATTAGGGTTGCACTGTGGGGACTTCACACACTAAACCTGGGAGCTGCCCTTACTCTGACCTTCACCTTCACCTTCTGCCAGAGCAGATGGTCTACAGAAGGAGCAAAGCAGTGTCCTCTCACCTAGCATTCTGTTCCAATTACCACATTTTGCACCTTACAACCTTGGCCCTTCTCTTTTCAAGGTGGATCATCTCTAAAGAACCTTGAACTTATTTTAATTTCTATGTGCGTATTTCCCCCTAACCGCAAAGACCCAAAGAGACACAGCCACCAAGGGAAGGCTAGAAAGTGTGTATGTATATGTATGTGCACTTGCTGTCACAGTGAGGTCGTTATCAGAGTATGAAATGCTGTTCTTCATTAAACTCAACTGATTTTCAATTAAAGAAGACAGTTATTTGCAATTATTATCACTCCCACCTCACTTTGCCAGCCTTAGCATCTTAATTCTGAACTTCCTTCCCCATCCACACCCTTCCCTATCTGCTTTAGAAGCTGAGGAAGACGGAAGCCATCCATGATTACAAGGGAGCAAAGACTTTAGGGCTCCCCAGATCTGTCACAGAGATGCTGGACCACTCACTTTCAAACAAATTCAGACCCCCCAAATGTGTAAGAAGTCAGCAGGGAGGGGGGCTGAAAGTTGGCAAGGCTTTCGCTTCACCTGCTGGGCTGAGTTTTATCACAGTGGGGGTAAATATCCTCATTTCATCTTTGGTCCCTTAGAAGCACCACCTGGCTTATCTGCCCAATCCATACTAGTGACTTAAGTAAAATTATAATTTTCGGCCAGTCCAGAGAGGTCTAGAGCTGAGTATGAAGCAGGTGAGCACTTCAATGCTTTCCCTACCTGGTGTGTTTTTTCCCTTTCCCTTCTGCCTCTCCGCACATGTGGTTACTTACAGAAACCATAGGAAAGGTGTCCCTATTAAGGTGTTGGAGACTTCAATAATCGTCAACCACTATTTACATAATAACAGTCATTCTGAAAAGAGATAACATAATAGAAAATGTTCCCAATAGTGTAAAATTTTGGGCTTTGGTAGGTGAAGTGGATCCCCCCACTGTGAGGAGGCCTTAATGAAGAGTTTCAGGGAGGGAGGGGGGTTGGAAATCAGTGGTTTTCTATATTAGAAAGAATATGTTCAGGCTTATCCAGAAGCAAATGAACATATCAAACCTGATTTTTCAAGACCTCTTGGGTAGCTTAAAAACAAGCAAGAATAAACCAGACAACCTCCCCCAAAACAGGTTCCAAGCCCCCATCTCATACCTGCTAGCATCAAGATAACCAGGGATGGGGCACAGATTTTTTTTTTAAATCTCTTTCGGGATCTGATGATTGGTCAAGTTTGATTAGGCTGATTGAGACTATTTAGTTCATTCCACACCCTGGGGTAGGTCTGCAAGCTATGGTATGACCCCGTGAGGACACATCCAATTCCAGAGATCAGTGGTGAGGTCTTCTGGCTGTTTTCAGGGCTAGATGCAAGGGAAGTAAACAGGCGACCTGGTATCAACATTACCGATGCCCAGTGGGCCTTGGTTAGTTCTAACTTATAAAGCACAATCAGAAGCACATCAGAAATCAGTGTGGGGTGTGCCAGAGGACCATGATCAAAGGTAATTGATCTGGGCCACAGGGAGCTTCCTACTGTTAACTAGCAAAGCTTTCTTCTCGATCGGGCTTGCACAGCCATATGCTGAGGTGGTATTTTACCCCTGAAGCAGAGATGAGGGCCCTTCAAACTCTCCAAAATAAGGATGTCAGCTCTCCTGGGGTCTTCACAGGCTCTCCTCATTAATGGTGTTTGTCTATGGTGATGTGCAGGCAGTCTTCTTCCCCTCTGCCCTTGGTATGGTAGGAAGTGTTCACTGGGGTCTATCACTTCCCAGGCGTGTCGAAGGGACACCAAAAGTTCAATCCCACGGATGACCCTGGTCTACTTTGTTTAAACTGGGGCATTTTATCCATGATATTAAAACACTTCTCATTCCCTTTCTCACCACCCAATTCTTGGCTTTTTACCACTAACAACACTTCTGCCAGGGAGAGAACTCACAGGGGGATTGATTGAACGCTAGTTATTTTATAGCATTTCAGCAACTCTGGTAAAACAATGGGAACAAACTCAAAAGAATGATTAAAAAACAAAATATGTGGGTGGACTTATTTATCTCCCTACCCCTGCCCTACGAGTCATCACAGGGGAGCCCTGGCTTCTGAGTTACTAGACATTTTGTCCCTCACATCTTGTTCCTCACATTTTAGAGCACACACAACCACAGAAGAACCCAAAGGATTAGACCAGAGGTGAACCAGAAGTTAGTCATCTGCTGCCGCCTTCAAAAGTCTTGCTCTGCCTTCTAGCAAACCCTGCCACGGGGTCACGGATTGTTAAAAGGAGACCTCCCCTCTCTTAAAGTTCCTACAGAATGAACTTCTACAGTTTTCTCATCACCTGTTTGGGTGCTGCTGTTGTCTTTTTTAAAAATAACTTTTTCTATCTTAATTGAGGTATAGTGAAAGGCACATATCTTAATGTACAGTTTGACATCTTCTGACAAATACATACATCCATGTAACCCAGACTCCTCTCAAGACTTAGCATATTTCTATGACCCAGCAAATTCCCTAATCTTCCCAGTCAGCTCCTCTGACTCGACCCACCATGAAGCCACTATTGTAATTTTTTCGTATCACAGATTTAGTTTTGCCTATTTTAGAACTTCACATGATTGGAATCATACAGTATGTATTTTTGTGTATAACAAAGCAAAATGTTTTAGAGGTTAACCCATGTTAACTGTATCAGTGGTCCATTCCTTTTTATTGCTGGGTGGGTATGTTATTCTATAAATAACATTCTTCTTATTCTTTTTGATGTTCAGTGGCATTTGGGTTGCTTTCAGTGTGGGATTTTTGGGTCTACAGCTGCTATGGCCCCTCTTACACAAGTCATATCGTGGATACATGTTCTCATTCCTCTTGCGTAAACACCTAGGAGTGGAAGTAATGGGCCATCGGGTAGATGTATACTTAACTTTATAAAAAACTGAACAGTTTTTAAAGTGATCAGATCATTTCACAACACCATCTGTAATGTTTAAGAGTTCCAGATGCTCCGCCTCCTCACCTATTGCTGTTGTCAGTCTTCAGTGTTAGCCTTTCTAGTGGGCGCCTGGTGGTATCTCAGATTATAATTCACATTTTCCTGTAATGTTGAGGATTTTTCATGTGTTTATTTGCATTTATGTATCTTCCTTTGTGAAGCTGGAGTTCAACTATTTTTCCATGCAATTACATTGGTCTTTACTATTTGGTTGCTGCAGTTCTTTATATATAGATTTTGAATAAAGGTTCTTGAAAGGTATGTATTGCCAAGCATTTCCCCCCATTCTGTGGCTTGGCCATTTACTTATTTAATAGTATCCTTTGACGAGCAGAATTTTTTTTTATTTTTATGAAGTTCAACTTACAAAATATATCATTAATGGCAACTCCTTTGCATTCTGTCTAAAAATACCTGCCCCAAGTTTGCAAAAATATTCCTCTATATTTCTTTCTAGAAACTTTATTGTTTTAACTTTATATTCAAGTCCCAGACTCATCTCAAATTATTTTTAGTATATGGTATGAAATATAGGTAATGGTTTGTTTGTTTTCATGGATATCACTTGTTCTGTCACCATTTCCTGACATTCCTTTTTCCGTTGACTTGCTTTGGTACATTGCCCATATACGTGGATTTATTTCTGGATTCATTATTCTGTTCCACTGATATATTTTTCTTCATGGTCTTGATTGTTGTAGCTTTACAGTTAATCTTGAAATCAGGCACTGTAAAATTTCCAACTTTACTTTTCTTTTTCAGGTTGTTTTGGCCGTCCCAGGTCCTTTCATCTCCATATCAGCTCTAGTTGTGTCACCTGAAACTCTAGTTTTTGTTCCATTTTTTTTTCCCAGTCTTTTCTGAGATACTGACTTGCCTTCAAATTCACAGATCTTCCATTTCTCAGTATCCAATGGAGTATATTAAGCCCATCTGGTGAATTTTTCCTTTTGGTGTATTTTTCACTTCTAGAATTTCCACTTGATTCCTTTTATTGTTTCCATTTCTCTATTGAGGTTGCCCATCTGTTCACCTTATTTATTTATTTTTAAAGATTTTATTTTTAAGTAATCTCTACCCAAAGTGGGGCTCAAACCCACAACCTTAAGATCAAGAGTATACACTCCACCAACTGAGCCAGCCAGGCACCCCACTCCCCATTCATCTTATTTTAAATCCTTCAACATCTTTATAATAGTTGTCTTAAATTCCTTATATACTAATTCCAACATCTGCATCAACTCAGTTCATTTCTATTAACCTTCTTTCTTCTGGTCATGGGTCATATTTTCCTGCAGTTTGATGTTACATGCTGGACACAGTGGACACAATTCTGAGAATTTAGATCACATTTCTTTGCAGAGGCAGTTAACTTATGGGAACCTCAAACTGATCCTGTCAAGGCTTAGATTTAGGCTTTATTAGGATGGGTCAAGACTAGCTCTTATTCTAGGGCTAGAGTACCTCAACGCCTACGTTGCAATCTTTTTTATGTTTCAACTGAATGCCCAAAGTGATCTCTCTCTCCATTCTGGCCAGTTGTAACTGCAGTATTTCTCAGGAGATGAAACTTCTTCTGTCCCACAGACCTACTTAACTATTTGGTGTCATGGATTCCCACCATGTTTAGTATTTGGCCTAAGACTAAAGGAGATCCCTCCTCCCTAGTACCCAACTCCACCAATGCCAGCCATCCCAGAAGCCCTGAATATAAACTCTGTTTCCTCTGTCAGGTAAGACACTGCTATCTGGGCCCTAGTTCCCTGTACCACAATTTGTAAAGTGCCCCCAAGCAGAGGGCCAAGATGAATTTTGGGTTTACCTTGTGTCTTTTGATTTCATCCACAATTACAAGTCTGTCCTGTCATTCAATACCTGAAAATACCTGCTTCACATATTTTGTCCAGTTACATAGTTGTTTACAGAAGGAAAATAATTCCAGTACCCAATATTTAATTACAGCCAAACCTGGAAGTTCTTATTTTGATGTTTAATACCTTTACGAACGGGAAGCTTCAGTTGTTTGCTGAAATTTAAATCCATTCACTCTTCGTCCTCTTGGAGGTAAATAATTCATACCAACTCTTCTTTGCTTAACAGTATCAGGGCATACATATGCCCACACTGTTAAGTCAAAGAAGAAAGAAAAAGCCACTTATTTGTCTTCTTTTCAGGTGCTGCCATCTTATATCCTCAGATTCTACTTCCATATCATTTCTTAACTGTTTATCTCCTCTATCCTGTCTCTAACATTCCATTCCTATCTTAAGACCCAGAGACTAAACCTGAATTTAATAACACTTTGTACTCTAGTGTTTGGTCAGGTCTTGGTGCAATAGACAGATATTGTTTTGTATGCCCAGAACATCAGCCTTCCTTTGGGAAACATTACTTCCCCAACTTCACTCATGTGGTTCTAGAGAGAAAGGCTCCATTCTTAAATGACTTCACCCTTGTGACCACAGATCACTGGTTCAAGCAGTAGCCTCAATTGGAACCAATCAAGTTCTTCCCTGGCAATTTTTTCGTTGAACTTGAGGGGGGAAAAAATTAAATCTCTAATGGTAAGAGCTGCAAGATTTGCAGATGTTAGTGCCATACTTCCTGTCCATGAAGGAAACAAATCTTCACTGAAAGAGAATGATTAACTGCCAAACAGAAGCAAAGCCAGTGAGAGAAGAGAAAGAGAACAGATAGAAGAAGGGGAACAGTAAGGGCAGAGAAAGAGACAGAGACATGTTAGTGTCTCCTGATAATGTTCTAGTCCCTAATTTCAGATGTTCCCAAGGCCTCCACAGGCATTCTATACTCTTCTTGTGCCTTAGTTATATGAAATACTTACATTCCTTTTAATAAATTCCATAGGATAGTTCATGTTAGATTTCTGTCATTGTTCTAATAGTTTGAAAAATTAGAGAATGGATTTACTGAACTTATTTGCTGAACTATTAATGTAGCTCAAGTTCATGTAAAATTTTAAAATACGTATAGCACTATTTCCTAGGCTCATGCTTGTCTATCATGATAACATCCTGGTTATTTCTTTGACAAAGCCATTCCAGCCACATATCTCCATCTTAGATCTCCAAAATGTGGTTTTGGATCCCTTGGCAGTTTGTATTAATCTGAGAGACCGATTCACTAACATTCGAGTCCACGGCAATAATGATTGCTACTATTTTTGAGTATCTACTGTGTAACGGCATTTTGATAATATTTTCCATAAATGCTTTATTTCTAATAAGAGACCATATTTAATTTTCACCCAAACTAAAACCTTTCATATTTTTCACCCTTACCATCTTTCTTGCAGATGAGAAAATGACAGTAAAACAGCCTGCCACAGGCCAGCCTCTGGTGAGTGGTAGAGTCAGGACAGATCCCAAAGACCATGGTGCTATGTGGTCTCCCATGGGTCCCTCTGCAGTCTGCTCACTACCTTGCTGAAATCAGGCTGTGCCAAAGCCATGGCATTTTCCAGATCAAAACTGGCTGTGTGAGGGGTGAGGTGCGGTGGGGAGAGACTACGACATTCTCTCACTTCACTCCAACTCCCACCTCTGATGATGGGGTTGAAGATGAAAGTGTTTGGTTTTATTTTTTGTCTTTCTGGATACAAGAAATTCAACATCTCTATGCTGAATAGAGAACGGGCTGCATGTGATGGGGAAAATCGAGTACGGGACATGAATAAATAATTTCAGTGATATGGAACCAAAGTACCCCATTTTTATTCTTTACTCTCTGCTTCCCTCCTTAACACAAACCTGGTACTCTAGCTCATCATCCAAGAAAGTTAGAACAATACATTCCTTTGAATTTTCTTTAGTTCTTAATCATCTACTTTTCTTAGGTTTGAGAACACTTTTCAAGATCTTATGGAAAATTATATTTATTTCTAAGATTTTATTTTTTTTAAGTAATCTCTACACCCAATGCTGAGCTCGAACTCACAACCTCAAGAGTTGCATGATCTACCGGCTGGCACCCCAAGATCTTATGGAAAATTATAAGCGTTTACCACAATAGGGAAAACAATGTGGAGAACCTCTACGGGTTTGGCCAGCTTCAACAACTATCAACACATGGCCAATTTTGGTCCATGTGTACCCCACTCACTTCTCTGTCTCATATTAGTTTAAAACAAATCCCAAATGTGATATTTCAACAGTAACTATTTCAGTATACACTTTTAAGAATAAGGACTCTTAAGAAAAAAATGCATTAACATGCCTAAAACAAAATGAATAGTAATTCCCTAACATGAGAATTATCCAGTCAGCATACAAATTTCCAAATACAAGTAATCATATACTAACATAATTACCAGTGTATGTGTGTATGTATATGCACATACACACATGCACACAATTTTTAGAAAAAATATTCACACACTATGACTGGGTGAAATGTCCCTTGAGTCTCTCTCAATCCAGAGTTCTTCTCTAGCTTTCTCACAATTTTGAGGGCACAGTTTCTCAGTTAACTAAAGCTAAGTCCATCTCAGGTAGATATTGGTGGTTTCAGACCAGGTAAGGGGACTCAAAGCCACTGGGGACAGAGAGGATTGGGGAACCATGGGTATAGTAAGTGTGGGGAGTTTTCCTTTGGGGCTTGAAGCAGGACCAAACAGGTGAAGCCCAGAGTCACGCGCTGAGACCAAGTACTCAGCTTACCCTTGGCATTAACTGAAGGGCCTGGCAGCCAGCAGCATGAGTACCACAACTAAGTCTGGGAGACAGCACATAGAAGCTGGAGAGACTCACTGTGTGACCTGAACTACCTGGGAGTAGAGGTAAATGGTAAACCCACCAAGGCAGGTTTGGATGGAGTAAATCTGGAACCCATGATGCTAATGAACTGGGGAGTAAGAGGGCAAGGAAGCACGAAAACCCCCCTATATACCTGGCATTAAATAACTGGAGGTAAAACTGACCAAAATGATTAACTGCTCATCAGATTTAAGAACTTTCTGTAGACTGTACTAAAGTCTAACACAACAGACTCATAAATGCTAATGCTGGAATATTTCTTGGCCTCCTAAATGCTGTGGGTGCCCTCTTAAAACTTAGAAAAATGAGTCCTGGATGGTGGTTCAGAGTGATCAGTGAAGGGAAGCCAGACATGGCTACCTTTTCTCCTCCACCCCGGAAATTCCCAGATGACTTCATCTCTGAGCGCTTGACTACTCTGGTTAGCCCATTCTCTCCTTCACTATGAAACTGGCAATCTCTGCTTCTTCCTCCCCCCATCAAGAATAGTGCCTCAATCATCAGTTGATGGACATTTAGGCTCTTTCCATAATTTGGTTATTGTTGAAAGTGATGCTATAAACATTGGGGTACAAGTGCCCCTATGCATCAGCACTTCTGTATCCCCTGGGTAAATTCAGTGATTGTGGTTTATATACACAATGGAATACTACTTGGCAATGAGAAAGAATGAAATATAGCCTTTTGTAGCAACGTGGATGGAACTGGAGAGTGTTATGCTAAGTGAAATAAGTCATACAGAGAAAGACAGATACCATATGTTTTCACTCTTATGTGGATCCTGAGAAACTTAACAAAAGACTATAGGGGAGGGGAAGGAAAAAAAAAGTTAGACAGGGAGAGCCAAACCATAAGAGACTTTTTTTAAATTTTATTTTATTTATTTTAAAAAAAATTTTTTTTTCAACATTTATTTATTTTTGGGACAGAGAGAGACAGAGCATGAACGGGGGAGGGGCAGAGAGAGAGGGAGACACAGAATCCGAAACAGGCTCCAGGCTCTGAGCTGTCAGCCCAGAGCCCGACGCGGGGCTCGAACTCCTGGACCGTGAGATCGTGACCTGGCTGAAGTCGGACGCTTAACCGACTGTGCCACCCAGGCGCCCCCATAAGAGACTCTTAAAAACTGAGAATAAGCTGAGGGTTGATGGGGTTGGGAGGGAGGGAGGGGAGGGTGGGTGATGGACATTGAGGAGGGGACCTGTTGGGATGAGCACTGGGTATTGTATAGAAACCAATTTGACAATAACTTTCATTAAAAAAAAAAAAGGATAGTGCCTCAAGTCCTCACTTTTTTTGTCCACTTCAATTAATCATTGATATCCCTCCAATCCAAACTCCATCCTGGCAGTATCTTCTGCTTCAAGATTTTGGTAAGAACCTCAGCAAGGCCCTTGACCACTCTCTGGAAAAAACCAAAGTACTCAACGTGGCCTATGCCACACCACGGCCCACCACCTCTCTTAGTCTGCAGAAGAATCACAGATGTACCAAACTTTGTGTTTCTGCTATGTATCTTTCCCAGTGGCTACTTAAGATTCTCTCAGAAAGTTAATAAAGACAGGAGATTTTTTTCATTGTTTCTGAAAGCAAAACTTCTCTTCAACAAAAGCCATCTGAGTTTCTCTGTGCATTAAAAACAAAACAAACCTTCACATCTAGAATTTTAAGCTAATGGAAGCATTTTTTTTTTGTTTCCTTGATTTATCAGAACTCTAATCAGTCATGCTTATAGCACTTAGCATTAGAAAGAAATGAGTAGCTACTTTTCTTGATCCTTGTTAGGCTCATTTTACTTGCCAAACAACCTTCAACGTTATGTCCCACATTTGAAGAGATTATGGCAAAACTTTTTAAAATTTTTTTTTCCATGTTTTTATTTTATTTTTGGGACAGAGAGAGACAGAGCATGAACGGGGGAGGGGCAGAGAGAGAGGGAGACACAGAATCGGAAACAGACTCCAGGCTCTGAGCCATCAGCCCAGAGCCTGACGTGGGGCTCGAACTCACGGACCGCGAGATCGTGACCTGGCTGAAGTCGGACGCTTAACCGACTGCGCCACCCAGGCACCCCTACTTTTTTAAAAAATCAATTTGATGAGTGAGTAGCAACTTTGTATGCTAGCATACCTCTTTACCAATACTAATATTGGTTTTAAGATAACAATTGTTTAAAATGTGAATTATGGAAAACAAAGAGTTAATAACAGTAAGTCTACCATAGAAAAGTCAACAAGACTACAGTACATGTAAACATGCACGGAAGAGAATTGAGGGAGATATACCAAACAACATTCATAGTGCTTATCTTGCTCTTGGTGGTAGAAAGGAGGACTGCAATTTTGTTCTTTTTGCTCATCTGTATTTTCTAAATTTTCTGTAGTGAACATAATTTTTAAAGTTATTAAAATGTGAAAAGTAAATATGAGAGCTAAGTGTCAGATCTTTGTAAATACAAGAACTTATAAAAGGGTGGGGATTAAGCGATAATATGTATCTATAACATATTAATACGAACACCATATTGTTCACAGTAAATACTCAAGTTAACTACTACTAAAATAGTTTAAAAGTCTATATAAGTGGTAAATTTTATGCTTTGTACATTTTATGACAGTAAAAACATGTAAGAACAATACAGACTCACTCTATATTAATAATTTAGGAAAAAATGGATTTAAATTTGGTTGGTTATCTAAGCCTCCACCCTAAGGGTACTGGCTTCAAATAGAACAAAGTATTTTCTTTAAACATAGAAATTACTTGTAAAGAACTTTCTTCAAATTCACATTCAACATCATGATCAAGAAGACCTTATGACACCTTCTCCTAGACACTGTCACTTTCAGAAGTCACTTCAACGCCATCATGGCGAGGGGAAACTGAGGCCCTGAGTGACAAAGCGACTGTCCAGACTCTGGTTTTAAGCCAATGAGTCTCAGAAACAAAACTGGAGGCTTCTTTTTCTTCAGCAAAAACCTACTGACAAGCTTTCACTGATCATTCACAAGAGTGGGATACAGAACTGTATCATACAATAGATTTATTCAAACTTTGATTAAAATGACAATGGAGCATTCACTGTATCTGTGTAAAAAGGATATTTTTAAAAAAAATTCTGAGTTAATAAAGCAAAAGATTTTAAACATGTGGTGCAATCTAACTACATAAAAATGTAAAATTTTTAGACATTAATATCCCCAAACCAACATAAAATATGAAAATAGAATTGGGGTGGAAGGGATGCCTATAGCAAATGGTATTCAAAGAGCTTTTCATTTAAAAAGCTTTTGCAGGGGTGCCTGGGTGGCTCAGTCGGTTGGACGTCCGACTTCGGCTCAGGTCATGATCTTGCGGTCCGGTCCGTGAGTTTGAGCCCCGCGTCGGGCTTTGTGCTGACAGCTCAGAGCCCAGAGCCTGTTTCGGATTCTGTGTCTCCCTCTCTCTGACCCTCCCCTGTTCAAGCTCTGTCTCTCTCTGTCTCAAAAATAAATAAATGTTTAAAAAAAAATAAAAAGCTTTTGCAAACCTCTAATAATAACATTAAACAGCGAGTGATAAAGGGTATGAACAGTTCACAAAACTGGAAATATAGTTGGCAAAGAAACTTATGAAAACATATTCAACAAAAGCTTGGAATTATATATATTTATATATATATATGTATATATATATATAATAAATACCGATCTACCTATCTATCCAACTACCAATAGCACCTGTTACCATGTAGCGGGAAATGGAGGCAAACGAGTACATAGATGGACTCAGAAACAGAGCATATAACACGTGGAGAATGGAGGTCACAAAACTGAGGTCTGGCTGGTCAGAAATGAGAGACAGCTGAATCATGGGGAATGTTTAAAAAATTTTTTTTTCAACGTTTATTTATTTTTGGGACAGAGAGAGACAGAGCATGAACGGGGGAGGGGCAGAGAGAGAGGGAGACACAGAATTGGAAACAGGCTCCAGGCTCTGAGCCATCAGCCCAGAGCCTGACGCGGGGCTCGAACTCACGGACCGCGAGATCGTGACCTGGCCGAAGCCGGACGCTTAACCGACTGCGCCACCCAGGCGCCCCTCATGGGGAACGTTTAGAGGAGGTAAACCAAAAAAGCAAAAATGAAAACAAATAGTTTCAACTTCTGAGTGAGACTGAGTTTTAGTTTTCAGTTCCACTGTCACTTTAAGAAAAGTTTTCAACTTCAGCCACATTTGATTTTCTTATCTCTAAGCTGAGGTGAACTGTTCCTTTTCTTTGAAGAGCACATGGAGTTGTATATGATTCTTATATGAAGGAAGCCAAAGGATGACAAAATATTATTTCTCCTAATTAGGGGATACAAAATAACATATCTGGTTTTACCACAGACACCTCGCTATGTAAGTAAACCCTGCAGCTGGGAGTAAGTGCTACGCTCACAAACCTGTAACAGTGGCCTTTCCAGGGACAGGGTTCAACCGGAAGCCCTGATTAGTAACTAGTGTGTGTGAAGCCCTGATTAGTAGACAAACATTTATTCCATGGTATAAATACCCCAAACCCAGGCCAATTTCAAGCAATCAGCATGACTTCACGGATCAGGGGGCGGGGAGGAGATGCATATACTACAGCATACCACCGTGTAGCATTCATACCGTGTGGGGACCACAGGCATAACCTCGGGAGACTAGAGAATAATAGTAAAATGTGGTCATGCATTAGGAAATGATGAGTTTTGAGGGTTCTTACCTTCATTTTAAAAAAATATTTAGTTTTGAGAGAGAGAACGAGAGAGAGACGGAGAATGAGCAGGGAAGGGGCAGACAGAGACACAGACAGACAGACAGACAGACAGACACACACACACACACACACACACACACAGAAACTGAAGCAGGCTCCAGGCTCTGAGCTGTCAGCACAGGGCCTGACATGGGGCTTGGACTCACAAACTGTGAGATCATGACCTGAGCGGAAGCCAGAGGCTTAACCAACTGAGCCACCCAGGAGCCCCTTCATTTTTTAAAATGTTTCTTTATTTTTGAGAGAGAGGGAGAGAATGTGCAGGGGAGAGGCAGAGAGAGAGGGAGACAGAGAATCCCAAGCAGGCTCTGTGCTGTTAGCACAGAGCCTGACTTGGGGCTCGAGCTCACAAACCGTGAGATCATGACCTGAGCTGACACTGAGAGTCAGACGCTCAACTGAGGCCACCCAGGTGCCCCTCTTACCTTCATTTTTAATATAATTTCAGGTTTTTTTTAAAATTATTTTTTATTTTTTTTCAATATATGAAATTTATTGTCAAATTGGTTTCCTATAATTTCAGGTTTTTAATGGTGGTTGTGTCTAACAACTGCCTTGAAAACTCCTGAAAATCTAATACTGCTTTTGCAGATTAAGAGCTTCAGCACTGTAACGGCACTAAACCGAGTATGGTGTTGGTGAAGCCGGCCTTGCTTAGGCTCTTCGTCTTCCCCTGTTGTCTCCCTCTCTAGGACAACCCCAGCTAGGTGGTAGCCCAAACTACCTGCAGAACAAGCCACCAAATCCAGCAGCTGTAACCGTGCCAGCAGAAGAGGGTCGGTCCCACCACCAGGAGGAGGGCCTGGGGCAGGACCGGCACTTCAGACCACCTCCAGTGGCCTCCGCCCAATCACTGCTGTTTCGGTCAACTACTGATTACAGTGCTTTTGCTTTCACGTCCTTTCCTGATGTGTTTCCATCATGGACTCAACAACCTTCATGTCAACAACTGGCCTTAAAACATCTGTTGGCAAAGCGGCACTTTTGGAGAAGTACTTAGATGAAGCACCTCTCCCGTTTCCCAGCATAGCCACGCTCTGTCCTATGGGGGACAAGCATACAACGGGGTCCAGGGCCCTAAGCACTCCAGTAAACTGGTCTGAGCATGGCTTAAAGGCAGAAATGCAGGCGAGGAATGCTGCCTTTGAGTGCAAAGAACCAAACTGTAGTTGTAAGGAACACCCACGCTGTCTATTTCCAGCCAAACCGCTGACAGGCAGGAAGTCTGGAAGGAAGTAGGCACAGTTGAGAAGGGATAGCAAGTGTGCTGTAGGACAGTATTTCTCACAATCAGTTCGTGGGTCACCTCCATCAAAACCACAGCGACTGCTGGCTGAATGAAAATCTCTGGAGTTGACCCTCAGGAATCTAAATGCACACACCCCACCCCTGATGATTCCTGCTCATGTTCAAGTTGGAGAACCTCTGGTAGAGTAAAAAGAACAACAGCGTCGGAGACAAGATGACCACAGTTCAGATCCCAGCGGCTCTCCAACTAATGAACTGGGCCAAGTTCCCCAGGTTATGTGACACCCCGAGCTCCCACTACCTATTAATTAGGGTTGTTGTAAAGATTGATGGGCCCAGTTCAGGTAAACGCACAGTACCCTACAGCCCACAAGAAGTAAGTGTTCAACCAACGTCAGTCCACCATCTATGTCTCTCAGTGGTAACCCTCATCTCTCTGGACAGAGGGAAGCCTGCCGTCAACACCACCAGGCAGGAGAGACAGATTCGAGTGACAGGGGTTTCCTATCTCCTTCTTTCTTGAGCCTGGCAGTCACTGTACCTCACACCCATGAGAGGCGGACACGCCAGGCTGGGCACTGGGTGATGCCAGCCTGTCGAAGATGCAGCAAAGGTACTGCTTGGAATAAATAGCATCTGGATCACAGGATGTGAATTCGCTCCAGAGGGCTAACGACAGGCACGCCCTGGAGCTGTTCCGATGCCTAGAAGCCTTAGAACATGGGTGTCCCAAGGACTATCCTTTGTATGTGACACCCAAGCACCTGGGGGTTCCACTGAGGAGGCTACTGGGTCACCTTGGGTCTTCTTCACAAAGGGCCTGTGTTCGACAATGGACATGGCTTTCAGTCCCTTCTTGACACTACACTTGGCTTTGTTCCTTGGAGTTGCCCATCCTTGGGTCTGAGTGCCCTTCGATATCATGGCCCTTGGCTTCTGGTCTTGTGTTCCTGTTGCCTCTGGACACCTCACTGTGGTGCACAGCCTGTAACCTGCAGAGTGGTGAGAAATCCCTAGCCTTCCCTTTGCCACAGAGGGAACTGTGTGTGGTCCCAAAAAGTGTGTGTTTGCCTTCTTTGGCTCCAATTTTTAAAAGTGGGTGTAGTGTTTTGCCCTTAACAAGCTGAGGTCTATAAAATACATCTAACATCTAAGTGTTCCGTGCTGCAGAAAATATACCTATTAGTTTGGGAGGCCTTTGTATAGCATTAGCACAATACCTATGGGAAATTTTAATTAACACTTTGCTCAAGATAGAATTTCAGGCAGACATATATATGTGGGGTCCAATGAACAGTCCTCATATTGAATGAGTTTAACTTCTAATCTGGGGGAGACCAGGCCTGCAGAAGGTGGGCACAGGGTTCAGGCATGTCCCGTGTGGCATGCAGGTATCCCGTGCACGAAGAGGGGCCTGCCGGGGAGAGGGGTCTGAGCGAGCCCCAGCTCAGGTTGCAAGGGGCTGCTGGGGACAGAGGAAAAAGCACTCGAGCAGCATGTTTTCTCTCTAGACTGAGGGCATGAGGCAAATTGCATCAATTCTCAGAGGCCCAATTTATTTTCTCATTTGTCCAGGGGAGACAATACCACCTGACCCTCCAATTTCAGAGCTGTTTTGAGTTTAAAAGAAAACCAATACATATGGAGCTCCAATAAAAAATAAACAACGCTCTATAAATATAAAGGTATCAGCTAAGCTGCGTTTCCCTTCACACTGACAGGTACGACAGAGACGCTGAATGTCCGCCTACACCCCACCTGGGAGCAGGAGGGTTCCTTGCCGAGGGTCCCTTTCTGGGACACGTTCACAGCTTTCTTTCTGATGCTGCTGAAAGTTGTCTGGCATTCAGAAGGGAACAAGGGAAGTTTTGTGAATTTGGACATGTTAGAAGCCTTCCGTTTGGCCCCAAATGCTGGCAGCCCTCTTAAAAAATGAAAACATTAAAAACCAGATGATCTCATAGGTCTTTTCTACCCCTGAAACAGATGGTGTGATTCACATACGTTTGACATAAATGTACCAGGTTGTGATGACTTGCCTCATTATGCTCAGCTGAAGAGTGGATTAACGGGCAATAATTTGCTGAGAATGTAAAGCATGACCTCCAATTAAAACAGAAGGTGGGAGTGGGTTGTCTCATGGTTAAAGCAATGAACTATGACTCAAGGCTCTGAGTTTCTAATCACAGATCTGTAACCCTGTATGTGACAATAGGAGGCTTGCTGTGAGACCTTCAAGACTACCCTTAATATGTATGTGCTGGTCACCCATCCTTAAAAGCATTGTCATAAGTCCTCTCTCTGAGAACAGTGTGGGTGGTAATTAATGGTTAATAACACTAAAGAGAGAGGCATCAGTAAAGATGCTAAATCCAAATGTCTATGATACCTTAGCGAGTATTCAGGCTATTACCTAGAGATGCTAGAAATATGCAAGTTCCACAGTTTCCAGAAGGTCTCTCTGTTGCTTTCTCCCTTCAAGTCAACCATCTACCCTATCCAGCACTGTGCAACAGACTTTCTGCCATACATGATGGAAATATTTTGTTTACTCTGTTCAGCAGCAGCTACCACTTGCAGATACTGAGCACTTGAAATATGCCGGGTGAGGCTGAGGAACTACGTTTTACATTTACTTTAATTTTAATTAGTTGAAATGTGTATGTAAATAGCCAGATCTGGCTAATAGCAACCATACTGCACCATACTGCTTTAGCTAATTCAAACCTCCTCAAAGCATCTGCATGAAGGTGCGGCTGAAAAGGTAGTAGAAATTAACTAATTAGTCTTTATGTTCAAAACAGGTGTTTTTTCCTTTTTTTTTCTCCCCCCAAGTTGGTGGGAGAGTGGCTGCAACCAGAGTCTGAAGTGCAAGATTACCAAAACCAAACCAATAAAAGTCTCCCCACATGTCTGTACCATTTCCCTCTCTTTTCACAGGCATTAAAATGGTAAGACATCTCAACTCATTAACAAAAAACTAAGCTAGACTGCTTTCTTCTAAAGCAAAACTTTCCGATACAAACATGGGAAAATAACTAGTAAGAAGAGGTTCAAGAGAAACAGAAGGCTCACTCTGTACTATTTTCGGATCACCTCCGAGGAGACCTCCAGAAGCCCCGGCAGGCACTCTGCCACAGATTATTCTTTGTCAAGAGCTGCTCATGATCCCCAGCTCTGCTCACCTCTGTTGTTCGAACTCCGCTCCCCTCCCCTCCCTGGCGACACATGGCCACGATACCCCATGAGTGAAAATCACGTGCTGTCTCCCACTCCCTCCAGATGTAGCATGTCTTTTCTTTTCCACCTCTTTCATATAAATTCTGTGGCAGGAAACCGTGCATGCATACTATGCAAAACTCTGAGATCTTACTTACCCACCTTCCCCCTGCAATCCCATGGCCAAAGAGGAGTTTGAACAGTGGCTGTTCTCCCTAATCCATCCTTACCCTTGAAATGAACTTTCTCAAAACTCCACATGTATAAAGAATGTATTCTTCCTACATGCCTTAGATTATTTCCCTGCCTTGTGTATCTATCTTTTTTCCCTTGAAAGGTGCATTTCTCAGATATTCTAAACTCTGATACTGGAACAGGGGTCTGGTCACAGTAATTCTCCTTGTGCACTGCCTAGCCTGTGTCTGTTGCCATTAGGGGCTTAATCAATGCTTCCTCAGGGTGGATAAGACTCTTGGACTCTATGGGATTTTTAAAGCTTTTGGGTTTTAAGGTACTTTTTTCAGTTCAACATATTCCAGAAAACAATACAGCTTTTGCCCCTGTAGGATTTGTTGAGAGGAGTGGATTAGGCTTGGTTCTTTTGGGGAAGGACTTCAGAACTGGTCATCTATTCCTCAGGTAGATGTCATGATTATTGGAAGGTTAGGAAAACAGCTTTGACCTCAGCCAGCAGTTGCCTGATTGGCGCAAGAGGAAGAAAGTTACTGATAAATACATTCCCGGTCCCCATTTTCTCAAAAGTGAAATGGAAAAAGAATAAACATCCTTATTCCTGAAACAGCAACAGTGCCCTGCAAAAAGACTGGTATGTAGGACTACCAAGACTGCGTGAGGAACTTTGCAGCTCATTCCAGTTGGGAGCCAGTTGAAAGTAAGACCCAGGAAGAACAATGGCTCCTCACAGCCACCTGCCCACTAGTCTCCTGATTTCTAGGTTCACCTCCTTGCCCATGTATTTTCTAAGATTATTTTAAAACAGACAATCATTCATTCCACTCCCCGTGTCATTCTTAACTGAAAAATTAGAGTGTAAATACATACAAATTTAATTAAAATTTGAGGCTCACCTAGTAATAATAAAAGTGCTGCCTCTTTTCCAAGTTAAAAAGCCTACAACAATAATGTAGTGTTCTCAAAGTGAGTACGTGGGTCAGCTACATCAGCATCACCTGGGAACTTGTTAGAAATGTAAATCCTTGCGCCCCACCCCAGGAGAAACTCTGGGGGCAGGGCCCAGCAATCTGTGTTCATAAAAAAGATAACCTCCGTGAGATTCTGCACCAACATGTGAGAACTGCTGCTTTAAACCAATGTGGAAATCATCAGAACTACTCAATTTCGTACTTGAAGTGTACTAAACAAGTATCCCTAAGATGTCAAATCTTTCCCGATTCCATAAATAAGGTCTGGCCCAACGGTAAACATGTCCAGCCAAGAATCCCTAGTTCTGAATTCTAACTGATTTGCGTGTTGTGCTGCCTGGGATCGGGTCGAGGCTCCCCTACATCCCCCAGGAGGCTCCACGAGGGTCTGAGATGGGCAGGCACTTCCGAGCTGAGCCACCTGTGCTCATCTGCTTCCTGGTGGGAGACGCAGGGGTTCAAAGTGGGCACAGAGGGGGGAACAGTGATGCTGGAAATCTATGAATTTTCCATTGATTTTAATAATTCCTTTTTTGAGGGGAACCAATATATAGTACTTTTCAATCACTATTTCACGAATCACAATCCAAAAAAAGACAGTGCTTATAAGATTTTTTTTAAAAAATGGGCATCTTTGCAGATAACTGCTCGTGAGCTGCATGAGACCGTGCACCCTTCAGGCTGAGAATGGTGATGACAGAGGGCAGCATTCTAGAGAATTCACGGTCCATGTGTGTGTCTGCTTACCCCCCGCCCAGATCCCTGACCCCCAGTCACAAATACTTCCTAACCAGTATCTTCCAGTCACAGACATTCTGGCTTTAAATCCTGTCCTTTTCTAGTCCCTCACAACTACCCTCCAATTGTAAGGGGGATTATTACACTCTATCATCCACATGATCCAAAGGCTTTCAAATTTCTGTTTGATAACAGTGTTTGCTCATGTAACCTTGTCTTTGTGTGCCCTACGAACACAAGGGCAGAAGAATGTCAAAGCACCAGAGGCACAGTAGCATTTTATGAGATTTCTCATCACAGGAACAACCTCCATCCTAAGAGAAATGGAAATGCAAACTCTCCTCAACTTTTCTCACTTGAAATCACGCCTCTCATCACGACCTATTACACCCACACAGTCATGTGCCATAGGCACTGCACACGGTCTCCAACATTTCAAAGGCTCAAAAGATATTTTTAAAGCCAAAATACAATCTAGGTTGCTATTCCACAAAGCAACTTTTTAAGGAAGAACAAAGTAATAGATTTTTATGCATGTGGGTAGTTAGCGAACTCACCAAAAGATTGAATGCAGCTGTCGATGAGATCGTCCAGGCTGGCTCCTTTGGCTAAATGTCCCAGAGACACCATCATGCGGAACTGGGTGATCTGGGCCAGGCTGGGATGAGAAGGGAAGGGGCTGCTGGCTGACTTCGCCTCTAGTTTTGCTTTAGTGGCAGCTCTGCAGCCATGAGAAGGTTTCCTGGGGAAAGAGGGGAGGCAGTGAGTGCAAGCCAAGCAGCCAGGGGACAGACAGACTGGCAGCTCCAAGCTCTGAAGGCAGATTGGGCAGGAAAGGAGTAGAGATAAGACAATTAATCCTGAGAGTTGGGCTGATAGAAGACATACCCCTCCCACTTGGCAAATGCACCAAACGGACTGGTTGGCTGTTAAAGAGACATCTCCCAAGCAAATAATAAGGTAAGATTTCAGGGCTGCAACAGGGCTCTTCAGTCTGGGATTAGAATTGCTCTGGCGTGCTGGCTCTGGCTCCTGAACCAGAGAGGCAGAGGCCAGGCCATGTAGGTAGTCCTTAGCTCCTACCAATATTTTAGCTGGAAGTCCACTGACTTGGGTCTGAAGCACTGTTTTATTTGGTCTCATCTTCAACTAAATTCATTCATCTTGAGCAATACCAGAGACGCTGCAGAAGGTCAGGTGGCCTCAAAAACACCTGTGAACTTTAGGGGAGAAGTCAAAGACTAAGGACCCACGTGCAAGGGAGAGGATTTACAGTGGAGGTGTTCAGATTTTCAGCTAATCTTGCCTTTCTCACAAATCTTGAAGATTCTGTTTTCCATTGTTGATAATACCGGCAATCATTATATGTCAGTTTTTACCACTAAATATTATCATTCTATCAAGTCCTTAATTGGGGAATACTGATTAAAAAAAAAAAAAGCAGAGCTTATGTGAGCTTTATTTCAGAACTGAATGTAAAAGGAGAAGTCTGGATCTGGAAATGGCTTAGGAATCCAACAGGTCACCTATGTTCTCTCTCACTTAGCTTTTGTCTTTGGTCATGACCTCATCAGTACAGGTCAAGTTGTTTGCAAAATGATGAAGTATTTTACTTTCCTATTTAAACACACAGATGCATATCTATAATCTTTTCAGGTTTAATAGTGATGGGTGTCGTTGCTGGTTAACTTCTTTGAACATGTAATTAATCTTGTGGCTTTGGTTATTTCAGAGTTTACGACCGAAGAGAAGACAAAAAAATTTGTACCTCAGATCCATAACTTTAGGTACTCACTATTTATTTTGATAAACACGTAAGGGCATTAGTTAATAAGTACTTATTCTATTAGTAAGACACTGTGATAGGCCAGAGGGGAAGGGGACTGGAGTGAGACAGTCTATGTGAGGTACTCTGTAAACTGTAAGACATACTCCTTACATTAGTTATTGCTGCTGTTGTAGAAAGGTAAACTAGACGTTCCTTAATTCAAAAATCTAGTTGGAGAATCAGACCTACACCATGAAAAGACAGCTCTATAAATCTTAAGTGTCCTGTGGGTGTCAAGCGTAAGAAGCATGATGTTCTCAGAAGAGAGAGAACCAGTTCCAGGTGGAGTGTTGGGGGAAGCTGCTCCAGTAAGATATAATCTCATCCCCCAGAAGGGGCTGAAATGCTTTGATCAAAATGAAATGCTGGGGGCACACATGGATTCTCTGCTAAAAGAGAGTGTACTGAACTACGGGCCACCCTCTACGCAGCCAGACTAGTGGAGGGAAGACCATGCCCTCTGATCTGTTTCAAACTAGCTCCATGGCACTGGTCCGGCAGTGACCACTGGACTCTGCTTTTGGCCTGGGGTGGGCCCAATGAAATTGCATCAACAATTGGCTACTCAGAATCTACTAACCCAAGGAAGTGATTTCTGAAAGATCAAGTTGGTGGTACAGGACTTAAATTTCTGACCATTACTGATTTTTATCCAGGCCCTGTGATAACCCCACGATCAGATCAGCATCTGAAATCAAGAGAAAGTAATAATGACCATAATGAACTTAGCACCTATGATATCACATGCACTGTACTGGGAGGTTTAAATGATTTTTAAAGCCTATACCCCAGAAAGAGATCACCTCCATTACATGAAGTTGAAACTGAATCTAAAAGCTGCTAAATGACATAGCCACGGCTGTACAGCTCATATGTGCTAGATCTGGGATTTGTACCTGATGCCTCTCTGGCTTTATTTGATAAGTATTTACTATGCTTGGGACCATACAACTTTCACTACATTAGAATTAGAAGGAGACTGCCACAGAGAGCCTGAAAAGTTTAAGACTCAAAAATCATCCAAAAGCATAGCTGATAACATAAAGTCTCCACCTCATACCCTCCTGTGGGCCCCTGGAACAGTCTTCAGAGCTGGGCAGGCTCTTGATGGTCACGTTCCAAACTTTCATATACATATGTGGAGGTCCAGGCTCAGAAAGGCAATGCCACTGGAGCAGAGGCTGGTAGAAGCCGGGCCTCCTGCGCCCCACGCTTTGTTCGCCAGCTAGGCTCCCTTCCCCTCCTATAAGTACAGACAACTCTCTAAACCTGGTGCTCGTTGTCCAGTGTTGGAAACACTTCTGCCTCCATTGCTGCCTTTCCACCACGAAGACCCCCACCAAGGCAAAGGCGGGAAAGATGAAAACAAAGTCCTTCTCAAGAGAAGTCTTTTTCTCTTAGGCCTTCCAAAGAGAGGCGGCCACTGGACTCAACCACAGGCCACAAGCCCTATCTCCATATACAGCTCTTTCCCCTGGGGCTGGGAGGTGTTAATCTCTGTCTCTCAACTGTGGGATCCAGGAAACATTCCATTTTCTCTCTCGGTTGGTGGCATCGACCACTGAGGATTCTAAAAAGTGCGCTGGCTCTAATTCTGGTAATGCTCCCTAATGTCAGCCGTAGGGGAAACCACTTTGGCTCACAAGGTGATTCTTAGAGGCAGATGCTTTTATCAGAACTAAGAGAGAACTAAGGGGTAGATCCACACAGAAAGAAAAAGAGTGTGAAGGGAGTATTTAGGGTAGGGGGAAGGGAAGGTGAGAAATGTAATCTGGGAGAATGGAGGCCAAAGAGAGGCACAGTTTGGGCCCAAGACACCAGGAAGAAGAGATGCTACTAAAAACCACACTGCATCCCGAGAGGTCTGGGAAGATAGGGTTATCTGCGCCATAAAGTAGGAAACTCGGCTCTTTGGCTGCTCAGTCTCTTGACTGCTGCTTCCTGACAAACCTTCAAACCACTCGGTCTTCTGGTGAAAGGTCTACAGATAAGGATGTACAAAATGTTTCATTATAGGTAGATCAAAGAGTATTTAAACATCATAGAAAGAATACTCTAAGTCTCCAAAGGCATATTTTTAAAGGACTGGAGCCAAATGTTCCCATGTAAATTAACACATAAAATAAAAAAATAAGGCCAGAGAGAAACACATTAACTTGAAGGGGTTTTCTGAGACTATGAGTGGCCAAGGCTGCATGGAATTTGCCTCAGGAAGCAAGGAGGCGGTGGAAACTCTGACCTGGCTCAGGTGAAATCCTCTCCAGCACAGGTGCCTCAGCAGAGGGCACACACTTTCAGGTTGAACCTTTTAGGAAAACTAGCCAAGAAGAGTGCGTTAAGCGATGAAACTGAGGAATGAGAACACAGACTTCCACAACTTTCTCTGCAGAAGATGGCTTTGGTTGGCTTCTGGTTAGGATTCTTTCCAGTCCTGTCCTCTCCCTCAGCCCTCTAATGTATACTCAGTTTAACTTACAGACACCCCTCCCCTCAATCTAGGGAAGGTGCAGGGCTGCACCCTGGGGCAAACACCGTCAGGGTGCCCGAGTGCAGAAAGGGCCAAGAACCTTCGGCTCCAAAAAGTCCAGCAGAGCAAAGCTTCCTGCCTCTCGCGGGCATGTCTGTGCGGGCCGGTCACACTAGAGTCCACGTGGAGGAAGTTGGGAAGAGCGCACTGGCGTGCTGTGCCCAGGCCCTCCCTGCTCTAAGGGGGCACACTCAAAGTTGCCTGCCACCCCCCCCCCCCCCCAGGCCTCTTTCCCCTGCCAAAAGACTTTGCACTACCACACTAACTTCATCTTCGAGACGCTCCTAACACATCTCTCTAGAATCGCAGTGCGGGTGGAGGGGCGCATAGTTTCCACCCAGAAGGCTGTATGTTTCAGGGACCGCCACTCGCTCCCTGCAAAGAGCCGCTGGCCTTTCCGGGGCCCTGCCCCGGATCCGCAGGGCAGGGACAGGCCGGCAGGTGGCGCTGCCGGAGCCCCGGGACCGCAGCAGGTGCGGGTGGTACGGAAAGTCCGCGAGTGGGAGAGACCCAGGTGCCGGACGCCGGGGAGCCGGGACCGGGTGGGGAGGGCCGTCGGTGCAACTCCGGAGCTCGTGGCGCGCACGACCCAGCTCCCCGCCTCTCTTGCCCGGCCGCCCGCTTCCCCGGACTTGAGCCGAGACCCTGGCCTGCCGCCGCCCGGACCCCGGGTCAGCAAGTTCCCGTAGAAGGAGGCACCCACGTCGCCCGCCCCACTCACCCCCTCCCCCCCGCCCCCTGAGAGGGCTCGCGGGGTCGCCCGCCCCAAGGAAGGAAGACGGCGCCGCCGAGGCCCCGGGCCCCTACTCACCTCGGAGCCTCTCTCGCCTTGCCCAGGGTGCCCATGGCCGCGGCCGGCGCTCCCGCGGCCGCCTCACCTAGCGCGGCGGGACGGGCTCGGCGGGGCGCGGCGCATCGCCACCGCCGCCGCCG
>NW_024412415.1:5649873-5650503 GCF_014898765.1 Herpailurus yagouaroundi
CACACGCCGCTCTCGCAGCCGGCGAGCCCGCCCGAGGCGCACCCGCAGGCACAAAGTTTCTGTGAGCGCGCCCTCTCGCCCTCACGCGCGCGCGCACTCTCTCGCCCGCACCAACCACCTGACACGCGCTGATGCTATCGGTGTAGGAAATGTGTGGCGCTCTCGGGCTGCTCTCCGAAGCCCGCCCCCATCCAGCGCGAGCGCCCCGCGGCGGAGCCCGCCGCTCCCGGCCCCCGGGTCAAGTCTGGAGGGGAGCCGAGGGCTGGGGAAGCTCCGGGGGCACCGCGGGGGAGGTGCGAGCCCGGCGGCTCGCTGGGGCCCCCGCCCCCGCATTCCAGTGCGGCCTAGCGGAGGACCCCGGGGCCCTTCGCAGGCCCCCTTGTAAGTGTCAGAGGGCAGCCGGGGCGGGGTAAGGAACTAAAGCTCAGGTGTGGATCTGCCTTAGCCCGCGCCTCCCGGGCTTTCTTGGTAGCAATTTGCGGGACTTTGGCCGGAGATTGGCGCCCTGCACTCCCGCGGGAGGCGGCGGGAGCGGAGGTGCGCTCCAGAAGCGTGATCCGTATTTGGCGGGAGACGGCTGGCCGCCTGGCGACTGTGGGAGATGCGGGGAGGCGGCGGGGGGGGGGGGGG
>NW_024412415.1:5650603-5683973 GCF_014898765.1 Herpailurus yagouaroundi
GGGGGGGAGAACTTTCTTACAGCGGACCGAGCCAGGAATGGCGGCCTAGCTCTGCTTGTCCAAAAGATAGTGATGGTAACAGCAGCTAACTGATGGAATGCGTTGTGCTAAAGTGCTTTCTATACGTTGCCTCGTTTAAGCCATCCCCCCAAATCCCAAGAAGTCACTGTTTTCGAGATGAGAGGACCTGGAGAGTAAGATGCCTCCCACCACACGACTGGTAACCAGCAGAGAGAACTGGGACCTGGGCTGAGATCTGTCTCACTCCCTGTAAACGCTGCTGGGCTGTCCTAATAACACACCCATTATCATCGTTACATGCCTTAACTCCAGCCACAATAATAGGTTTCTTCCCAGCCATAATGTTCTGGACCTTAAAGTCTCCCTCTGTGATGTCATTTCTATATTTCTTCGTGTTTATATGCCAAAAGAAAAGCGTACAAAGGCACATAACCTACAGAAAAAAGTGAGTGAAACGAAAAGTGAAAAATAAGGCATATAAAATGGAGCCAGAAGTGAAAGTCGTGTTTTTGTGTTTTTGTTTTTTTTAACGCACCACATAGATCTCCATGCACTTGGTTACAACTGGGACCAAAATTTGTCTCCCAGATTTCTAGTAGTCATGTTCAAAAGGGAGCTTGGTCTAGAATAAAATTTCTGTCACGTGCAAGACAAAAAAAATTACTCAAGAGAGTATCAACTCTTCTTAATAGTAAGACCACAAAGAAATTTCTCCAGAGAATCATCATAAACATTGGGTCACAGCCAAGGTGTCCTCAGTCCAAGCCATGTATATAGAAGGAGCATGTGGATATTTATTAAATATTACATTATGGAAGTTTTCTAGACTATATGGCATATGCATATGTATATATGCTAAATGGATAAACATACCTTTATGTAAATGAAAAATTATATGTAAATATGTGTTCATATCCACATCTATAGATAAATATGCTGTTTGGTGTATACACACAATACTGTGTATCGTGTATATATTTGGCGTATACACACATGTAGGCAGTTGCACACACCTGAACACCAGAGTCCGTTACGTATAGAAGTATAGAAATTATTAGTGATTCAGTCGGTAAGCAAGTCTTGTTGAGTTTACTGAAGAAAGAGGCCTGCTTCTGCCTGGAAAGCGTCTTTATCTCTGGCTTCCTGAGAGTGCTGCACTCCACCTGCACCTGACTGTGTCTGAACCCACCTGAGTTCTTTGATGAGGCTTTCTGGTCATTTCTACTTAAACAATTTATCTTTTCTAAACATGTAAAAAATTAGAAGTGAGCTCTATCTCTTTATTCATCTTCTGCTATGTGGTTAGTCTCCCTGGTGTTGTGTGAGGCACCTCTGACCTCAAGAACAAAGTTCTCCATTTCTCTGGTCCTGTCTTCTTCTCCTACCTCTTGGATGGGCTGTAGCCAATACCAACTGTAGTCGTTGAGAGAGGTTGGGGCTCCGTCATTCTTCCTCTGTTCAATCAGGTGTTCTTAACTGATGTCCATGGACCTTTTCTTGGCTTTTTTGGTGGGTATGTGCAAAGCCTCTGAAACTAAAAACACCAGTTTTCATCAGATTTTCTAAATGATACATTACTCAAATTAGGCGTTTTTATTTTCTTCCATGACTTCAACAGGACCCATGTGACTTTCGGTCTGAATATTCGATCTTGATATCTAACATTCACACTCACATTTCCAACTGGTCACCTCTTTTCATTGTCCCAGAGGCCATCTCCATGGCGACACGTTGATCTCAGCCCCCATTATCTCTGAATCTGCACATGCGTCATAGACTCATAATTGGCTTCCCTACTTACAGAACCTTCTTTTCTCTGATCCTTCTTTCATATTGCTTTCAGAGTTACCTGATCACATCATTAGTCTCCTTCCAAACCACTAAGGGATCCCGAGTTGGCTACAGAATAAAGTGCAAACTTGTTAATGGTATGTGTCTCCACAACCGGACCTTACCTGTCCAGCCTAGCCTCTAGCCATGCCTTCCCAGGCACCTGACCTCTTAGGCGGCACCTCCGTCACTCCTGGTAATGCTGTGCCCTGTGTTCTTACAAGCCTTGGTGCTTTTGCTTGTGAACTTCCTTCCGCCTGCCGTCTCTTTTCACCTGGTAAACACACAAAGGCACAGCTACACCATATGCATGGCAAACTGTCAAGTCACCCTAGAGGGGATATACAGGGCTACCTCCCAGGTACAGAGGGGTACAAACCATTCGCAATCTGCCTAGTTGTCCTTGGAGAACCTATGGCCACCACAGCTCTCACTTTCTCTGTTGCTGAACATTCATCCGTTTAAGATATATTCACTGCTTGCCAACTTTGTGTCAGATGCTGTCCGTGGCCTTGAGAATTTGGTAGAGAACAAGACAGATGAGATCCCTGTTCATGCAAGCTCACTAATCCAACAGACAGACAGTAACCAAGTCAACAAATGAACAAATGCACCACGATTTTACATTCTGACTTCCAGGAGCTGCCCCTTCAGAGTCTGGTTACCCCTGTGCTGCTGGGGACACCATGAGGTGTCCCAGTGGAGGCCCCACATGCAACTGAGAGGACAGCTGCCACAGCTCCAGAGAGGAGCGAAGAGGGATGGACAGGGAAGGGAAGAAGCCGATGCGGCATCGCGCTTTACTCTCCTGCTGAGTGCTTCTCCTGTTTCTGAGGCACGGAGAATTGGCCTCATTATTTTGTTATGGTGCTGCTGTCCCGTGCAGCAGCACACCGGACACTGTGTTCCTGCTGCCGCTCACCTTGGACCAAGGCTGCAGGAATTGCCCACACGAGAAGCAGCCCCTCTTGCTTCGTGCCTATAGACTGGGGGCTTGTGTGGGACCCCTGCTCATTTCTTGGTCGTCAGCATCCTCTCATGGATGCAGAGTCCTGCCTCCCTGGGAGCCTCTCTGTCTATGGGCCAGCTGTTCTGGGCAGTGTTCTCCTTCAGGTACGCCCAGAATTCTTCCAGGGGAATTGTACGAATGTCCTGTTTTTAAAATGGCTCATCTCATATACAGACCCTAGCTGTGAATATCCATTCTTAATTTCAGCCGCTTTGAAGGATGCTGCCGATCTCTGTGAAGTCTCTTCCCAGAGCCCCTTCCCCACAAAGCCGTATTTATTTATATTATGCAGCCCATATTTTTGATTTGGAATATATTTTTTTTTAGGATGCTAACACAACAAACAAAGAGAAATACATGCTGCCTCATACCTGTTGCCCTCCTCAGACGGGCGCCCCTGAAGGGCTTTGATCAGAGAAGAAATGGATCTGACTTGTTTCATTAGGGTCATTCAGGTTTCTGGGTTCCAAAGTGACTCATGGGAGGTAAGGATGGAGGTTCTGTGTGGGAGTGGCTTTCATAATTTCCAACTTCTAGGTCTACCAGGTGAGTGGCTTGCAGACTGCTTGGAACATTACCTTGTGATGGGAACTGTAAAGTTACATTTTACACTCTGTGGCTCTGATGTACATTTACACTATGTGTAAAACCAACACACACGCTGTGTGAAACATAATACTTTCAAATATATCTTTTTTTTTAATACATGAAATTTATTGTCAAATTGGTTTCCATACAACACCCAGTGCTCATTCAAATATATCTTTTTAATGACCTTAAAAAATGAATGCTGCTCTGGACCCACTGCATTGATTCATTACTAGGCTGGACTCATTGTTTATAAAATATAGTTCTAGATCTACCTGTCGTGATAACAATAGATCTTCTTGGTTACTTCTGGAAAAGGCATCTAGCTGGCTCTGAGTTGGGGGGGGTGGGCAGAATCTTAATTTTCATTGTTTCCTCTTTTGTAGCTTTTATTTTTGTATTATGCACAAGCATCTATTCAATAAATAAATCCTATTTTGAATCATTCTGACATAGAGCTTACCTTCTGATTCCAGCCTGAGTGGCTTTAAGAAACCAAAGGCTGGGGCCAGCAAAGGTGAGTTGCCGGTGAATCTGCTTTGTTCAAGTTTATATGTATATATATATATATAAAGTCAAAGAGTATACTTTTCACGCATTTCAGCCCTCATACCTCCCGGTAATGTGACCCTGAGCAAGTTAACTTTTCTAGACCTCCATTTTCATGTCTGTGAAAATGGATACAAACAAGGCCTACCTCATGGAACTTTGCTGGTGATGATATGACATGGCCGAGACCTAGCACGTAGCAACTGCTGAGGGATGAGTCGGTGCCAAGTTGTGGGCATACAAAGTGAATGCTTCCAGAACCTAGTAAGTGCTATGCGATGACACCCAAAGGGATAGTACCCTAGCTGTTGATTCACGGGGAACCAGCTTCTTAGAGGAAGTGAGGTCTAGGCTACTATGCAAAGGTTAAGGTGAACAGTGAGCCAAACAGAGAGAGGAGGTGAAGGGCCAGGGAAGGGGAGGGGAGGGGAGAGTCTTTCAGAGAAAAGGAGGATGTGGAAGTAAGGAGGAGGAAGAACAAGTGCTTTGCTGAACTAAGCAGGACACTCAGGAAATTACTCTGATTCTCCCCACCCCCTGCCAATGGATAAATAAGGTTCTCAAGTCTGACTTAATCTTGTTGCCTTGACAGAATCTGAGAGGCTTCACACCTTGACGAGTCCCCCCATGAGCTCTTTAAATCCCCTCCACTTTAGACGTGATTCAATTAACACCACTCCTCAAGTCTGCCTTTGGGTGCTTGAAAGGAACTGTTGAAAAAGGACCGGAGTTAATTAAACTCCAACACCGGGCTCCCTCTCAAATGGCTGGCATTGCAAACAGAATGGCAATAATCTAAATGCTAAAGCTAGTTTTGGAATGCAACCACTATTTTTAAAACTCCTATTGTGTACCTGGCACCGTGTCAGCATCGTTACTGCTTAATAATTTAACCTGTACAAAGACACATGGGTAAAAGCTGGAAAAAAACAGTTCATAGAAAGATTCAAATGGCCTGGACCAGTCAAAGGATGTGGTTTTCTGGGTACAAAAACTGTTTAATACACACTCAAAAAAGCGCTGTGATAAGTATAGGATTGAAATGAAAACTCCTGAATATTAATAGATGCACTTGCATGTGTGCAGTGGGGAAAATCACTGTACATTAATAGGGGTGAGTGTTTCTCGAATGGGGGTCATCTGTAGACATATAGTTAAGAATCTAGATAAAACAATTTTCCCTTTAAAATGGGGCATACGTTATTCATATTTAAGAAGTACTGAAGTAACTTATTTCACACACAACTTACAAGCAGTAGGTGGGGTTCTCACCCCTATCCCACTGCTCTGTGCCAAAGCCCAGTCTTCCCCACCCCACGTGGGGTGTAAGTGTCTTTGTATTCAGTCTGATTCTTTGTCATAGGAACAGGAGTGAAACTCTTCTGGGCAGAGAGCAGGCTTAGGAAAGTATAAAGTGAGCTGGAATCACCCGTCTTCTGTGTTCCTCTCGTTTTGGAAGTAGGACATGAGGCTCTGTCGGCCCCACTAAGAAGGGTGTATCTTCAACCTTATGGGTAACTGTGTTCCCTGAGTACAGAGTTTGCGTTTCACGAATAACAAAGTCACACCCAAGAGAGCAACCAACATGACAATTAGAAATGCATTGATTAAAAAACAAAGCTCAAAGCTTAAATTTGCTGCAAATATTGACCAAGACTGATCTGCCTCCATGTCTAATTAGCAACTGATCTCAGCGTCCAGCCAAATGATAGCCAAAATTTACTGTAAAAGAAAGCTGTCTTTTTTGTTTCATATTGCTCCTCCCCCCAACCCCCCCCCTTTTTTTTTTGCTGTACCTTGTATCAAACTGAGGAAACTTTGAACTCTGAGCAAAGTGTGCAGCTGGATGGAGAAGTCTACATTGTGGCTTCGTAAGTATGGATAGAGACCTCACTGTCAATAGTCAACTGAGTGTTCTGCTTAATTGATTTTAAATTAATCGGTTAAAAGCATTGCCATATGTTGTGATAAATCCAGTCAGTGTCCATTATTTGTGATTTTTCAAGTGCCCCAGAAGTGAGGCTTTGTTCCCTGAGGAAGGTTAGCACATGCTGGATCTTAATTTGGCCCAGGCAGGTGTGATCCCGCTGTAGTGTTATTGCTTTGATGTCAGAAGTTTGTATTTGTGTGGGGAGGGGGTGAGGAATCTGGGTTGGACTCAGGATGGACCTGGACAATTATATATAATTGATGTTGGCAGTTGTTTAGAAAGTCCTCTTAAAAATCTAAGTCATTGTGGGGTGCCTGGGTGGCTCAGTCGGTTAAGGATCTGACTCTTGATTATGGCTCAGGTTATGATCCCAGGGTTGTGGGATCAAGCCTGGCATTGGGCTCTGCACTAAGCATGGAGCCTGCTTGAGATTCTCTCTCTCTCTCTCTCTCTCCCCCCCCGCTCCTCCCCCCAAATGCTCCCTCTCTCTAAAATTAAAAAAAATGTTTAAATATGCAGTGGTTTGCTGGGGGAGATTTAGGGTGGTGGGAGTCCTCTGGAAACATGCTAGACTGAGTCTTCATGACTGGGGACTGTCTAACACAGGGAAGTTCTAGACTTTCAGGGCTGAGGGGTGGGGAATCCCAAATCTTCCCGAATTTTTCCTGGGACTTCTGTAGATAGGAGGTGCCTCTTAGTTCATAGAGGACTTTCCATTTTTATTTGTTTATTACTCACCAGAGTCCTTCCCAAGGCACAGAGATAAGTGACTTGTCTGAGGCTGCAAGGTGAGTCAGTAACAAATTGAGAATTGCATCATGTCTTCAAATTTGGCCTCTTGACCGAAACAGCATTGAGTCTTTCTGGAAAAGATTATGTCACAGGGAGTAAAACTTTTGTCTTTGCCTTTGTTCATCTCATTTCTGTTTCCTGGTTTCTAGCAGGTATTTGCAAAGTCTGGCTAGCCTTCGTAATTGATCTGCATTTTACAATTTTATTTTTATGCACTCCTTCTCTGCTAAGTCATTTTGTTTCATTTAAAAAGGCAGAAACCGAGGCGCCTGGGTGGCGCAGTCCGTTGAGCGTCCGACTTCAGCCAGGCCACGATCTCGCGGTCCGTGAGTTCGAGCCCCGCGTCAGGCTCTGGGCTGGTGGCTCGGAGCCTGGAGCCTGTTTCCGATTCTGTGTCTCCCTCTCTCTCTGCCCCTCCCCCGTTCATGCTCTGTCTCTCTCTGTCCCCCAAAATAAATACATGTTGAAAAAAAATTAAAAAAAAATAAAAAAAAATAAAAAGGCAGAAACCCATGTAACAAAAAATAAAATAAAATGACATATCAAAGACTGTGTGTATCCTGGAAATCATCCCTACTGCAGCCCTTGCTGTGTGCCATGTCTGGTCTTACAGTTTAGGGAAGCAGGTACTCAACTCGATGCCTAAGAGCAGTTTTAGTATTGACCTTGAATATGTCATTTTTGTCTTTTAATAGGGACTTGTGTATATAAACTGGAAGAATCCATTCATTTTTACTATGGACGTAAATGTCAACAATCTCCTGAATTTCGTACCTTGTTTTCTTGAGAAAAAATTCCCAAAGAGCACCGATCAGAAATACAATGAACTTCTGGAAGGGCTGGATGGTCCCGGAGGTGTATTTCCCTCCTTTCTCCTTCTCTGGAGCTGCAAAGGCCAGGATACCCTGAAACTAGTTTCCAAAGGCAGGTCAGGGACCATCAGACTTTGAGGTTTGTCGTGTTTTCCTTAGCTTTTAAGTAAACAGTGGTGGGTTGTTAGTTCAGTTCTTTGTTTCTTTGCTTTGCACACTAGACAGGTCACTCCTGAAATCTTAGTCTTCCTGGCAGTGCTCTACTTACAGCATCTGTGATAATTTCCAATCTCACTTAATCTTTTCTTTTAAATGTTTATTTTTAAGAGAGGGAGAGAGAGTGGGAGAGGGGCAGAGCCAGACGGTCCAAAGCCTGATCCTGGGCTCAAACTCACGAACTGTGAGATCATGACCCGAACCAAAGTCAGATGCTTAACCGACTGAGCCACCCAGGTATCCCCATCTCACCTAATCTTGACTGAACACCCTGATCTTCAGTTACATAAGCAATACAGTAAAACATTATTCCAGACTCAATCCTTTTAGAGGTTAGTAATTCCAGAGGTATGAGATGAAGCTTACTGTTTTAAAAGCATACATGTGGAGAAATTATTTATTAAGCCTAAGTATATGATTGGAGGAGTAAGGAGTTCAACTGCTAAGAAGAACACTACTTTGGAGATACAAATGCTTTTTAAATGCTTCTGCTACTAATACAGAGAAGTTGAGCAAAGTAGACAGAGCCAACATTCTAAAAGAAGCTTCAATTAATACATGTCCTGTGAAGTTAAAAAAAAAAACCCAAAAATCCATATCCTGAAAGATATTCTATAGATGAGACTTAAAAAAAAAATGACATTGACCATAAGAGACTCTTAAATACAGAGAACAAACTGAGGGTTGATGGGGAGGGTAGAGGAATGGATGATGGGCATTGAGGAGGGCACTTGTTGGGATGAGCAGTGGGTGTTGTATGTAAGCTATGAATCATGGGAATCCTGAAACCAAGAGCATAACTGTATACATACTGTATGTTAGCTAACTTGACAATAAGTTAGGTTAAAAAAAATAAATACAAATATGACATTGACCTTCTTCACATCAGTTGGTCCAAACTTGAGAAGTTTATCTAGATGTTATAATTTTTATAAGGTTTGGAGGGACTGACTAAACCATGAGTTTTCTTTTCAAATGCTTATTTATTTATTTTGAGATCAAGGGGGCGTGGTGGTGGGGAGGAGGGTCAGAGAGAGAGGGAGAGAGAGAATCCCAAGCAGTCTCCACACTGTCAGTGCAGAGCACAACGGGGGTTCAAACTCAAAACTGTGAGATCATGTCCTGAGCTGAAATCAAGAGTTGGTTACTTAACCTAAAGAGTCACCCGGGCTGCTTGACCCACCATATTTGAGGACAATCTCAACCTCTGGGATTTGAGTGTGGTCTTCAAATGTATGAGTCTGTTTAGGTGCATGTGTTTGTGTGTGTGTGTGTGTGTGTGTGTGTGTGTGTGTGTGTGTGTGTGTGTCTGAGGGTGTACCCCTGCAGGTGTGTGTGCTGTGGTGATAGATGTTTAGTGCTGACAGATTTCAGGGGAGCAGACCCAAGGAAGGGAGAAAGGGCAATTGAAGTTACCTGTACAGAAAAGAGGAAAGCAATCATCTCGGAATTTTAAAATTAAGTAAAAGACAGACTTTGCAACATAAAAAACAAAGAGGGGGAGTTAGAGGCCTGTGTAACTTCATCAGAAATCTTAAGATCTTTGGCAGAATAAAAAATGGAACCCACCAGAATAGAATTTCTGAGATAGATAGTTATTTCTGTATTTGCTAAGTGTTTATGTTTGGGGATAACAAATGAGTCTTGAGGTTTGTGACTTAGAAGCAGAGGCCTGTATCCTATTCCTGACTCTGGCAAAGAGTAAAAAAAAAAACTCAATCCAATTCAACCAATTTCTAGGGAGAACACGGACATGCAAAACTCCTTCAGGAGCTTTAATTCCGTTTAGTAAAATCTTTATTTTTCTTTCCTTCTTTTCTGCTGACATTGCCTGACTCCTCTGAGGCTGATTTAAAATGACAGATGTGGACACCCACGTATCTGCTTTCTCTTTATCTTACATGGACTGTGGTGCTTTGAGGATGAATGGACACTATTCCAAAACAAACTGTTTTAGTGGATGTCTGGTGTTCTTTGTCCACGGGGATGGCCCCTTCCCACATGATTTGGATATTTCTACTTCTAGATATTATTTGACATTTCATAATTTCAAAGCCATTTCCAGCTATCAGGTGACCCAGGCCGCCCATCCATCTCCTGCTAGTGGGGCAATGGTACCTCGGGCAGGGCAAATACTTTGTCACCATAGCTCAGGAGCATGTGGCTGGGGACAGAGGTTTCAGAGAACCCCTCTCCTGCCAGGATGCCAGCATTATGAACCAGGTGGACACATAACGGTATCATTGGGGTACCTCTGCACAAAAGTAGCTTCCTCACTCATTGGCTCCCATAAAAAGAGCCAATGGAATTCCTATAGAAAGAGCCATATGTATGGTTATATTTATGAATTGCAACCTCCCAAAATAGGGCTACTCGAGTTAGAGAACTAGTAAATGATTAACCTAGAACGGGAATCTTGATCTTTTTTCTTTGAATTTAGTTTTTACTACTAACCATGCTGCTTCCTCCAGAAAATATTTCACCCTAAAAAATGTTTGAGCACAATTCATTCAGCAGATTAACACTTTTCAATAGATAAATTGTCCCTGTTTGGAATGCAGTCTAGGGCAGATGTGTGTGTATGTGTTTTCCCCAAGTTTTTGTTACAAATTTCAAACACGGAGAGAAGTTGAAAGACCAGTACACAGAACACCTACCTACCTTCCACCTGGTCCCAATAACTCTTAACAGTTTGCCCTGTTTGTTTGCTTTCTTTTAAAAAATATTTTTAAGATTTATTTATTTTTGAGAGAGAGAGAGAGAGAGAGACAGAGAGCGAGAGAGCTGAGAAGGGGCAGAGAGAGAGGGAGACACAGAATCTGAAGCAGGCTCCAGGCTCCAAGCTGTCAGCACAGAGCCCAATGCAGGGCTTGAACCCATGAACCCTGAGATCAAGACCTGAGCCGAAGTCTGGCGCTCAACCGACTGAGCCACCCAGGTGCCCTTGCTTGCTTTCTTTTAAAAAATAATTTACGGACATCATGATGCTTTATCCCTAAGTACATCAATCAGCCTAAGTCCCCTAAGTATAAGGACACTCTCCCACATATCCATAATTTTCACTTACAACAACAATAATTCTATAATAGTATCCAATAACTAGTCTATAGTCCTTTTCCCCCCAGTTGTCCATTTCCTGTTCAAATGTTCTCAATTCCCCGAAGAATGCCTTTTATAGCTCTTTTCTCTAGAACTAGGATCTAGAATCCTAGAATCTCTAGAACTAGGATCTAGAATCATTCACGTACCTCTTTCCTTTCTGCCCGATGACATTGACTTAATGAAATCTGACAGTTGGACACTCCTTGGAATATGACAGATTTTGGTGGGAAAGAAAGGGCTAGGAAAAACCTGCAGAAAGGACTGTTTCTTGGAAGGGTGTGGATGGGATGTTCTGATGGAAGGAACCCCACAGAATCTGCTAGAAAAAGGTGCTGCAAACATCCCTCCATGCCATGCATCTTCTCAGCGTAGCCAGCAGATTGACCTTTTCTCTTTCTGCCTCCTTCATACAGATTCATAAAATGTCTGAGGATTCACTTTCACATAATATTTTAATTTTTCTGTTTTTGCCTAATGCATTTTTTTCTCAGTTTTTTCTCGTTCTTCTGTGCCTGCTTATCCTCTCCATTCAGTGTGGGGAAAGCCAGGTGCTCTGGAGGGCTGTTTTAGCCATCTCTCAAGAGTTCCTGTACATTGTTGCCCTGGGAATAATGGGTGTTAGAAATGTTCCAGACCGCATGCTGGATCTCCCATTGACTCTTTCCCCTCCCCACTGTTGCCATCGGGCCAGCTCCCTTCTAGGACTGTAAGGCAATGGTCCATCAGACTTTTCTTTTCGAAGATAGTAACTTGTCATTTTTTGTTACTAAAATGTTCATTTTAGTAAAGATAAGAAACACACATAAGCAAAAGAATATTTACTCTGCCCTGACCATGATACAATAGGATAGTTTGGCTGTTCCTGGCATGACAACCATATTCCTGAACTTCCAGTATTCGTTTCCTATTACTGCTATCAGTTACTCCAAATTTAGTGACTTGAAAATGACACTAATTTATAACCTCACCATTTAGCAGGTCACAAGTCAAAAAAGGGTCTTATGGGCTGTACTCACATGTTGAGAGTTGCATGCGTTCTGGAGGCTCAAGGGGAGAATCCGTGTCCTTGACTTTTCCACCTTCTAGAAGCTGCTGGCACTCCTTGGCCTGTTGTCACTTTCTCCATCTTCACAGCTCAGCACTCCGATCTCTAATTCCATTGTCACATCACCTTTTTCTGGCTTTGTCCCTCTTGGCTCATTTTATGAGGACCTTTGTGATTACACTGAGCCTACAAGGCTAACCTCCCCATCTCAAGATCTTTCATGTCTACCTGCAAAGTCCCTTTTGCCACATAAGGTAGTAGATTGACAAGGTCCAGGGAAAATGTTTTTTGTTATAATATGAGGAATAATGAGGAGATTTTTGGTTTATTTTGTGGGAAGAGAGAAAAGTAAAATCAGAAATAGAGAATGGAAGGTTCTGTGAGGTCTATTCTAGTTCTGGCTGAAGTATTGGACTTGAAACCTGTGGGGTAGGCAGTGGTGGCCAGAAATGGATGGAACCATTTAAAAAGACTGTATGCTTGGGGCGCCCGGGTGGCTCGGTCGGTTAAGCGTCCGACTTCAACTCAGGTCACAATCTCACGGTCCATGAGTTTGAGCCCCGCGTCGGGCTCTGGACTGATGGCTGAGCCTGGAGCCTGCTTCAGATTCTGTGTCTCCCTCTCTCTCTGCCCCTCCCCCGTTCATGCTCTGTCTCTCTCTGTCTCAAAAATAAATAAACTTAAAAAAAAAATTTAAAAAAGACTGTGTGCTTCTGGGCACATGCAGGGCTGATTATGGGGACAGTTGGATAGGACAGCAGTATGGACATACTTATTCTTTTGGTGGCAGAGGTAGAGGTCATGCATGAGAGAGAGCTGGTAGGTGAGAGAAGGGACAGGTGAGTGCCACAGGTCAACTGTAGATGATCCTCCATATACATAATTTCCTTCTATGATATATGGGACTTCCCCATATGCCATGTTTAGAGATGTACCAGTATTTGTTCAACTACTCCTTTCTTGCGGGCATTACCGATTTTCCATTTTAAACCACAGCATGGTTAACATTCTTGACACTTACACAAATCAATCCTTTCTTAGGATAACTTACCTGAAAGTGGGATTGGAAAGGGTATAGGAATCATTCTTAGGCTTTTGAAGTATGAAGTACAGTTTCTTATCTGTAAAATGAAAGGGTTAAGATGAAATTGGTGACTTTCCAGCTTTCTTTTGTTTTCAGCCAATATACTGTTCCAGCAGAAACTTTTGAAGAAACCTGGGAAGTAAGTGAACCAGAGGTAAACCCACTATGGTGGAGGGGAGCTGGGCCCATGTGTTTCTGCCTCCCTGTCCCCTTAGCCTCCAGGGACTCTGAGGAAACTTTAGGTCTTTGAGACACCACAGTTTGTAAACCACAGAGCAAGGTGACCTCACATTCCTTTCTGCTGACATCTTTGCTATCAGATACTTTGACTAAACTGCCAGCAGTCTAGACCATTCTGAGATCACTATCACTGGGTCCCCGTCAGATCCCCCCTAAGGGGTCCGTAGGTACTTGTTAATCTTAGCCAGCAGCCATTTCACAACAGGTCAGAAGCAGGAGGGGTCCTCCTGGCCAAATTGAAAGAGAAGAAACCAGGCCACACCTGCTTGCTTGAGGGAGACAACAGGGGAGCCTGGATGTGACAGATGAATTGGGGAAATTCCTGTGACCCAGAACTTGGGGAATGTACACAGTGTATAATAAAACTATAATTCTAAATATATAGGTGACTTTGAGAATATCAAATCCAACCTCCTCTTTTGGCAGATGAGAAAAATGGAATTAGAGAAGGTAAAGGTTTTGCCCCAAAGGACACAGCAATTTAGTAGCACAATCGAGCATCTTGTAAACTACACAAGGACTCTTCCGCTTTTACCACATTTGAACCTCCCTTGCTCCCCATAAAGGGAAAAGGACAGAGGGGAGGAAATTAACATTTAAAATACCAGTTAGGTGCCAAAGAATGATCTAGATGACTTCCTTATGCTTTGCTCACCTTGCCTGGATGGAGCATTTTGCTGTCTTGCCTGTGGGGTCTTTGCCTCCTAAGTTCAGTCCTGGGCCCAGAAGCACCCAGTGGTGAGTGACAAGGCTCTAAATTTAAACTCCAGCTCTGATGACAAAGACCATCCTTCTCCAACTTGGATCTAATTTGCTAACCTAGAGAAGTACCTGTTGCCTAAATATCAGATTTCAAAGGAATTTGGGAAGTACTTTTAAGACCACATAAAGTAAAAGATCATAAACAAGACCTGATAAGAGACAAAACTCTCACTCAATACGATCTAGACCTAGCAATATGATTGAAACACATCAACCTAGGAACAGAATATGACTTGAAATGCTGCCCAGAACATATTCTTGGAGATACTTCCCTGGAATGAAAGTTGGTGCTACAGAGAAAGGTGTAACACATAAGGAGAAATTCCCTGCCTCAAGTCAGATTCCTCTGGGAAATACCATCTAGTGTTTAACACTGTCGTGTTCTCTCTGAGTGGGAAGCCCAAGGTACTCTTCATAAGAATGTGAGGCTTAGGTCCAAATCTCCAGTCATTCAGAAGACTTGGGCCCCCAAACTGCAGGCATGGGATGTAATCCTTGGGGAGATGAGCATATGTGCAGTTACCTTGAGTTTGAACTTGAGCACCTGTTTTCATCCAACTCAAATCTATAGGAGATCTTGCCATGATGGGGGCAGCAGGGCATTCCAGGCCTTGTCCACCTATATCAAACTTCTCTTAGAAGTTTACAGTGCTATAGAGGGGCACCTGGGTGGCCCAGCTGGTTAAGCATCCTACTCTTGATTTCAGTTCAGGTCATGATCTCACAGTTCGTGAGTTCTAGCACCCGAGTCGGGCTCTGTGCTGAGGGTGTGGAAACTGCTTGGGATTCTCTCTCTCTCCCTCTCTCTCTGCCCCTCTCCTGCTCATGTGTGCTCTTTCTCTCTCTCAAAATAAATAGATAAACTTAAAAAAATACTACAGATTGGAGCCCACAGGCATGAGTTATGAGAACACTAGGAAACCTCTAGAGTTTACTGATAGGATTTGGTTCGCCTTGCACAAAAGTGGTATGACTCAGGAAGTCCACTATAATGCAGCTCAGAGGTCCAAGGTTTTGTGAGCAAAATAGCCTTCAAGGTTTCCCCCAGAGTCTAATGTGGCTGGAGCCCTACTCTGCTTCTCCACTCCTTCGAGTAGATTCCAAAGCCACTTCCCTTTGGCCAAGTCACATAAGAGTAGCTTTTTATTCCTGAGAACTATAAGCTGCTACCCCAGTCTGGCATGCTCTCCATTGCCTCCCTCCACCTCCACCAAGGCTCAGGCCCTGTTGCATTCTTAACATGGCATCATCCCCTACTGTCTTCCCTATGCTCAGCATGTGGGTGGGTTACTTCTATCCTCTGTTATGCCACCGAGATTGTCATTAGCTGCTGTATTGTATTGTGTTCAAATTTTTCATGTGTGTGAATCCCACTGAACTTAACATTGACACAGTTCTTGAGATTAGGCTGGAGATATGGTGATGAACTTGACTTACCATTCCAGTAAGTCTTAGACAATGAATACATGAGGGTAGGACTTGGAAGTCAGACTGCCTGAGTTTCAATGCAGATTCTGCCTTGGTCAAGTTACTTAACTCACCTGTGCTTCAGCCTCCCCATTTGTAAAATGGGCATACCAGTGGTGCCTACTTTATAGGGCAGAGAATTTATGTAAAGTGACAGGCACATTATAAGTCCTCAAAAATGTCAACTGCTATTATTATTGCCACTTTCCAGGCACTGGGTGGGCCATTTTCATCCACCATCTCCTATATTTATGGTAGAATTTGATAGGGTATTGAGCAAACACTGTGGGTTGTCTATACCCCAGCCAGTTACTGCTTCCTCCGTGTCTGCAAAGTCCTGCTATTGTTTAGGTTTGTTTTCCTATCACGCTGTCCTAGGGAAAGGTGATGCCGCCCTCAGCCCAGGAGTAAGTGCTGAATACTCTAAACCAGTCATGGCATCCATCATCAGTGATTGGTTCAGAGGTAGTCATGTGACCCTGCTCAAGCCAGAGAGGCCTGAGTAAAGCTTGGCTGGGTAGGGTTGGGGGTAGGGGAAGTTTTTCCTCATTGAGGAAAGACAGGTACATAGAAAGAGACATCCTTCTTCCTTACTCTGGACCTTCTGGTATCTAGATGTTTGCCTGGAATGTCTATAGCTGAAACAGAAGCCAGCACAGAGGGAAGAGGCCAGAGCCAAGCCAAGCAGAGGGAGGCCCTGGCTCCCGGCATACCTGGGCATTTGCTGTTCCATGAGATGGGCTTTCCCATGATTATTAAAGCACTCAGTAACTTCCACCCAAAGAAAGCATCCTAACTAATATACTTAAGTATTTGCCCCCCGTGTCCCAGGTGAGGAAATCAAACTTCAGAGAGACTTGCAGTATTCATTCCAAATCAGGAGCACAGCACGTGGCCATGCAGAACGGTTCTCATACATCCCCTGTGGCCTCCGATGCCCACAGCATCATAGGACAAATATTTGCTGTTTAATAAGCCGGCAGCACTTCTGAGACTTGTGACGCTTACCAGCCTATGTTGCGTTGGGGGGCGGAGGAGTCTAGGGGTTCCATGACAGAGTGCACTGTAACACAACATGCTTCTGCAGTTTTAATGACTTTCCAACCCAATGCGCATGGTGAGTGTCATGAGTTCTCCTAACAGCAAGAAGAGTTATTACCTCAAGTGATTCTCGCTTCCAGGGCTCGATCTTTATTTAAGTGACAGACTTGGTTTGGTAATAGCCACCTCTTGATGGCATCTTTTAAAAGGACAAGATTCATGCTATAAGTGCTTCAGAAGAGGCCAGGTGTACAGAATTGATCACAACACTAGTCTCCGTGCGGAGAGAGTCCTCTGACTGGGACCTACCTGGTAGGAAAGCTGGGGGAGGTATATAAGAACAAGGTCCAATTAGGGTGGGAGGGAGACGTCTCAAACTTTTCTTACCTGAGGAGCCTGTGCTCAGTCTTCATTGATGCCTTTCTGATTTTTGCCAGGGGGATGGAATATTAAAGGAGACCTTTGATTCTACTGAAAGCTAGCCAAGGGAAAAGTAGCCAGCAGTGACATATCTCACAGTCACAACATAATTGGGTTCCCCTTCATGTTCTTATCTCATACAGTCTGTGCCAGCCAAGCTCAGTTCTCACTGAAACTGCACCTGGGCAGGACTTCAAGGTCGTGACCTTGACTGATAAGGCCAAATGAAGGAGTTTAAGCCAGGAGACTAAGAAGACATCTGGGCCATTGCCTCTCAGTATTAACCCACAACATGCAAATTATTTGTTAAACCCTCATCCTATCTTAAGAAATAATCAGAGGGGAGAAGGCAATAATAAGAAGAGTGACAGTTATTACTTCCTGAGCATTTATTACATATGAGGCTCTCTTTAAACTCTCTGCATACATTGTTATTTGAATTCACACAGCCTGTGTTAAACTATCACAACTTGCATTAAAGAGTATTAATTACATGAGTATACCTTTCACAACAACAATAATAAATACTGTTATTATACATGAGAAAACTGAGGCACAGAGAGGTTAAGTAGCTTAGCCAGGGTTTCAAAGCTCGAAAGTGGCAAAGTCAGAATTTCAATCTTGGTATTCTAGGTCAAGATTCCAGCCCTAATCACCAGTCCCTACTGCCTTAATAGCCACAATAGTTCATGAGAAGGAACAGATGGTTTGAAAATGGTAAACAGATGGTAAAGAGCAAAACACTTTTATCAAGCTAGTTTCATTTCTCAACCTCAACTGTGCCTCAGAGGCAGCAGGGCCTGGTGGGAGAAGCCTGCATGGTTGGAGAGCTGGAGCCCAGTTCTGACTCAGCTCTGTCTGGTTTTTAAGGCCCACAGACGATAAGCAACATGCTTCCCTCTTTTGGATGTTTGAACGAAAATTTCATGCCTTACCAACTTTTAGGGACATTCATATCACCAGCTGATTCAGAATGTTTAGGGTGGAGAATGGGAACCTGCATTTCTGACAAGCTTTATGATGCAGGTGGTCTTGGGACCATGATTGGAAACCAGCTGATCCGTGGGGCCCGTGTGTTATTTAATGACACCAGGCTACTTGCTGTCGTGGTGGTGTCGGGAGTTGGGCAGTGGTGTGGTGATGGGGCACGTACTGCTCACTGCCTCTGACCCTTTTTTCTCAGGTTAAGAAGGATCGAAGGAGCTCAAAACTCAGGGGCATGGAATGGAGTAGCTGCCCATGTAACTTTGGTGCCTGTGCCCCGGCGCCCCCCCCCCCATCATGATAGCCATGTTCTGGTCTGTGTTGTTGGGTTTGGGTTAATAACATTGCAATGAAAAACTGGAATCTGAAAGAGCCCCCAATTCTTTTTTTTTTTTTTAAGTTTCTTACTCCGTTTTCACCTTTCTTTGTTCCTTCGTTCCTTCCTCCCTCCCTCCCTCCCTCCCCTGACCTTCATCCCTTCCTCCCTTCCTCTCTTCCTCCTTCCTTTATTGTGGTAATGAGATTGTAAGGGTCAAGGGCAGGCCTCCCAAAGATGGTCACTTTGGCAGGATGATTATTCTGAGCTGATGACAATCAAAACCCTGCAGGCTCGAGAGAAATTTTGGCCCTCCCTTAACTAAACAGAAGAATCTAAATTGGGGGTCTTTCCCAGAATAATGATTTACTACCAGAGATAATTCTTATCTGAGGGACTCATCTGTCTGGCCAGAAAAACATTTAACTACCAAGTATCTGCTCTTCTCCTCATTGCTCTGTGAATTTCATTCCTTCCCTTCAAAGTCCCAGACCCCTACCCATCCTCCTTAGTTCAGGATGACACATACATCTCATTTTGCCTGCCTGACTCTGGAATTTCCATGTCTATGTGGCTTCTCCATGCATAATACTATTAAATTTGATTTTCTCCTGTTAATCTGTCTCATGTCAATTTGATTCTTTGTCCAGCTAGAAAGACTTTAAAGGGCACAGGAGTTCTTGCTCCCTGTAAAGGAGACAGAATATTCTTGCCCCACAACAAGATCTACCCTCTTCACAAAGTTGTTTTAAATATGGTATTGTTATTTATAGACACAATGTTGTACAGCACATCTCTAGAACTTATTCAACTTATGTAACTGAAACTTTATACCCATTGAATGACAACTCCTTACTCCCCCTCCCCCCAGCCCTGGGCAACCACCTTTTCACTCTCAGTTTCTACGAGTTTGACTATTTCAAATACTTACTCAAGTGGAATCATGCAGTGTTTGTCCTTCCACAACTGGCTTATTTTGCTTTGCTTAGAGTCCTCTAGGTTCATCCATGTTGTCGCATATGGCCGGATTTCCTTCTCAGGCTGAATAATATTCCTTTGCTTTTGGCAATGATTTCTTAGATACAATGCCAAAAACACAAGCCACAGAAGCAAAAATAGACAAGTGAGACTATATCAACTAAAACATCCCCAATTCTCAAGTAACTTAAGTGATGTGAGTTAGAACTCTTTCTTGCTCTCTGCACGTTTGCTTTCTCCACCCCTCTCTTTAGGAAGGTTGTGTCCCAGCTCTCCTAGTGTGAAGCTAGCACACACGAGCTATACTTGCAGAACCCTCCCCCCCCCCCCCCCCCCGGACCTTTCTTTGGCCAGATGCTGCTGGTTGATATTTTCCTGCTTGCCCAGGTGTAACCTCCATGAACCAGGTGGTCTTTACCAATGAATGACACATGGCCAATGAGGTCCTTAGTCCCCTTGCAAGGAGCCTTTTAAAACTTCATTTACTTACTTTTAAAGCTGTGCCTTTTTGAGAAAGAATGAAATCTGGCCTTTTGTAGCAACGTGGATGGAACTGGAGAGTGTTATGCTAAGTGAAATAAGTCATACAGAGAAATACAGATACCATATGTTTTCACTCTTATGTGGATCCTGAGAAACTTAACAGAAGACCATGGGGGAGGGGAAGAAAAAAAAAAGGTTAGAGAGGGAGGGAGCCAAAACACAAGAGACTCTTAAAAACTGAGAACAAACTGAGGGTTGATGGGGGGTGGGAGGGAGGGGATGGTGGGTGATGGGCATTGAGGAGGGCACCTGTTGGGATGAGCACTGGGTGTTATATGGAAACCAATCTGACAATAAATTTCATACTAAAAAATAAAAAATAAAAAAGTAATAAGAAGCTGTAAAAAAAACCCATAAAGCTACGTCTTTCTGAGAGCCAGCACGAACCGGCATCTGGTCTAATTTTAGGGTCACGGCTGAGAACAGAGGAGTGAGAAAGGATTTCATTGTTAGCTATTGAATTGTGGACTCTCAACTGTTAGAGAATAATTGTTTTCAAAGTAAAACCATGACTCGCATACAGATACAGAATGGACCCATGTCAAATACTTTATTTAACTCGCTAATATTGAGAGAACTAGTACGATATTACAACTACTTCAAAGGAAAAGCCAAAGATGGTCGCTTACATGGGCAACCAGAAATGCTGATTTTAACTTGCTAGTTGATGCAAAAACAGCCTGTACCACAGGGGTGGAAATCAGTTGTGATTTCACCGGACCAAATTCATTTGCTTTTAATGGACAGGCATCATTTGCATGGCTCTCAGGTGTCCACAAGTCAAAACCTAGAGTTGCAAAACAGTTGAAGGCCAAGCAAGGCACAGACTCTAATGAGTCTAATGAATCCAACAACCCTGGAAGGGTCCTCCAGACAATATCCTGCATTCCACTGAAAGGTACAATCACCTTGCCAATTCCAAAGGTTTTTTTTTTTTTTTTTTCTTCACAGTGTTCATTGACCCTATTGTGTGCTTCAGTCCAGTCAGCTGGGGTGCTAGAGAGCCTTTGTCTGAAGTCACTCCAGGAAACCCTTCCAAGCACTAATTTCCCCTCTGGCAACATTGTTACATAGCCCAGCCCCAAAGCAGTTTAAGTGAGCATTTCGTTCTCCTCCTGGAACCTGCACAGGGCCCCAAGCCTGCTTTGCCTGGCCGCCTCTGTCGGCCCCTGGAGCACTCTGCCCCACCGCGCCTGCCTCCACCTAGTGTAAACGATGGGGACCCTCGATGATGGTTCTCTTGCCTTTCTCTACCACCCAACACTTTCTAGGGGAGTCTTGTGCAAGGGAGAATGCCTGCTCAGTGTATCCTTTTTTACCCCAGGGCTCAAGGATAAAGGGGGAGAGCAAGGGGGAGGCCATGTTTAGAATTCAAGTTTTCTGATCACTGACTTGCCCCCAGGTTGTTTTAGAAAAGGAAAAACACTAGTGAGACTGCCAGAGGGCAAGTCTCACGTAGTGTGTATGTGGCCACATGCATGTGTGTGTGTGTGTGTGTGTGTGTGTGTGTGTGCGCGTGTGTGTGCATGCACATGTGTTGGCACAGACTCTCCCCTTGACCAAACTTTAGTGAGGTCCTTTCTGAGGCCTCCTCTCAGCTAGGTCTCTACCTTGGCCCTCATCCTGTCTTGGGCCTGTTAGCCAGTTTAGCAAGAATCCCCCTAGCCCTGATGTCTCCTCTCAGCAACGTTCCCTCCACTGACACCTCTCTTGGCACCTTGGCTATAAATCCCCACGTGTCCTTGTTGTATTTGGATTTGAGCGCCCCTCTCTCTCCTACTGCAATACCCCTATTGCAATGGTCTTCAATAAGCCAGAGTAACTTAACAGTGTGTGTGTGTGTGTGTGTGTGTGTGTGTGTGAGAAAGAGAGAGAGAGAGAGAGAGAGAGAGAGAGAAACTTTCCCAGGGGGAGTAATACCTTATAGTAAGGATACCAGGTAGAGTGTGGGAGGGGAAAAAGCAACACCAGCTCTCCCCCTCACTATACTGGCTGTATAGGGAATTTATTGTTCTCTTCCTCAGTTTTCTAATCTGTAAAATGGGAATAATAATAGTCAGTATCATAGCCTTTTATGTGAGTTTATTAATATTGACTATATTTATCCAATGTAAACATTAACACTGATAAAGCACTTATGTGCATTTTACATGTGTTTGATTTTATTATTTAAATAACTATTTGTTATTGGAAGATATTATTCAATACTTTAGGAAAAGGACCACTTTTCCTTTCCATACTTTTACTTTAGGAAAAGTACCACTCGGGGACACCTGGGGGGCTCAGTCAGTTAAGCGTCCAACTTTGGCTCGGATCATGATCTCGGGTTTATGAGTTAGAGCCCTGCATTGGGCTCTATGCTGACAGCTCAGGGCCTGGAGCCTGCTTTGGATTCTGTGTCTCTGTCTCTCTGTGCCCTCCCCTGCTTGTGCTCTGTCTCTCTCTCAGATATAAACATTAAAAGAAAGAAAGAAACGTACCACTTCTAACTTGGGTAGAGTGATGTAAAGGTACAGAGGACATTACAAGCAGCTAAGAAGGGCAATCTTCTGAGCTTTTTTCTGCCCTGGGTGGTTACAATCTTCAAGAAAGAATGCTGCACTCTGTAATGGCTAGGGAATTAATTTTGCTCTTGCTCTGAGCAGGAGAGGGACTGAAGAGATGGTAGCACACTGGCCTTCCCAGAAAGGTGGCCCAAAAGTGCTCAGTGTTGGCCATAGAGTTTTGGCAAATGATGGAGCTCTTTCCAGGGCTCAGTTCCCAGAGAAGGGGGGCTGTGAGGAAGCGCACCATCTCGCTGGGAAACCCCTGCTTCAGGAGTGCTGGGAGAGCACGGAGGTGGGGAAGGTGGACATGGTGGCTGTGGACCCCCATGTGTCTCCCACCTGGTGCTCAGGAAGTCCCTAACCCATTGCCACTCTTGAGAAACCCTGTTTGTGGAGAGAAGCCTGGGCCACTGAGGAAGTAATGCCACAGCCTGTGGGCTGCGGGAGGGGCTGGCCTCTGGGGCATGTTGTCCTAAGCCTTGAGACTGTTTCCTGAGAGAACTGTCCTGATGGTGAAGAAGAAACCTCAGAACTGAGAACCTGAGAAGGAGGGAGAGCTCTGGGAGGCCATTTTGGATCGTGTAAGAAGGAAAACTCAATGTCGCAGAAAGCACCCAGTTTCCCCTGGGTGACGCCAAAGACGAGCCGTAAACACTGCTGCTTCAGGGAATGGCCATAGGCAAGGAAGCTCGTGTGTTTCCCCAAGTTGGAAATATGTGCCATAAATTGGCAATGTGGCTCAATGATTCAATCTGGATATCAAAGGTGGGCGGGGGGGGTGTGTCAAGAAGAGTCAAAATTCTCTCAAGGGAAGTTGCGTTCGTAGTTAACTGGGGAGCTGCAGGGCTGTGTCCTGGTGTGATGTGATTTCATATCCTCTTGTTGGGACTTAAGCAAAGGTGTTTTAATTTATTTGTTTCTGACCAGAAAAATGGAGTTGTTTTTAGAAGTAAAGTTGTTTTGAGGTAAGAATGAAGTAAGTTGTGTCAGGATGTCGTCATTTCATCTGTTCTATGGAACGCTTTGTGAATTTGTGCTGGGGCCACGCTGGTCTCTGCATTGGTCCAGTTTTTAGCGTATGTGCTGCGGAAGTGAGCACCATTTCATCTGTCCTCACATAAGAGCTCAGTAGCTCAGCTGCCGAAGGTCTTGCTGGGGACTTATCAGTAAAAATACATGAAAAAGCAAGGGGACATTTAGACTATAAATACTGAGTGTGTGAGGATTATCCGAGAATGTTTGTCTGGGCAAGGCTGTGTTTCGCTGATCTAAACAGTTCTCTGAAAACCTTGGGGCAATTGACTCCTGCAGGAGTAAAAGTGAGTCTTTTACCAACAGCGGCAAAAGCCATGAAGGGACCCCACAAAGATCATGTTGCCATCGACACTGGCTCCGTCCTTCCCTAGAGACGTGCTCTGGCAACAGGAGACAATTCCTTCTGCGCTGGCAGCTGGACTTCAGCTTTGGGTTGGCTATGGCATCTCCCCTAAGTACCAACTTGTGTAAAGACACAGCAAAACTTAGACTAGACTTCATTCCTTTTTTTTTTTTTTATTTTGATGTTTATTTTATTTTTGAGAGAGAGAGAGCGAGAGAGTGAGCACACAAGCAGGGGAGAGGAAAAGTGAGAAGGGTACAAAGGATCTGAAGCAGGCTCTATGCTGACAGCAGAGGAGCCCCAGGGGGTGCTCAAACTCACAAACCATGAGATCATGACCTGAGCCGAAGTCAGGTGCTTAACCCACTGAGCCACCCAGGTGCCTCTGGACTTTATTCCTTTTATCTCTCCTTGCCTGGAACAATAGTGTGATTGGCTTAGAGTGTTATTATTATTATTTTTTGACTTATTAAAAGTCATCATCTTGGGGTGCCTGGGTGGCTCAGTCGGTTAAGTGTCCGACTTTGGCTCAGGTCATGATCTCATGGTTCATGAGTTCGAGCCCCCGCATCAGGCTCTGTGCTGACAGCTCAGAGCCTCCTTCAGATCCTCTGTCTCCCTCTCTCTCTGCCCCTCCCTCACTTGCACTCTTTCTCTCTCAAAAATAAACATTAAAAAAATCTTTAAAAAAAAGTCATTATCGTGTATGCTATTAGCTTACAAAATTTCCACAGTGAACCCGTGTTATATAAATGGCTGCAAAGGCAAATTCGGTCTCTGAGATAATTTGCCTCCCCCAAGCAAAATGTGCGGCCACTGATGAGAAGGTGGTCGAAAGAAGTCTGATGATGAAAGGGCTTACTCTGTTCATGTGTAAATTTCAGTTGGTTGGTTAATTGATGCTTGATAAAATTTTTCAAGGGCATGTAAATTACAGTCCCTTTTTCCTTACCACTGCAGGTCAGTGTTCCTGGCCACCACAGGGTGACCTTTCTACACTGCATATAAGATGCTGGTCTCTAAGGAGCCAAAGTTTTCTCCTTCCAAATTAGAGAAAGTTCTCTTTGGAGAGAGCCACAGATAAGGAAGAGAAGGAGAAATATCTTACTCTTCATAACACTGACATAGCTGTAGATACACGAAAAGCTATAGGTGGAGGAAAAAAAAAAAAAAAAGGAACCAGGAGGTTGGAGATAGAAACTCTGTTTTTATATTAATCTGCCCTCCTAAAGCCTATTTCAATTTTGGAAAGTTTCATCTCTCCTTATAGACTTCCTAATAGCAGGCTGCATGTCCAGAAATGTTCTTTACAATTAGGGTTACTTCTAGAAATTAGTTTGGGTCTAAGAAACTAGGGATTAGGCAAGGTAGAATGAGGCACAATTTTTTAGTTAATTTACTTATGTCACTGAATAGTTGCTTTTAAGATAATCTAAAATATTTCCTAAACAATATTCCTCTGTGAGATCTGAATAGATAATGCACGCGAAAGGAATTTTCCTTATTTCCTCAAATAACTTTCAGGAACACAGGGTTAATATATTGTACATGTTTCTGTGTGGTAGGATTGCTCAGATCTCAGATGTGGTGCACATCAAGGTAGATTATCTGGTGAGCAGTAATTCCTAAGTTTAGTCTCGAAATGTCATGGCACATTAGAGATTGAAGGAGCACACTTTAAGGGACGCTATTTCTCAACTGGTTCGTTGATTTCCCCACTTGGAAGTTTCCTTCCAGAGTTTTAGCAGGACATATACCACAGAGATATCATGGGGCAGGGAACCAACATGAGTCAGGGGACCGGGGCTCTGTCCTATCTTCTTCTGCCTAGCAATGGCAAGTAGTGGCAAGTTGCTGGGCCTCATTTCTATCATCTGTAAAACTGAGTAATAGTGGCCTTCGCTTGCAGGGCAATCGTTGGGAATATCAAATAAGAAACTTGAAATAACTTAACTGGAACTTGGAGATTGCGATGATAATGTGGGCTGAGAAAACCCTTACCTTGTTTGTTTGGATGAAACTTCATGCAGCACTGCCTCTTTGTTCTTTATTTACTCTTTATCAAGTCAACGAAAGCCTGAATGCCTATTTTATGTAAAGCCCTGTTTGAGTTGATTCTAGAAGAACTTTGCTATAAGATTCATAGCAATCATCTGGAAATATTTAAATCCCCCAGATCACTGTGGTGGCATTATTAGGGAGATCGTGCAAATGCGGTAAGTCATTTTGGTTGTCTGGACAAGTTCAGTCTGATCATCCTTTTCCCCTGTTATTCACAGTCATTAATGAATCGTTTCCTTGTTAAATGGGTCAGTGGAGCGAAACCTGTGATTTCAGGGGCAGAGTTTGCTGCCGGGCATTTCTGCCTATCACGTCTGTGAACTCAGCTTTCTTCCTTCAAGACCTGCTTTTGTAACTACCCTCCCAAAGAAGAAGGCTAGCATTGATTTGGGTCATTTTAGAAATAATAAACCTGATGCTTTCAGACTGGGAATCATCCACCTCTGTTGTGTGGGAAAAGAAACAATGAGCTCAAAATGGAGTTACTTGCCCCATCACAACAAACCAAGACTTCTCCCAGACATGGGGCCCTTAAACAATCAATCTGAAATTTCCTGATCAGCACGAGTGAGGTGATCTGTTTAAGGCCCCTGCAGTTCCCTTCCCCGCAAAAGATGACCTGGCCTGAAACCATCTTTTCTTCTCTTTTGCGAATAACTTCCTTGCTGCACCCTCCTTCTGCTTGTAAAATCCTTCCATTTTGCAGAGGGTCTTTCGAATTACTAGAGGGGGTGGCTGTATCAAATGATTGATATAGCTAATTAGATCTTCAAATTTAGTCAGTTGATTTTTTTTTTTTTAACCGTTGTCTAAGGGGTGTTATAGCAAACCTGCACGAAAAAAGGATTTGTCTCCAGGGACGTTTATGTTTGGCAATTGTTAAGACAAATATTCCTGAAGGGGTGGGTCAGGCAAACAAAGTTGCAAGTTAAGGACATAAGTGTACTAGAAGACCAGCACGAGTACCTGTGGGACAGCTTGAATAATAATACCATTCATAGGGGGCACCTGGGTGGCTCAGTCGGTTGAGCTTTGGACTTCAGCTTCTGGGTTCAAGCCCCGCTTTGGCCTCTGTGCTGACAGCTCAGGGCCTGGAGCCTGCTTCGGATTCTGTGTCTCCTTCTCTCTCTGCCACTTTCCTGCTCTCTCTTTCTCTTTCTCTCTCTAAGATAAATAAACATTAAAAAATTAATACCATTCATAGCAACTACTGTGTGTTATACACCGTTCTCTACACTTCACATAGATTATCGCCTTTAAATTTCATTAACACCGTGGGGGCCTATCATTATTAGCCTGATTCTACATGTGAGGAAAGCAGCAGGTTTACAATGCCTACTCTAGGGTTCTGGTTTCAAGGATAGTAAGTGATGTCCCAATATGGTGGACTTGTCAGGCAAATTGCCTATGGTACCTGTAGCTCTGGGGTGACCAGACAGGTATCCATCCAAGATCCAATCGGCTATGGCTGAATACTGGCCTCAAAGCCGGCCAATCCATTGGCTAGTCCTATTTTCTCAAGTGAATTAGGAGTCCTGGCGATAAGAGTCTCTATAAAAGCTCTGGAGATGAGGCAGCCATTTTGGATCACATGCAAATAGATGAGGAGGTAGAGAAAACTCTTCCACTGAGTAAGGCAGACAAAAGAAAGAGCCCATAGGACGCTAAGAAATGGGAAAACAAAACAAAACAAAACAAAACCCAAACACTTCAACTCTGGGGTCTGATAGGCTGGGGCTGGAATCTAGACTCTGTTAATTATGAGTGGGCAGATTATCTAGCTTCTCTAGGACTCCATTTCCTCACCGTTAAAGTAGGACTGTTGGTGTCAGGTGACTTGCTTAGCACAGTGCCTGGCACAGGAGAAGCACTCACTGCATGATAGCCAGTATCATTATTATTAATATTTCTGATGGCTTGTCAGTTCTCCTAATTTCTTTACCTAATTTCCTCTCCAAAAGATTCCAGCATTGTATCCTCACCATAACCCTCCTTTTACTAGAGTGAGACTTGCCGGGAATGCATGGGTTGTCATATGGTACTGAGATAACTTACCCTCTCCCCCGCTTTTTAAAAATAGACTTTATTTTTTAGAGCAGTTTTAGGTTCACAGCAAAACTGAGCAGAAGGCACAGGGATTTCTCATACACTCCCTCCCCGCACACTTGCAGAGCCTTCTCTATTATCAACATTCTCCAAAGTGGTACATTTGTTACCACATTTGTTCAACTTGATGCAGCTGCATCGACCTATCACCCAAAGTCCATAGTTTACATTAGAGTGAAGCCTTGGTGTTTTACATTCTCTGGGCTTGGAAAAATTAATAATGACATGTATCCCCATTATCATATCATACAGAGTGGTTTCACTGCCCTAAATGTCCTCTTCTCCATATATTCATCTCTCCCTCTCCACCACCCCTGGCAACCACACTGATCTTCTTACTGTCTCCATGGTTTCGCCTTTTCCAGAATGTCATGGGGTTGTACTCATATGGTACGTAGCCTTTTTGGACTGGCTTATTTCACTTAGTAATATGCATTTAAACGTCCTCCATATCCTAACAGCTCATTTTTAGCACTAAATAATACTCCATTGTCTGGATGTACCACAGTTTATTTATCCATTCACCTACTGAAGGACACATTGGTTGCTTCCAAGTTTGGTAACTGTGAATAAAGCTGACATAATATCCATTCAGGCTTTTGTGTGGAGATAAATTTTCAATGCATTTGAGTAAATACCAAGAAGTGGCATTGTTGGATCATGTGGTAAGAGAACGTTGGGTTTTGTAAGAAATTGTTAAACTGTCTTCCAAAGTGGCGGCACCATTTTGTATTCTCACCAGCAATGGATGAGAATTCCTGTTAATTTACATCCCCACCAGCATTTGGCGTTGTCAGTGCTCTTGGCCACAAACCTCCCCTTCTAAGACTGGTTCTTGAGAGAATGGTCCAGGTCATGTGCAGAATTTGTTCTTCACAGAGTCACAACAAAAGGAAGACAATATAAATAATTTAATCTCCCAACATTCCATTTCCTTCTTTTTTCATCAGGTATGGCAATCCAGCAAGAATTATTTATTTTATCTTCACCATGTACTTAATACTGCACTGGTGTGTGTGTGTGTGTGTGTGTGTGTGTGTGTGTGTGTGTGTAGCCCTGCCCCTGGTCAGAGGAGCTGATGGGTTGGTAGAAAAAAACAAAATAACAAACTCAAAACAATTGAAAAATAATGTGATAGTATGTATCAAGTATGTGTGTTTCTTCAAAAAAAGTTTTATGTTTATTTATTTTTGAGAGAGAGAGAGAGAGAGCGAGAGAGAGCGAGAGAGACCAAGTGGGAGAGGGGCAGAGAGAGAGAGAGGAAGACACAGAATCTGAAGCAGGTTCCAGGCTCTGACCTGTCAGCACAGAGCCTGATGCAGGGCTTGAACTCACGAACTGTGAGATCATGACCTGAGCTGAAGTTGGACGCTTAACTGACAGAGCCCCCCGGGCACCCCATGACATGTTTCTTTATAGTCGAATGACCCTTACATGAGGATGTATGAGAACATTTAAAAAACAAATAAAACCCAAACCCAAACCCAAACCAAAGACAGATTTTCTAGCCTCACTCCCCAAATTTCAGATTCAGACAGTCTGAGGAGGGCAATGGTAAATATGAAAAATCTCCTTAGAAACTTTTGTTTTGTCCAGGACTTTGGAATTGCAGTTCAGTTAGGATTTTTGGAGTTTGGAGTTCTCAACAATACCTTGTTAGAAGGTTGAAAATTAGACCTGCATCCTAGAAGCTGCGAGATGGAGAGATAAAAGGACAAATCATTCCAGACAAGGGGAACAGGGGGAGCAAATGCAGGGAATTTGGACTCTCCATGGCATCTACTGGGGGCAGAGGATGGAGTGTGGAATAATGAGGCCTATGAAACAGGAGTAGTGGGTCCACAAGGGAGAGCCCCTAGGGCAGAGTTTCAGGCTTAAAATTTGCCTATACATTTGCAGATTCAGCATCATCTTAGCCTATTTTTTTTTTCTTTTGCAGCAGTCTCTTGTAGGTGGAGCAGTGCTCCTGCTGGGCCTGGTGGCTCTGAGAATGTCTTATTTCTATTCCTGGTCTCTACTGTCAGGGTTGTAAAGCAAATCCCAGCTCCAAATGCCAGGAGGAGACCAATGGTGTTTGCTGAAGGGACACTTCATCTCTGCAAGGACATTCTGGATCAGCTGGTTGAGTCAAGACACCTGGAAAAGCCAGTTCTGTCCAATCTGAGCCAGTCTCGTGCTCGGTGATTGCCTCCAGGAAGCTGGCAGCTTAGCTGACTCACAATTTGGTTTTGTGGTACTGACACCCTCTTTTATAAGAAAGGGCTGTGCAGGACAGAGGAGTTCCAGCGAGGAAGGCTTCTGAGAAAGTAGGAAGATTTTAAAAGAAAAATTTCCCATGTCCCTTTGCTATCTATAACTCTATGTTGAACACCAGCCTGCTGCCTCCCTTCCCTCCCAGTGACCAGCAGCCTAGGCATTGATATGATGTGGAGCTTGTCTTCTGTGAGGGGTTCCTTCCTTCAGCTCCTGGGCTCCCACAGCTTTGCCTCCCCGGGACTGCTCTTCTCTGTGTCGATCCAAAAGTCTGGACATGGTCTGTCAACTTTTCCTTTGTCAGGTCTCCGCGATCCTGTGTCCTTTGAGATCAGGCACAGATAATTGAACGATTGAATCTATGCAGAGTAAATTCTGTAACAAGTATAGAAAAAGCTATAGAAAATTCTATAGTGTTTTGCGTTCTGAAAGCTCTCTGAATGAAAATATTTAGGGTCCAGGAATCTATTGTCAATAACTATCATTGGAGTTTCTGACGTCCACTGCCCTTCATGGCTATCTAAACGTGGAGTGTCTAGAAACATCTTATTTTAGCCAGAGTGCCATGGTGAGAATTTCTTGATTCGTGTTGTAGAGTGAGAGAAGAAATGTGTTTTGGATAGAAGGTCCTTTCTAGGCCCCATTGCCCTTAGGTCACCCTCTATGAGAAGGCTGTTGCTGCCAGTGTGCTTGCTGCACAGAATTTGTTATCACTATAGATTCAGACTCAGGTATTTTTCACTTCCAATGTTCAGGTATGATCTGCCTTATTGTTACAGTCCTTCTCCACCTCACATAAAGAAGTACAACAAAACAAATAGTCCCATGATCTAGAACCTCAAGAAGCCATACTCGTTTATTAGACGTGAAGGCAAGAACATTTGCTATGTGAGCCTTTTTTTTTTCCCCTTTCTGCATTCACAGACCAGTGTCATTGCTGGGGAAGCCTGGGTTGGGTGCATGGTTGGGTGACTCACGGGGAGGGGCACACCCCTCTGTGGAGCATAACTTTTCTCATGAAGTATAAAACAGTCCCCAATATTAGACTTTCAGGTCACTCACAGGCTTTCTTTTGAATAAACTGTGCCACTGAATGGGTGAATCCACATTACTGGAATAGGTCAGACTTCTCCAGAGATATTTGTGGCAAGTGTTTCGAAGTGTGCTGGACCTCCATGTGAAGTAGTGGAGAATCCCACTGAACCTATTTATGGGGATGCACCTGCAAGGGGCCCAGCACAGACCAGGACCTCAGCGAGGGAAATTCTGTGACATGCCACCAATGCTCTTAGTTTCCTTCAAGTCCCATGAAGGCAAATGCCTTCACCATGGTTCACCATGGTGACCTCAGTGTTCGTAGTAGCTGCTCAATAAGCCCATGGTGGATAAATACAAATCAAAACCACATTGAGATACCACCTCACACCAGTCAGAGTGGCTAAAATTAACAACTTAGGAAACAACAGATACTGGTGGGGATGTGGAGAAACTGGAAGCCTCTTGCACTGCTGGTGGGAATGCAAACTGGTGCAGCCACTCTGGAAAACAGTGTGGAGGTTCCTCAAAAAATTAAAAATAGAACTACCCTATGACCCAGCAATAGCACTACCAGGAATTTATCCAAAGGATACAGGAGTATTGATTCATAGGGGCACACGTACCCAATGTTTATAGCAGGACTATCAACAATAGCCAAATTATGGAAATAGCCCAGATGTCCATCAACTGATGAGTGGATAAAGAAGATGTGGTTTATATATACAATGGAATACTACTTGGAAATGAGAAAGAATGAAATCCTGCCATTTGCAGCAATGTGGATGGAACTGGAGGGTATTATGCTAAGTGAAATAAGTCAGTCAGAGAAAGACGGATATCATATGTTTTCACTCATATGTGGAACTTGAGAAGCTTAACAGAAGACCATGGGGGAGGGAAAGAGGAAAAAATAGTTACAAACAGAGAGGGAGGGAGGCAAACCATAAGAGTCTCTTAAATACAGAGAACAAACAGGGTTGGTAGAAGGGGAGTGCAGGAGAGAGGGAGAAAATGAGTGATGGGCATTGAGGAGGGCACTTGTTGGGATGAGCACTGGGTGTTGTATGTAAGAGATGAATCATGGGAATCTACCCCTGAAACCAAGAGCACACTGTGTGCACTGTATGTTAGCCAACTTGACAATAAATTATATTAAAAAAATAAGCACATGTTGGATAAATGAATTGATTGCCTTTGATGGGCTGAGTATGATGCTAGAGGTAGGAGCTGACTAAGTGTGGTGTGGTATGAATTGACTTAGAGGCATCGATTGGCTAAGACATAGGTGCTGTTCTTGAAGAGTTCTTAGGCTACTATGTAAGGCAAAGAGCTAGGGGAGAAAGCAACACAAAATGTAGTAATGGATTTATGTAAATGTCCTAAGGGAGCTCCAAGAAGGGAGCTAATTGTGTTGATGGGGGCATTCAGGTAGATCAGGGCTTCATGGATAAGGCAAACATGGAGGACCTGTGAAAGGTTGAGAAACGTGAAAGATTGAGAAACATTAGCCAGTCAGAAAGATCTAAAAAGACTTCATACTTTACCAAAGAAATAAAGAATGAGCTGGATTTTGAAGGATGTGGAAGGAATAGCTAGTGACGGGGGAGAACAATGCAAGCAGGATTTCTATTGTTGAGGAACTCATTGTATAAAGGGTCAGGGACCTACCAATGAAAGTGTGAAACAAAGCCTACCACTTCCATACCCTCTGCAGATTTACAGAAGAAGTGACTCTGAGGACGTGTTTCATGTCCCGCAGCCCCTCAGTCAGATCAAGGTCTTTTGAGGGCAAGGATGCATTTCCTGTGGGCTAGACAAAGGCTACTTGGGAGAGATGTGAGGCCGGGTCCCATCCAATAAGAGTGGTCCTGTCTCAAAGAAGAGAGGAGAAACCCCATAGAAAAGAGCCAGAGGTACACCGCTTAATGCCCAGGGGATGATGAAGGAGTTGGAAGAGGCCACCAAGAATAGAGTGTTTTCCAGGTCAAAAGGGTCTGCAGGAGAGGTGAGTCTAGGAGGGGACCCATGCAACACTACAAAAGAGAGAAAGAGTTCTCCTACCCAAGGATACCAGCATGAACCATATGCCAGACCCAGGAAGCACAGAGCCATCCATCAAGTATGGTCCTGTGCCCTAACCTCTCCTCACTCCTTTCCTCCTTTTCTCCTTTAGATATGACAGTGGGGAAGATTGTGGTAGGAAGAGGAAAGCTGATATCAAGCCTCTTGCCCCACTGTGGGCTTCCAGACTGTGGCTGG
>NW_024412415.1:5683983-5691981 GCF_014898765.1 Herpailurus yagouaroundi
CCACGGAGAGAGGATTCAATACTAAGTGGGGTTCAGCCTCTTGACCATTACGTGAGACTAGACCTTATTTTGATGAAAATGAGAATGTCTTTGTGCCTAAAGTGACTCCAATACTGTGCTATTACCTAGAAGTGAGCAAAAAAGCCAAAACACCTGCCAGGGTTTTTTTATCCAAGGGCAAGGGAGGTTAACACACTGAAAAAAACATTAAGGGAGAATGGGGGACAAAAACAGTACTGAGTACATTCTGAGTACATCACGAGTCACACTTATTCAACATGCCTCTTACATATATAAACAGTGCTTGACATGCAGCAGGTGTTTTTCCTGAGTAATGGCAACAAGGTTATAATGATAATACCAGAACCTTCTACATGGAGATACAGAAGTTATAAGAACACCAAAGGTCAAACCTAGAAGTTGCGGTTTGGTGTTGCTACCGAGTACTTAGGCTTGATAAGTGTTTGACCTCTCAAAAGTCACAATTACAAAGTGACCTCAGCGGCCACGTGACATTCCGAATGGGGTGGAGTGTACAGGCAGCCAAAGCCTATAGACGATGTCCCTTTGTGGAGGACAACTAATGATCGATGATTCCTTTTTTATCTCTATAGAAAATGCACTCAAGTTGTTTTAAACCTTTTCACAAGTGAGGATGCAACCCAAAGATTGGCCTGAAGGTGCCTAGGTTGTGACTGACACAGAACAGAGAACGGGACCTTCTCTGTGGTTTCCTCCCTCGCTTTGAGAGTACTTGCCTCTATCCTGCAGAGGCTGGAATTAAACATTTTCTCAACTCCTCGGAAGCTAGGCTTCCGATTCAAACTTGACCAACATGTGGCACTCTTGTCGATTTGCTGCTTGTGAGGGCCAAAAAGCACATGGAGGCATTTAGCCTTTCCAGAGTCCATTTATCACTTTCCTGGGCGGCGAGGGGCAGTATGGGGCATTCACTGGTATCGCAGCAGGTGTGGTGTGATCCAGAGCTGGCAGCGGTAGAAGATTCCAGATGTTGGCAGCTTCCAGAGGGCCGCCGTGGCAGTGTGGTGCCAGTGGAGGCGGCAAGGTGGTGGAAGAGGAAGCAGCTCCCTGGATGGGCTGGTTCTTCAGTGTGCTTCCTGAGTCCCCCACCGACAGCTCAACCGAAGAGTCCATTTCTTCAGCCCTTCCAACGATTCTGTAAGCTATTTCATACCCTGAAATAAATCCCTTCCCACCTACACTTGTTAGAAAGTTTAACCCCAGCCGATACAGCATGGTATGTACAAATACAGAAAACAAAATCAAAGGAGTATGTCTGTGAAGCTAAACACAGGGAGGTGACATTCATCTGTTCGTTCATTCATTCATTCATTCATTCATCCCATATATATATTAAGGGCCTCCATGTGCCAGCTACTAGGACAGCTGGCTATTCACCGGGGGAAAAGACCAATGGAATCCTGTATTTATGGTTGTTAAAGTCTAGTAGATTATTCCTCTTGGCCTCCTCCATTTTGTCTACCTGGCTGAGAGCATTGACTCTTTCCATTTTACTGCTTTTCATTTAGTGCTCAGACAGTTGAGTAGCTTGCTCAAGCAAAGAATTTGGCTCCTGGGGAGCCAGGAGTTCCAGGACCAAAGCTGTACTCCCAACCCAGGCCAGTCCTAAACACTAGTGATTGAGTTTTCCCTGACAGACACCAATAATTAACCAACAAACAGAGCCTACAATTACTCTGTTATCTTAAGATCAGGATCTACTTCCCACATTCCTAGAACAAGTCTCTAAGTACCAGCACAGTAAATTCTCCTCCAAATTCTCGTACTCCAGGAGGATGCATTATACAGCAGCCGTGGAGACGCGTGGCTGAGATCTTTCTTTAAGCGAGAACCCACGGCAAGGCCTGCTGTCAGCAGCAGTTCCCTGGGGATCTGCTTTGGTTTTGGGACTGATCTAGCACTACCCAGGTAGCCCTCGCCAACACTGAGCTCAGGGAGGCCCAGGGGCCAATGGTTTCTGCCTTTTACCTTTCACAGGGGTCAGGCCTCTATCATGGTCTGAGGTCTTTCCCTCCTGCCTCCTGTCTTCTTTCTCTTCACAGGCCTCATCTCCAACAGATCTCTTGGATTCCTAGCTCAGTCTTTTTTTTTTTTTTTTTAAGATTTATTTATTTTTCAGCGTGAGAGTGCAAGTGGGGAAAGGGCAGAGAGAGAGAGGTGGGGACAGGGTGCTTCCCGAGGCTCCACCGACAGCTCAACTTACAGTCCATTTCTTCAGCCCTTCCAACGATTCTGTAAGCCATTTCATACCCTGAAATAAATCCCTTCCCACCTGCACATGTGAAGTGGGCTCCACGCCGACAGGCAGTGAACCTGATGTGGGGCTTGAAATCCTGAACCACGAGATCATGGCCTGAGCTGAAGTCCGATGCTCAACCAACTGAGCTGCCCAGGCATCCCTCTAACTCGGTCTTGTCTTCTTCCTGGAGGGAGCCAACCAGCCCACTGTGCACCAATACCTTTTCTTTTGAGAGGTTACTCACTTATTTCTCACTTTAAAGGTTTCCCACTTGTGTTTGCCTTTTTTTTTTTTTTTTCTGGATGAAAACTCCCATATCTGGGGTTCTGATTTATTTCATCTAGGCCCTCTTCAGTCTCGCTAATAAAGGAGGTGATGAGGGACCCTTGGAAGCAACCTTTGTTAAAACAAATACATTAGGAACGACAGCAGGTATTTGGCTCAAAAATGTTCCGGGGCCTGGCGCATCCTGAGAGAGTCCCTGGCTGCCTTTCATGGAGCAGATCATCACCGGCAGACTCCGGTGTGCGGCCCCACCCCCAGCATCTGCTATTGTAATTGTTTGCACAGCAAAAATCAATGACCAAAGGAGAATGTCCTTCCCAACACCTGGGTACTTGGCCTGCATACCCTTCAAGGCCTAACTCATCTGTCTGCTTTGGAAAGCGTTTTCTGCTCTACCAGGGAGCTTGGCCCAGTCCTTCGGTGTTCCTGCAGTGGGGTGGACGCAGTTCCCACGCTGCATGGCAACTGTTTAAACACATGACACCTCCCAGGCTGGTTTGTGAATCTTAAGGGTGGGATGGTGTCCATCTCAGACATTTTACTATCCTTCTTGTCAGTGTGGAGCTAACATTTTGTAGGAGCCCCATAGGCACTGAATGAGTAGTAGATGCATCAGGCCTGTCTGGAGCAAGGCGGTGGAGTGGACGCTTCTGAAGGAAGCTCTTTAGTCTGTGATTCCTGTTCCAGCCTCAGCCTGAGGCATTCCTGTGAGCATTAGCTCTTATTCCTAGCATGGGGAAAAGTAATGCACAGAAGGCGGGAGCCCAGCCTTGGTTCCTTGCTGGGTTTCAGTTTCCTTATCTCTGAAACAGAAGATTGGCTGGATAATCTGCCAGGATTTTCTACCTCTCTGACTCCAGGTCTGAGTCTGAGGACAGGTGGCTGTGTCATCCACGGGCCCTCTGCTTCCACGTGGCTAACCTGGGGCTGGACCCTCCCCTACCTACTTGCTCAGGTTCGGTGCAGGGAGAGGCTCTTCTCTCGCCAGTGTGTGCTCAGGCCAGAAGGATCATAAAGAGGAGGGACAAACACTGATGGAGCAGCTACAGTACCTGGCGCCTTCGCAGAGGGCATCTAATTTTATGGCTCTCCACAACAACTCTGCAAGGTTACTAGTATGATCTCTAATTCTAAAGATGAAGAAATGAGACTCGGCGGGAAAAACAAAAACCCAAAATTGCCATAGGTCACACAGCTAATGGTGGGATTTAACAAGTGTCCAGACTCCTCGTCTGGTCTTTCTGCTGCCGTTTCCCAGGCGGAAGGAAGGCGTGAGTAGAGGCACAGAACTGGAGAGCATGGAGAGTGTTTGGGAACTAGGGAATAGTTGCAGGCAGAGGGCTGTAAAGCAGACGGGGTTTAAAGGGGAAGGTGTGAGACAAGGCTGGCATGGTAGATTGGCCATGCCCATCAGCCAGTGACAGTGGACTTGATAGACTGTATGCACTAGGGAACCATGGACAGTTTTGAGTACAAATAGGACATACTCAGAATTGTATATTACAAAGGTTAATATGGCTTTGGAATAAAATACGGAGTGTGTGGGGAGAGGAAAGATCTCCGGGAAAGCCTGTGGGGATAGTCTTCCTCCATGATAAGCCTTTCAACAGTGCAAACCACTGTGCTCCGTGCTGAAAGATACAGAGATGAAATAGATCTGGGTCCTGCCCTCAAGGAACTTATTATCTTAGAAGAGATGACAAGAGGACTCTTAGAGCAGGTGGTCTTATAGGTGTAAGTGCTAAGGATGTACAGCTAATCCCTGTCTCCATTGGATACAACCCACTGTTTCTTTTTTTAAGTTTATTATTTATTTTGAGAGAGAGAGGGAGAGTGCAAGCAGGGGAGGGGCAGAGAGAGAGGGGGACAGAGGATCTAAAGCGGACTTTGTGCTGACAGCAACGAGCCCGATGTGGTGCTCGAACTCACCAACCACGAGGTCACGACCTGAGCCGAAGTCCGACACTCAACCGACTGAACTACCCAGGTGCCCCTAAACCCTACTGGTTTTAAAGGGGTCAGAAATGAAGTTTTGGATATCTTATGTACTGAAAATTTGGTTTCTTTTCTTACTATTTGCTTGCACGTCTGAATATTTGCCTCTTAGTATAAAAACAAATTGGGACTGCTTGCCTTTTCTCCTCGGTTAAGCCTCCACTCTCCTCCCCACACGTGAGTCAAGGTGTTAGAGACCTCAGCAGGGCTTGTGTGCGCTCAGGTCAGTGTCAACACTGCAGTCCAGAGCGGGGGGCTGGCAGACCTTCCTTTGCCGCATCCCCACCTGGAATCAAGGATCCTCTTCCTGGCTCCTCCTCTTCTCCACCAAGTCCAGGACCAAATTCTCCCGGTGTCATTAGCTCCCCATGGTCTTCAGCTCTCCCTGCCTCCAGGGCTGGTGGAACAGGCCCCTACTTCTGTTTGTCTCTGATTTAATGTGTTTACTGTTCGTTACTTTACAGGTGCCCCACGCCTCACCTCACTCACCCACTCAGTGCTGAAGTATCGGTTCTTGGTATTTAAATAACAGTTTCAGGAGGGGCATTCCTGGCTGTTAAATAGATCTCCTTTGAACTGAACGCCTAGGCAACAGAGGAACCGACGCATTATGATTTTATTTTCCACCTTTAAAATGTTTTCCTTCTCCTTTTGTGTGTTCAAGCCTCTCCTCTGTGCTCAGGACTGTGTTGTAAGACAGGGAGCAGAGGGCAGGATTATTTACTCATTTATCGAAAATTTATAGAATGCTCTCTGCCAGGCATTTTCCGGAGATCTTCACCTTTTGGATTCCAGGTCCTCAGCAAGGAGCTGCCACTATCAGATTGGTTCCTGTGCCATTGACCCCGAGCGACTGAAAATCATTCTTTCATTTGCTTTTAGATGTCTCTCCTTCCAATGACCACCTGCATCCCACCAGCAGCTAGCAGGGAGAAACCCCATGGGTTGAGGGCACCGAAACTGAACGGAATTCTAAACTAAAACCAAGCCACAGCGCTTTACAAGGCTCTCTACCCTGGCTACACACAACGTAAGGTGCTATGTCACAGACACGCACGGAGGCAGAGTTTCTCAAGATCCTCAAAATCACCATGTAATAAAGTAAATGTGGAAGAAAAAAGCCTCTGAGAATCAGAAGAGCCTCGTTCTGGTCCCACCTCTGCCACTTTGTCTCAGTCTCTTGATGATTTAAGGGACAGTGGGAGAAATGAGTTGGCACTTCTGGTTTGGGATACTGTGATCCTAATCTCATCACTTCTTTTCTTCTGTCTCTTTTTAAATTTTTTTTAAATGTTATTTATTTTTGAGAGAGAAACCGAGAGAGCACGAGCAGGGGAGGGGCAGAGAGAGAGGGAGACACAGAATCTGAAGCAGGCTCCAGGCTCTGAGCTGTCAGTACAGAGCCTAACATGGGGTTCAAACTCCCAGATCATGACCTGGGCTGAAGTTGGATGCTGAACCTACTGAGCCACCCAGGCGCCTTTCATCACTTCTTTTCTTAAAAAAAAAAAAAAAATGTTTTTTGTTTTTAAATCTTTACTTATTTTTAAGAGGAAGAGACAGAGTGCCAGCAGGGGAGGGGCGGAGAGAGACAGGGAGACAGAATCTGAGGCAGGCTCCAGGCTCCAGGCTCCACACTGTCAGCACAGAGCCTGACGCGGGGACAAAACCCACGAACCATGAGATCATGACCTGAGCCAAAGTTGGATGCTTACCTGACTGAGCCATCCAGGCACCCCATCATTACTTCTTTTCTAATAATCTCTCATCTCCGTTTCTTCCTCCCCCTTCTTTATTTAACCATCTTCTCTCTCTCCCTGCCTTCTCTCTTCCCTCCCCTCCTCAGCCCAGCTTACTACCAATCCTATTACCTCTGTTTATAAGTGACAGCTTCTGGAACATAATGCGCAAGAAACAAGACGATTCTTCCAAGCTCTCAGAGGAAGAAAGGAGAGAAAGCCACTCTTTGCCTTTATTGATGAACTCTTGGGGAAACTGAGTCCTTTGTCTTATCAATTCATGGAAAATGGTTATTAGAGTTGAGGTCTCAAACTGCTTGTTCTCCTCTTAGCTGCAAACATTAAAAGAGGTTTTGGGGAAATCAATGAAGGTGGAAATAAGTTGTGTGTTGCTAGATCTTCTGTACTCCTGGCCTCTCTCCTTGTCGTTTACTACATGTAGTTTACCTAGGCTGTTTGTTATAACTTCTACCCAACCGAGTTGAAAGAAAATAACTATCATGACCAAACGTCATTTACTAAGTTCTTAATTGATTAGAGCACCATGGTTGAAAGTGCATTAGATTGTGAATTTCCTGAGGGTACATGGCACAAGCCTGGCAAGTAGTGGGTGTGCAATGAATGCTTTATTTTGAAGGAGCCAATAATGTGCAAAGTGATACTCCTTACACCCTTCTCAGAGGAAGAGGTTATTGATGATGACTATTAAAATTTTTTAAAATTTGTGTTTGTTTATTTTTAAGAGAGAGAAAGAGAGAGTGTGTGAGCAGGGGAGGGACAGAGAGAGAGGGAGACACAGAATCTGAAGCAGGCTCTAGGCTCTGAGCTATCATCACAGAGCCCTATGCAGGGCTTGAACTCATGGACCATGAGATCATGACCTGAGTCAAAGTCGGACACCCAGCTAAGCCACCCAGGCACCCAATGATGATTATGTGTTAGAAACAAGATTTGGAGAGAGGGCTTGAGAAGTAGTTGTTTCTGATTTGGAAACTTACATGAAACAGCAACAGTATAAATATGAACTTTGTTTAGTTATGTATTGCATGAGTCACCTTTATTGAAAAGAAAAAGTATGTAAAAACTGGCCATCTCAGAAAATTAAACGTGATGTCATGCTCAGGGCTTGCAAGACCAGAAACTGACATGTAAAGGATTTAAAAGTACCATCTTAGAAACAAGAAAGGCAAACTTTGTCACTCAGCATTGTCACAAGTCAGGAGTAGCTAGGGGGTGGGGGTGGGCACTAGCTAAGGCATCTGTGCACATTCTGGGTCAGAACTGGAAGACAGGAATCACATAGCATTTTCTTTGTGTTTAATCTCGCAAGGCAAGAGGGGATGACCTTGCCAAAATATCTGAAACATGAACAAAGATAACTGATGTTAATCAGCTGGTGTCATCCAACTGCTACCAAAGCTCACTGTGGTATCACACTGGCCTTTTGCTAATTCTCACCAATTGGCTTTAGGTCAAGACACTGGATGATTAAGGAAGGAAACGAGTGTCTCAAAGTCACCATATTTCTATGTACCAAAGGACATGTAGGAACATTTTATTTTAATCTTCGTCCCCTTAACCCAATAAGAGGAAAAAAAGATAGATATGCTGGGCAATATTACTCTCTGAAGGCCTAAATTAAGGGGTATTTCTTCAAGTGGACACAGGGGCTTTGAGGACAGTTGACTGCATTCCCGC
>NW_024412415.1:5692381-5702851 GCF_014898765.1 Herpailurus yagouaroundi
CTTAACCGACTGCGCCACCCAGGCGCCCCAATAGTTTGGGTATTTGATGAACGATGAGACCTAACCCATTCCCCCATCCCTATGGCACTGACATTCTCCATGGATGGGCCATAGCTTCCCTTTTGCAAAGTGGGTTGAGGTGCCTGGTTACCTCAGAGAAAGAGCCAGTCTAGGACATACACCAGAGCACTTTTTGAGCACTTAGAGATTAGGGAGGGCTCAGGCACAACATGTGATATCACCAAAGAGGGGCAGTACGATAGATACTCTCCAAAGATGACCACCACCAATTCCTTCCCTCCTTGCGTATGCTCACCACTTCATCCATCAAGAGGTGTAAACCATTTTCTATCTCCTTGAATCTAATTGGACTTGTGATTTGTTTCCACTAACAAATAGAAGGCAGCAGACGTGATGTTCTGGGTCCTCCAAGCCCAGGCCTCCAGAATTGACGGGACCTATGTCCTACTTTCTGCAAGCCAGCTGCCACGTAAGAAATCCAAAGCCCAAAGAACACTGTGCTTTGAGGAAGCCCAAGCTATCCATGTAGAGAAACCCAGGGAGGAGCACCGAGGCCCTGGATGTGAGTGAAACCTCGAATCTTACAGTCCAGCCCATGAATGCAGCCTAGTGATTGCCCCCAGCCCATGCCACCTGAAGTAGAAGAACCCACCAACTGAGCCAAGTCAACCTGCGGAATCATGAGAAAGAAATCATTAGTATTTCAAGACACGGTACATGCTGGGGTGTTTGTTTTGCAACAGACAGCTGATGTCAGGCTGTTGTTGCTATGAAATTTGGTGTAACCAAATCCTGAGGCTTGAAAAAGTTTTGAGCTTCTCAAGCTTTAATCTGCAAATACATCATCAGGGCATACGTTTTTGTTTGTTTGTTTTCTTTTTATTTTTTAAGTTTGTTTACTTATTTTTGAGAGAGAGAGAACAAGTGAGGGAAGGGCATACAGAGAGGGAAACACAGAATCTGAAGCAGGCTCCAGGCTCCAAGCTGTTATAGCAGAGCCCGATGTGGGACTCAAAGTCACAAACCGCGAGATCATGACCCAAGCCAAAGTGGGATGCTCAACTGACTGAGCCACCCTGGCACCTCATCATCAGGGAATGCTGCTAAAAAGCAGTTTCTGATTCTGTAGGTCAAGGGTGGGATCAAGATTCTGTATTTCTCACCAGCTCCTAAGTGATGCCTTATTCTGATGACAGAATACATGGAACATGCTCTGAATAGCATAGCCAGTCCCCGGCCTCCAGGACATTTTGACTTAGATCATCTTAGAAAACCCATGTGTATTTGAGGAAAGGCTAGTTTGAAAAAGGGTTCTGGTCAAATAAGTTTGGGAAACACTCCCTACTGTATTCTACTACTAGAGATTCATAATGTCTATTAGTTCATTAAGAGCTCCTAGAGCTCCTCCAGTCAGGAAAGCTGTTTGACTCTGAATAGCCCAGTATTTCCTGTCTGTATTTGGTTACACCTACTAATGTCTTCAAGAACCAATATTCTGTGGAATACACCTGGAGAAACACAAAACCACCCGTCATCTGTGTGTTTTTATTTTTATTTATTTATTTATTTATTTAATTTATTTTTTAATGTTTATTTATTTTTGAGACAGAGAGAGACAGAGCATGAACTGGGGAGGGTCAGAGAGAGAGGAAGACACAGAATCCGAAACAGGCTCCAGGCTCTGAGCTGTCAGCACAGAGCCTGACGTGGGGCTCGAATTCACGGACCGCGAGATCATGACCTGAGCCGAAGTCAGACATCTAACCGACTGAGCCACCCAGGCTCCCCATGTGTGTTTTTAATTAACTTAGCGGATTTCTCATTGTCCCTCAATAATGAATCCTATATGTCACACACTTTCACAACCCAGATTTCTTTTTTTCCCCTTGGATCTAACCTAATTCCTTGCCTCCTTGCTGCAGTGTGAGAAGTCCCTGGTCATTTTCCATGGAGAAGGACAACCACATCTCCCCAGTGTCCAGTCCTTTCTGTACTTAAAGGTCTGTCCTCCTTCTCAAGGTCCTAGAAATTCCTGTTCTTCTCACTTTTCTTCCCATTTCCCAGCACCCCATTGTTCTTTTTCCAGCACAACCAGCTGAGTGACCTTTGATTACTGTCTGGATATCTCTAAGCATAAGTACCCCTAGTTGCAAGGTAAATGACACTCCTAGTATTGGGTGAGGTGTTGGTTTTTTTCTTTTTTTAAGTTTATTTTTATTTGTTTTGAGAGAGAGAGAGAGAGAGAGAGAGCGAGCAGGGGAGGGGCAGAGAATCCCAACTAGGCTCCATGCTGTCAGCACAGAGCCCAATGTGGGGCTCAATCCCATGAATCGAGAGCTCATGACCTGAGCCAAAATCAAGACTCAGATGCTTAAATCAAGAGTTAGATGCTTAGCCAACTGAGCTACCCAGGCGCCCCAGTATTGGGTGAGTTTTAAATGAATCCATCTGTGTGGAACACTTAGCATAAGGCCTGCCATCCTAATCACTCACATGTCAGCTCTTGTTGTCATTGTTCTGGGTCTAAGCTCAGTCTCAGAGCCCCACCTCTCCAGTGTTAAGGATATTCAGGTCCAACTGGGACTGGGGAGGAAGGGAGAGACTGGGGGGTGGGAGGCATGCGGCTGATCAAGACTCATCTAATTCCACAGTCTGATTTGAGCTGCTATTCTTAGCCACCTTCACACCAAATCTTTCCCCTGGTACTGCTAAGCAGCTTCAGAAAGTCCAGGCTAAACTTAGAATCTGAATCTGTGTCTCTGGAAGTCCACCCACCCCTCATCCCTGGAAGCTGTTCTTTGGGGGCTGACACTGGCATTTCAGGGGTTATCTACTATTTTTGCATTTTGGTTGTCTCTCTGCTGAAACAAACCAGGGATTGTCTCCCAGAAGCCAGACTCAATACTGGTAGGTTTTCCACCACCGCATGGCTCTGAACAACGTCACCTCTGCCGTCTACCCTTCATTCCAGAGACTACCTGTAAATATGGTTGAATTCCTTGCTACTCTTGTAGCTACCCAGTAGCTTAGGAGAGAGCAGGCAGCTTCTCATCCATATTAAAAAGCTATGGCACTTTTCTTTTCACTGGCTCATCTCTCCTGCCATTTGCAGACCCCACTAATAGCATCGCACTGGAAGGCTCTGCTCCTATAAAGGGCGCACCGAGTAACGCAAGCTGTCCTTAGTTCTCTCTTCCGTGGCCTTAAAAGGAAGCAGCCCTGGTCACAAGACAAACTTCCTTTTCTATGAAGTGGGAGAAGAACCTGATGGATTTTGTTTGCCTTCAAGCCTTATATGGTTTCTTAATGTGTACAGATTTGATGTGCTTATTGTTACATTTGTTTGTGGGCACAATTGCTGTCCTTCACTCGGGCTCGAACCAAAAGCCAGAGCGTGGAGGGCAACAGGACTTTGGTGTGTGTGCTGTACTTGAATGCAGCAATTCAACTTCTCTCTGCAAGGCTTATATTTCAACCTAACTTTCTACCTAACACATCAAGGCTTATATTTCTACCTAACTTATAAATGGAGGAGGACCCATACCAATGGCAGCAAAGATTTAATGTGACCGATGTACCAGGCACTGGGCTAACCAGACACCTTACCTATAATTTCATCTACATGTCCGTTTGTATTCCTTTTTTTAAAAAGTGTTTATTTATCTAGTTTTGAGAGAGAGAGAGCACGCGCACTAGGGGGTAGGGGCAGAGAGAGAGGGAGGGATCATCTCAAGCAGGTTCTGAGCTGTTGGCCCAGAGCCTGATGTGGGTCTTAAACTCACAAATGATGAGATCATGACCTGAGCCAAGATCAAGAGTTGGACACTTAGCCGACTGAGCCTCCCAGGCTGCCCCTGTATTTCCTTTTTCCAGGAGATACTTGAGGGCTCTAAGGGGTGAGAGAGGTGACATAAGTTGCCCCAGGTCACAGCCTGTCAGTGAGAGAGCTGAGATTCACCCCAGAGCTCGCGGGGGGGGGGGGCGGGGCGGGGGGTCTCCTGAGTCTCACCCTTGCCCGCGGCACGTGGAAACCAGGATGTCGTTGTTCCTATTTGAAAATACTGGAGAGCGAAGTCATTCCACAGGTAAGTCTGACACATCTTTTGGGGTTTCATGACCCTGAGACAGGAAGTTTTAGCCTGAGGTTTCCGACTATTTGTGTCTGAGAAAAATCTGTGTGCTGGAACTGGAACCATTATTATTTTCTCGTTAGCTTCCCACAGATAGGAAACGGATCCAGAAAAGTTGCGACTTGGAAGTGCAGTTCACATATGGTGCTAGTCTTAGATCTGTGTGGATCCAGAGAAAGTTTTTGTTACCAGGTTTTATTATTTTGCTGCTTCAATGGATTATAAAGTATAAAGTGGCAATGACTTTGGTCGCCAGGTGTTTTGGCCCCGCATTGTACTTAAGGGCCTTGCTCCTCCAAGTGTGTCAAGGTCGAGCGGCAGCAGCGGCATCACCTGAGAGCTTACTAAAAAGGCAGACTCTCAGGCCCCACTCCAGAGTCATGGAACCAAGATCTGCAATTTAACAGCATCCCAAGCTTATCTCCATGCAGAGGAAGTTTGAGAGGCACGGTTTTACGCGACTTAAAACTCGAGGGTGGCCAAGTGCTAAGACGATGGTTCACCAGGCCGTCTGCGCCTTAGAATCACTTGGGGAACTTTAGAACATATTACAGACTGGGCCCCCCTGCTTTGGAGTCTGCATTCATTTATCTAGGATGGGAATGTTTGAAAAAGTTTATTGGGTGCAAACAGGGCTCAGCCCCACTGCCCAAATGAAAGCAGAGTCTGGCTCTGGAGCATTATACGTGCCATCACTAGGACGTAGATCTATATGAGGACAAGGGCTCTCTCTGCTGGACTCTCTAAGTCAGCATGGATATAGACAAGGTTTAAGGAAGGACAGTGGAATAAATACTGAAGCACAAAATGAAACTCTGTCATGTGTGGATTAAAAAAATTATTTTTAATGTTTGAGAGAGAGAGAGAGAGAGAGAGAAAGAATGAATCAGGGCGGGCAGACAGAGAAAGGGAGACACAGAATCTGAAACAGGCTCCAGGCTCTGAGCTGTCAGCACAGAGCCTGACGCAGGGCTCAAACTCATGAACTGGGAGATCATGGCCTGAGCTGAAGTTGAATGCTTAACTGACTGAGCCACCTAGGTACCCCTAGATTTTCTTTTTTTTCCTCTTTCTTCTTCTTCTTCTTCTTCTTCTTCTTCTTCTTCTTCTTCTTCTTTTGAGAAAGAAAGCAATGAAAAGGGAGCCATGGGGATTATGTTCAGACAGAGTCAAGATTTGGAAAAATGCGCCATTATTCTTTCAACTCTGTGGAGGGAATGCTTATGGAGAAGATCTAATGTCCTTCATTCAAGATTTTAATATCTTTTATTTAGGGCATGTGTATGCTTTAAGGTAGCCAGATTTAGCAAATCAAAAACAGGACGCTCACTTAAATTTGAATTTCAGATGAACAAAGAATACTTGTTTAGTATAATTTTCTAGTTATGCGATATTTGGGACAGACCTTAAAAAATTATTCACTGTGTATCTGAAACCCAAACTTAACTGGGTATTCTGTATTTTATCTGCCAACCCCAGCCTGTTTAAAATGGTGAATCTCAATCAATGCTTCTGGACACAATGATACAGTCAAAAAAGATACCCTTAGTGGGGTGCTTGGGTGGCTTAGTCAGTTAAGCACCTGACTCTTGATTTTGGCTCAGGTCATGATCTCACCATTTGCGTCGGGCTCCGTGCTGACAGTGTGGAGCCTGCTTGGGATTCTCTCTCTCCCTTTCTCTGTACCTTTCCCACATGTACTCTCTCTCTCTCTCAAAATAAATAAATAAACTTAAAAAACAAGATACCCTTGGTAAACTGTGAGGGTGAGCAGCCATGTGTGTGTGTGAAGAGTATTGAAGGGATGGGGACCCTTACCACGGGAAGTGAGGAGAGAGGGATAAAAACTTCATTAATGGTAAAGAGAATGAGAAGAATCTCCCCCCAGTATGTTAGGAAAAATTCACCCATAAGTTATAGACTAAAAAAACTGAAGAATGTTTCATGGAGGAAAATTTTTTTCCTTGAAAAATTGATTTTTTTTTTGTGTTTAAAATTATAAAGAGATACATGTTTATAAAAATTCCAGCTGAGCAGTCAGGTATAAAACAGAAAGCCAATGTATCAGAGCCTTTCTTTATCACCCCTAGAAGTTGCTACTCTGAACTTTCACTTGGGTATCCTTCTGGAAATTTCTTGGGGGTGGGCTAACATGTGTATACATAGGATGTTTTTTATTTCAATTTTTTAAAACTTTAAAAATACTTCCGCAAGTTGCTTTTATTTTTACTTAAGAGTAATCTTAGATATCTTTTCCTATATGCACATGTAGATGTACTGACCTAATTTTTTTAATAAGTGTATTACAGCTTATTTACCTATAGCAATATTTTCATTTATCCTTTATTTAAGGGACACTTAAAGGTACTTTCTCTGTGCAGTTTCCTCTGTGCAGCGCCTTAAGTGGTTGCTTACCACTCATTGTCAATTCATCGTCATTACTTGGTATCAGTCCAAATAGTCATCTTCTCAGAGGGGTCTCCCTGTTCCCTGTCCTTCCTTTTTTTTCTTTCTTTCTTTCTTTCTTTCTTTCTTTCTTTCTTTCTTTCTTCTCTCTCTCTTTCTCCCCCTCCCTACCCACTCCCCTTCCTTCCTTCCTTCCTTCCTTCCTTCCTTCCTTCCTTCCTTCCTCTTTTTCTCTCTCCCTCTCTTCTGCCTTCCCGTCTTATTTCATTCCTTTCTCTTTCTTTCTCCCTCCCTCTCTCTCTCTCCGTCCCTCCTCCTCCCTCTTCCTCCTCTTCTCTCCTCTCCTTCTTTCTGTTCTCTACTACTGCCATTTAAGCCTACAGGCAGGAATGCTGTCTTCTAGTAAGAGAAGAAGAGGGGCCAAACTAGGGCAGGGGCCAGAAAGATTTGAAGGAGTGGTCTTTTCTGATGGGAAACTTAGTTGGGTGTGATGTTTTTCATCAAGATCAGGAATCTGCAAACAATGGCCTGTGGACCAAATCTGGCCCACCACCTATTTTTGTAAGTAGTTTTATTTGGAGACAGCCATACCCATTCTTTTACATACTGTCTATGGCTACCCTGGTGCTACAGTGGCACAGTTGAATATTTGTGACAGAGATCGAATGGCCGGAAAAGCCAAAATTATTTTCTTCCTTATTCTTTACAGAAAAAGTTTGCTGGTGCCTCATCAAGATTAACAATATCTATATATTCTAGATATAGGTCTTAGATGCTCAGATCGGTGGCATTATAAAAGACAGCAAGGTTTGTCCCTATCCTCTGGGAACCAAGGGCCAGTTTTCCCATTAGCCAGAGGCTGCTTTTTCCTTGAGCTTTGTCCTAAATTCCAGTGAAGTGAGGAGTCATAAAATGCAGAAGCCACGATACACAGCTTGGAAAGGCCGATCGGGAAGGAGACTGTCATCCCTGGCCAACGCTCACACAGCTCAATCCCTCAAGAACCATCCTTTGACTTTGCAGAGCCCACACGAGTGCCCCTCTCAGGACACTGCCTCCTTGACTTCAGAGCTGCTTGTAACCCAGTCTCCTATCTTAGATTGGACTGGCTCCAAGAACAGTTCAAAGTTTTCTGATTTTCCCTAGCAAAAAGGAGAGCAGCAGTGACACGACACTGCTTCAGAATGCCGGGGGACTTTATAGTTGCGTGCACATGGAGACCAATCTCAAAGAACCTCAGAGTGAGAAACCTCACCTTTGTCAGACAGCCTTTACCAGCATTCCTGTTGCTAGGATACACGTCTTCTGATCGATATTTCCAAGATCTTGGTTGAAATCCCTTTGTTTCCTTAGTCTTAAGGCTAAGTCTTCAGGTTTTTATGTTTTAAGTTGAGTCTGTGGTCGTGTCAAATCAAATGAGTTGACATTTTCAACAAGCTGAAAACGTGCCGAAACATCATCCCTCTCTTAGTGACGCAGACTTTCCATTTTGGTGAATGGCTCTACAGTTCCTCACTTCAAGATCCTGGGTGAAGGGGAGTTTCCTTGCTGACTTCTCAGCTTGTTTTTTCTTTTCACCTGCCCACTTAAAAATCATTTTTTTTGGTGTATAAATAGGTCCTACTTATTTCTAGAGTCGAGAGTTTGTTTGTAGGTTGTTTATTGGGATGTCATCATCCAAACACAGTGCCAGGCTGCTCAGTGGAAAGCTAATTTCCTTTTGAAAATTGCAATTCTGAAAGCTGCACATATTTTATTGCCATCATCAATAGGAACTGAAGCACATGTATCTTCACGCTGAGTGATACACCAGCAAGCTAAATAAAAATGATCTTACTCTTGCAACCAAAAATAGATAACACTGATGGGAACTGACCCCACTGTGACACACACAAAATTAACTTTCAGGGTCTCTGAGCCATCATCCTTCAACAAGAGTCCTGGATGACTGCCAGTCAAAAGAAGCAAGCCATATGCGTCTTAAGGCTCTTTGAGTAGAAGAAAGAAGTAGTAGTTTCAAATAAGTTTCAAATTGAAAGTGACAAGGGCAGATGCTTCAGTTTGTAGGCAATGATTAACAAACGAGCTATTTCATACACTGGCAACTCTAGGTAGTGTGCTTAAAGATGCATAGCTTAGGGCAGTGATTCTCAACTGGGATGGTTTCGTACCCACCCCCCGCCCCCCCTTGCCCCACGCCCTACCAGGGAATCTCTGACAACGTTTAGAGAGATTTTTGATTGTCACTATTGGAAATGGGATGCTACTGGCATTTAAAGAGGCCTAAACGGGGTGCCTGGGTGGCTTGGTCGGTTAAGCGTCCGACTTCGGCTCAGGTCATGATCTCACCGTCCATGAGTTCGAGCCCTGCGTCGGGCTCTGTGCTGACCGCTCAGAGCTCAGAACCTGGAGCCTGTTTTGGATTCTGTGTCTCCCTCTCTCTCTGCCCCTCCCCTGTTCATGCTCTGTCTCTCTCTGTCTCAAAAATAAATAAACGTTAAAATTTTTTTTTTTGAAGAGGCCTAAACATCCTACAACGCACAGGACAGCACCCCATCACAAAGAATTATCCAGTCCCAAATGCCAATTGTGCCAAGGTTGAGAAACCCTGTCCTAGGAGTTCAATTCTTTTACAGTGGTTGGTGATCCGCCCCAGCAGCCAGATAACACTACACACACGTTTGCAGTAAAGTGTCTGCAGTGAGACACGGTGAAGCCCATTCTCCGTGGGTCTCACGTGGAAGAAGAGGTAGGACTCCAGGAGTGTGTAGTGTGATGGAAGGGAAAATCTGCAGTAAGCTGGAGTGGGGCTGGGCTTTCCATGCCCAGGTTTGTGGAATGAAAAGTTGGCTCTGAGAGAAACCAAAGAGTTTGCTAGAAAATAAGTGGGCCTAGAATTGGGGCAGCAGAGCATCTGGTGCCTGGGTGGCAGGTGAAGATTTTTGACCAGTGCACAGGGAGCATCATGTGCTCTAGCCTCTGCGCCCACGTTTGCTCCCGGCATGATACTCCATGAGGCACCTCCCCTCCTGGGAGGGAGAAGGATTTCCATCGCTCCTGGTCCATCCTCTTCTTTCAAGTTCCCTTTCTAGATGGACCTATAGGAAAGCAGGAACATGCAGTCTCCTGGAGGACCCTGGGCGGCTCACAACAAGTGAAGAGAATTTAGGGAGTGAGCTCCTAAACAGGGACACAATCATTTCCCCAAATTATACAACCTTGCTAAAACCATTCCAGTAAAAATCAGGAACTAGATGAGATTGCTTGTCATCAATACTGCTACTTAATATTGGCTTAAAGATTCTAGTGAGTGCAATGATATTTAAAAAATAAATAGTTTGCATAAACTTTGGAAAAGAAGAAATAAAATAGCTTCTTTAAAAAATTGTTTTTAATGTTTATTTATTTTTGAGCGAGACAGAAAGACACAGTGCAAGTAGGGAAGTGCAGAGAGAGAGGGAGACATAGAACCTGAAACAGTCTCCAGGCTCTGAGCTGTTAGCACAGAGCCTGATGTGGGGCTCGAACGCATGAACTGTGAGATCATGACCTGAGCCAAAGTTGGATGCTCAACCGACCGAGCCACCCAAGTGCCTTTAAATAAAATAACTTCTGCTGAATCTGCAGTTGTGTACTTAGAAAATTCAGGTCTAGAAAAAACAACAACAACAGAATGTATAAAAGGATTGTGTAGGTGGCTATGTATAAGTGCATAGAAATCATTAGCTCTTCCCCATATTGCCATAAGCACCTAAAATAAATATGCAGAAAACATTCCATTCTCAGTAGTAATGACAATTATAAGAGATTTATAAAGGTATACTTTGTTCTTGGAGAACAAGGCTGAGAATTATAAATAAAATTTCCTAAGCCTAATGTAAAAATTGAATCAAGCTTTAAATTTTTTTTTTTT
>NW_024412415.1:5703251-5703522 GCF_014898765.1 Herpailurus yagouaroundi
AGGCGCCCCAAAAATTGAATCAAGCTTTAATGAGAATCTCAATAGATTTTCTCTTGGAATCAGATAAAATAATCTTAAATATCACATAGAAAAATAAATGTCCGATGGGGCGCCTGGGTGGCGCAGTCGGTTAAGCATCCGACTTCAGCCAGGTCACGATCTCGCGGTCCGGGAGTTCGAGCCCCGCGTCGGGCTCTGGGCTGACGGCTCAGAGCCTGGAGCCAGTTTCTGATTCTGTGTCTCCCTCTCTCTCTGCCCCTCCCCCGTTCAT
>NW_024412415.1:5703622-5845974 GCF_014898765.1 Herpailurus yagouaroundi
AGAGCATGAACGGGGGAGGGGCAGAGAGAGAGGGAGACACAGAATCAGAAACAGGCTCCAGGCTCTGAGCCATCAGCCCAGAGCCCGACGCGGGGCTCGAACTCACGGACCGCGAGATCGTGACCTGGCTGAAGTCGGACGCTTAACCGACTGCGCCACCCAGGCGCCCCAAAAATTGAATCAAGCTTTAATGAGAATCTCAATAGATTTTCTCTTGGAATCAGATAAAATAATCTTAAATATCACATAGAAAAATAAATGTCCGAGAATATCTTTAAAATGAGAATACACAGACGGGAGGCTTTTCTACAGTTGGATTTGCGTTTCCAGATAGCAGAAAACTTTGTAATCATGTAAATATGAGGTTGTGTTAGGAAGAGAGAAATAGACAAGCATCATAGAATAAGGAAGCTAGAGAACGACTGAAGTATATGCGAGGACTGAATATACTTTAAAGGGGATTCAAGGGGAAAATGATGGACTTCTACATAAATGCTCTTGGTACAAATGTTTCTTCATCTGGGTAAAGATAAAATTAGACTCTATAATATCATGTTCAAAAATCAAATTTCAGATGGATTAGAGATGCAGATGCAAAAAAATACAACAAAATACAACAAAATCTAAGAATCCTTGTGAATAATCTAGGATATAGGACACTTTCTTAACTTAAACCAGACACTATAAAAGAATATGTAAATATATACCTATGTATGCAAAAATAACAGCGAAGTCAGAGGAGATCACGAGTCATGTCGAGGAACAAATGGTAAATATGGAAAAATATAGCTCCAATGTAGAAGACAGAGCAAGATTTTGTCCGAAATATTTGAAGAGCTCTCACAGATCCATAAAACACAAGCCATCCAGCAAAACTAAGGCAAGGGAAATAGAAAAAGACAATTCACTAGGGAAAAATAAACATGGTAACAAATACCTGAAGAAATGCTCACTCTCACTCAGGGAAATGCACCATAAGTAACAAAAAGTGATCTCCTTAGTCCCACCAGACTGGAAACAATGTCTACCAGACAAAACACAAATTCCCTCCGAGCCTGGATATGTATTCCACAGAAAGAAAACCCCAAAATGGGAAGCTCCACCTCTAGATCTTACTGCAGCCTTGTGTGTAGTGCTAAAATTATCCGGAGACAAGTAAGGGCAAGTTAAGAAGGGAATGGATACAAAAATTATGGGCCCGTCACACCATCCTATATTGTGCAACTTTAAAAAGAATTTAGAACTACGCCATTTGACTTGGGGGGATTTTGGTGACATTATGTTGATTGAGAAATGCATGATGCTGGAAAGCTTGTGTAATAGAATTTCCATTGTTGTTAAATAAGTAATGACCCATCTTCAGTAAATGTACTAGTGTGCATGTGAGCATGGAGAAAAAGATACAGAAGGAGACCTATGAGGTTCAACGCTCTGCCGGGAAGAAGTATGGAAGAGAAGGCCAGAAAGAGAAGAAAAGAAAGAAAAAGACTGCAACACACCCCTACTCCCATATCTATGACATGATTTAATTTACACTTTAGAGATATTAATATTATATTTATGTGCATATTTATTTTTATTTATATGTGTGCATACATATGCACCCAGTGTAACTGGGTGGTCAAAGAAGAAATTAACACAAACCTTGATTTTCAAAAACATGCTAATACTACCTTGAATTTATATAGCGGTGTTCTCTCAAATACTTCTTAATGCTTTTATGTACGGCATTATTCCATCCTCGTGACTTCCAGGGAGGTGTGACCTTTAAATGTCAAAGCCGCCAGGGCTCTCTGCCCGGGCTCCAGTGATGGACGTCTGCATGTCATGGTGGCAGCAACTGCCCATCCTCTCTGCGGGAGAGGGTGCCCAGAGCTGGGCTTTGCCGCTGGGCTCTTCCAGCCTGCAGGGCTCAGAGTTTCTCCGGGCTCCTTTGTAGCGCACCTGCTCCTCTAGATACAACTCACTTAGATGAAAAGCCAACCTCCAGGCTTTCCCCAGGTTTGGGACCCAATCAAGGCACAAGGGTAAAGAGAGCAATCAGTCAAGGGAAAGCCTGATGAAAGACTTCGGGGGACCGTGATAGGTGGGTCACTAAGTGAGAGAGCTAGCTCCAGTGGATAATGAGTGCACTGTTCAGTACAGTAAAAGCAGTGGGCTCCTCCCTCCAGAGGCTGCACGAGCTGGTGTGAAGAGCTTGGGTTTGGAACCCAAGAGTCAAGAATAAACACTTGGTTTTACCACTTCCTTGGAAAATGATTTAACTTTACTGAGCTTGAAAACCAAATCCTCCCCAAATAACTCTTATTTGCTAGATTATTGCAAGGTTATAATGAGGCGTGACTCCGAAAGCATCTAACGCTGTCTGCACACAAGAGGAGCTTAACCAGCAGATGGTAGGAAATCAGGGTATGGAGAGCCTGTCAGGATTTGGCCCTGTGTTGTCTCCATTTCTCCTGACCCACCTCTCACGCTTTCTTCAACCACTGATTGAATTGCTATCATACCAAATATTGGGCCTCGGACCTCTCAGAGTTTAAGGAAGGACACTGGGAGGAATACAGATGCCCCACAGTGAGCTAAGGGCTCTTAATCGAGGTACGTACAGGGTGCTATGGGCATAGGAGGATCATGTCACATGTGTGCAGGGGCCAGAAAAGGTTAAAAGAAAGAGTGATACTCGGGAGCTCAGCTGGTTGACTGGGAAAGGGAGAATAAGTAGTAAGGGGTGTGATGTGCCAGTGTGAAATAAACTTACAGACAGGAAGACAGATATGTTAAAACAAAAAAGCCAAAAGATGAAAAACCGTTGATATTTATGGCTACCATTTTTGGTTTAAAAACTAATGGGATTTGACAAAGAATTTTGTGCAACTGCTTTTTACCCAGGCTTTGCAACAATGATCTAGACCCTGTACAAATAAAGCGTAGAATCAGTTTGGCAGTTTATAGGGACAACTTAATAAGATCTTTTAAATCAGAAATCGGGTGGATAGCGAGGCTTCAAGATGGCTCCCAATGATCCCAGCCTGCTGATTTTCAAGCCCTTATGTAATCCCCTCTCCTAATATACCAGAGTTGGTCCGTGTGACCAACAGAACATGAAAGATGTGAGGGTGTGTCACTTCTGAGATGAAGGGCCAAAATTCAGTGGCTCTGTCTTGGGCTCTCTCTTTCTCCTTCTTGGATCACTGCCTCTGGGTGAAGCCAGCTTCCAAGTTGTGGGGATACTCAGGCAGACTCTGGAGAGGTCCACGTGGAGGAGATCAGGTGTGCCAACAATCAAGGCTCGAACCTGGAAGTGCATCCTTCAGCCATCAAGCCTCAGATAACTGCAGCTCTGGCTGACAGCTTAATTGGAATCTCATGAGAGACAATGAGCCAGAATCACCTACCTAAGCTGCTTCCAGATTCCTGACCCAGAGAAGCTGCAAGATAATAAATATTTGCTGTTTTAAGAATAATTTATTATGCAGCAATAGGTATTCATTCCCAATTCTTTACCTTTTTCTGCATCAAAGCCCTTTGCTATATAGTATTGCAGTCTCTCCTACTAGAGGCAGAATATATTTTCGTGCCCTAATCATCTTGAACTTGGTCATGTAACTTGCTCTAGCCAAGGATATTTGGGCAAATATGACAGCATGTCCATTCTTAGCTATCTAGGCCTTAGGATGTCTGTGTTTCCACCTACTTTTCTGGAAGCTTCCATCCTCCTCCATGAAGAGGAGCTACCAGCTACCTCTCTGTAGCTGATGCCCTTTGAGCCTGGGCCCCATAAAGGGAACACATTAACAGAGCCACTCCTGCCAATTTGCAAACGTGGGAGACTGAGAACAAATTATTGTTGTTTCAAGCCACTAAGTGTAGGGTGATTGTTACATAGAATTAATGTGGCAATAAATGATTGCTGCTGTCCCCTTAGACATGTGAGCAGAAGAGGGATATGAAGATTGGAAATTACCGACAAGATTGGAAATTCAGGTAATGGCTACATTTGGAAGGGCCCTGAGAACCAAGTTATGGAGCTCAGATTTTATTCTGTGTGTCCCTCAGGACAATTCATTTTAGGAAGAACACTTTGGTGACAGTGCAGAGCATGGATTAAAGAAGGCAAGACTACAGGCCAAAGTCCAGGCAGGCAACTTTGCAAGAGTCCACAATGAGATGTGACAAGGGCCTGAATTAGGGGACAGGCAGTGACAATGAAAGGAGAAGATTAATTTAAATTTTTTTTTTCAACGTTTATTTATTTTTGGGACAGAGAGAGACAGAGCATGAACGGGGGAGGGGCAGAGAGAGAGGGAGACACAGAATCGGAAACAGGCTCCAGACTCTGAGCCATCAGCCCAGAGCCTGACGCGGGGCTCGAACTCACGGACCGCGAGATCGTGACCTGGCTGAAGTCGGACGCTTAACTGACTGCGCCACCCAGGCGCCCCGGAGAAGATTAATTTAAACTTGAGACTATCTTCTGAAACAACTTCTCTGTTTACCAAGGAAATGTATGAGGAGAGAAAGTCTCCCATTGCAGACTTATGCCTGCCTTAAGCCAGAAAGCCAACTGATAGGAAGAGTTGGATGAATTGATTACATTTCCAGGCAGATCTCATTATTCACTCCTTTTGGATCTTTGAAAAAAGTTCAAGTTACTCCATCGGATGTTGGGCAAATCCACTGTCCAAATGCCTGACAGGGTACATCTGAGCCTAAAGTGTGTGTTCCACCCTGCTTTCAAGAGAACGTTCCCTTTGCATACATGTAAACAATTTCCCTTTCTCTCTTTTAACCTACTCCAGCCATTTCCTCCAAAGTTAGAGAATTATAGATGAACTGTGGGTTTCTTTGGTAAAAGAATTCTCAGATGAAGTTCAGAGGTTGCCTATGGAAAATTTGGTTGGAATAAGGCAAAGACTTCCCGAGGAATCTTTTCAGTTTCTACCACTAGATAGGGATTAAAATGAGTATTACAAGTAGGACAGGTTTGGAATACTTTTCTCCTCACTCTGAAGTCACAAGCTGGGCTAGCAAAACTTGGATCCATCTGGTATTGCCTATACATTGACATATTAGCTGGGAGAAGGAGTTATGTTATTGCCAAAGAGTGGGAGGTGCCACAGACTATCAAACCTACATTTTGGAACAAAGGTGTGTTTTTTGCACATGGGAGTACACTAAGCAAAGCCTAATAGATACTTGTTAACATGAAATATTCATAGAATGAGATTGGTTTAGTCCCCATTTGTCTGGAAGAATTACAAAGTCTGTATTCTTAAAAGTAAAGATGCAATTTGGGAAACCTGTAAATGGATCAGGGATTTCCAGATGTTAAGAGACTTAGAGTCATGAGAGACGGTGTCTACCACTCTGGCGTCTTATGATACAGTCTCAGGCCAACTTGTGATGTAATAAAGGGCAATTCATGTGCTCTATGTCTCAGTTTCATCATATTTCATTATAGAAATTTCCCTACTGGTCTGTTGAGAGAATTAATCAGCATTTGCAAAGAATTTACGATGACCTTTGATAACTGGACAGCAACTAGTGTGCAATGTAATAGCCATTTCCTCCAAGTTAGGGGAGCATGGTTGGCTGTGGGCCTCTTTGGTAAATAAACTCTGAAGCTTGGGACCAAAGAGAAAAACAGTATTTTTGGGGTGGTCTGAAGTGGCAGGTTTTACATCTGGTAGTAAGATTCAGGGCTTCTATCATCCAGGAGCCTGAATCAACTTGAAGAGAAGTTTGAGTTAAGCAAGGGGTTAAGTACAAAGACCCATTCTGAAACCACAACCACCTGTTACCTTGAATATCACAGCAAAGCTAGCTTCAACGTAATGTGTTTTGGAAACAGTGCCGTTAAGTCAACAAGGGCCACCAATACCGGTGATGGCAATGACTCCATGGGTCACGTGCACATTAGCCTCATGATAAGGACTCAGGGTCTGTTAGTGCTGAATGTGGTTGTTCTGAGAGGTAAACACAAAAGTTCTACTCACAAACTGTAGTTAGACATTGGGACTTGTTGGGATTAAAAGAAACACAACAGGATGGGGTGCCCAGGTGTCTCAGTCGGGTAAAGCATCCAACTTTGGCTCAGGTCGTGATCTCGCAGTTCATGGGTTTGAGCCCCGCGTCAGTCTCTGTGCTGACAGCTCAGAGCCTGGAGTCTGCTTCAGATTCTGTGTCCCCTTCTCTCTCTCTGCCCCTCCCCTGCTTGTGCTCTCTCTCTCTCTTTCTCTCTCTCAAAAATAAATAAACATTAAAAAAATAAAACAAACAAACAAACAAAACAGGGGCGCCTGGCTGGCTCCTTTGGTGGAGCGTGTGACTCTTGATTTTGGGTCATTAATTCAATCCTCACATTGGGCATGGAGCCTACTTTAAAAAAAAAAAATTCTGCTGTGTTTTTTATCTAGCTCCAGGGGCTCCACCAGGGGACTTTCACAGCATGTGAAAGCAGGAAATGTCCTCAGAGGATCCTCACCTTGGAAATGAGGAGTAAGGGCAAAGAGGTGAAGTGACTGCCCAAAGTCATACAGCTGTTTGGGATCAAGTTGGAGCCTAGCACCAATTAGGTTTCCTAATTTCCAATCTATTGATTAATTTTACTCTTTTACCACTTTTGTTCCTGACTCCTTGAAATTGATCATATCCCACTCTGACTCCTAGAAGGAAACACCTGCCTCTTTCAAATGAGTAAGTAGATAAACCTGCTTCCAACATCCTTTCTCCATCCCGAGGAGCTTCTTGGAAGTCTGCCTGACTCCAGGCAGAAGGGTTGCCCATCTACTTGGGCTTCTCCTCCATCGACCTCACCGGACCTGGACGTTTTTCCCTACATACTCTCCCTTCCCCCCGACCTGCCCAAGTAGTAGAAAATCTTTCATGCACGCATTTTATGCTACAATCCTCAAGGAATATTTGAGTTTGGTAGCTCTTTTTAACATAAGAACCCAAGGGGTGATTCTTGGTAATAAGCAAGAACTTAGGGAATCTAATTGGGTAGTTAAGTTAGACAAGTTGGTTTTGTTGTGCTCCTGAAAACCGCACCTTGTAGCTGGCCCCTTAAACTGCCTAAGTACACAGCGGAACTTGGACCCCACTACTCTGCCTTAAAGAAAAATGGCGACTCATAGTTTTGGGCATGTTTTCATATCAAGTAAATTAGTGCTATTATAGTTATAACCCTTTCTGTGGGATACTAAGCAGAGAAGTAGTGATAGGGGTGGGTAACCATTAACATGATGACCAAATGGTAGCCTATTGCAAAAAGTAAAGAAAGTTAGAACACGATCTTTAAATCCTACTACCTACTTTGCAAGTGTCTATTAGTTAAACGGGGTATTATAACCTCTCTGCAATATGATTGCACCTTACTTTTACATGCCATCGCACCAGAGAATAACAATGGGACACTTTCTAATACTATCCTTTGTGACCTTACACAAGTCAATTGTCTTTCCCTTATCCCTCAGTCTCATTATCTGTAAATAGGGCTAATACTGCTTATCACATCTAAAAATCAGGCCCTTTGAACTTAACTACCCTACATTTTCTTAAATCAATTACATCAGTTATCTATTGCCACACTAAGGTTGTATAACAACAAACCACAGCAATTTCAGTGGCATACAAGGATGCCTTTTGTCAAAGGTTAGGATACCCACTGTGACTATTGTGAGACAGACTTAAGCCAAAACTCTATTCATCAGAATCGTATTCACTCAATCTCCTATAAAATTTTACTCTGAGTAGTACACACAGTGGTGCTTTGGATCTCCAGGAAATTAGGGAATGTCCAGTATTCCCTGAAAAGTGTGATTATTTTTCCTTCTCTAGTGCATAGTCGCCTTGATAAATGGCCATAGGTGCCTTTGGGGAAAGTCAGGAAGATTTACAATATAAGTTGTCTGCAGAGCAGAGTTCTGATTCAGCGGGACCCTTCTTTATTCAAGGGATTCTGGGTCTGTGAGCTGGCTCAAGTCTGGGAATTGGTTGTGACATTTCTAATGATGTAAACTGGCAAAATCATTCAATTCTTTTGGAGTTTATTGTACCTCCTTATGATCCATGCTTTGTACATTGCTCTCTTGGATCTTCTGGGACTTGAGTCTAGTTTTAGGAGCAGTAAGAGGTGGTAGAATTAGGTCTGAAGGAAGATCAGCAATTCCCTGCCAGGCAAAATATCTCAGGGGAGGTGATTACAGGTTCTTCAGGCAAAAGCAAACTAACCTCCTTAGACAGGGAAGATGGGCTGCCTTTCTTGGAAAAGGAGGCTTAGTAGAGCTCAAGGATTCAAGTTGCCCAGCTTCATTAGATTTTACCCATAAATCCCTATCCCGATATTCAAGGTCCCACTCTTTGCCAAATAATATTATAATGTGGGAAGCTATGTGACAGGGAAGTCAATTTGCAGTGTAGTTCAGCCACCTACAAGAGAGGATTTTGGGTGTGTTTTTGGAAATCTTGGCCATAAGGCTGTTGGAGATAAGGGTTTTTATTAGGGAACTCCTATATTTGGGTCCTTTATGCAGATCTTGAGCTGGGAACTTGCCCTGATTTCATCATTTTCTTTCCCCAAGTCCTTCAGTACATTTAGAAACAACCAACTAAACCACTCCCAGAACCAAATTTTCTTTTTTTTTTCTAAATATATGAAATTTATTGTCAAATTGGTTTCCATACAACACCCAGTGCTCATCCCAAAAGATGCCCTCTTCAATACCCATCACCTACCTTCTCCTCCCTCCCACCCCCCATCAACCCTCAGTTTGCTCTCAGTTCTCAACAGTCTCTTATGCTTTGGCTCTCTCCCACTCTAACCTCTTTTTTTTTTTTTTTCCTTCCCCTCCCCCATGGGTTCCTGTTAAGTTTCTCAGGATCAACTTAAGAGTGAAAACATATGGTATCTGTCTTTCTCTGTATGGCTTATTTCACTTAGCATAACACTCTCCATTTCCATCCACGTTGCTACAAAGGCCATATTTCATTCTTTCTTATTGCCACATAGTACTCCATTGTGTATATAAACCACAATTTCATTATCCATTCATCAGTAGATGGACATTTAGGCTCTTTCCACAATTTGGCTATTGTTGAGAGTGCTGCTATAAACATTGGGGTACAAGTGCCCCTATGCATCAATACTCCTGTATCCCTTGGGTAAATTCCTAGCAGTGCTACTGCTGGGTAATAGGGTAGGTCTATTTTTAATTTTTTGAGGAACCTCCACACTGTTTTCCAGAGTGGCTGCACCAGTTTGCATTCCCACCAACAGTGCAAGAGGGTCCAGAACCAAATTTTCTATCAGTCAAGGTTCAATCAGAGAAGCAGAAACCACTATGAGCAGTTCTATATCATTATATCATAACAAGGAGTTTCTTACAGAAATTTGACCTTATGCAATTGTAGGAGTTTATGTGTCATTGTTACAGTTGTGAAGGTATGTTGTATATATGTACTTTATATATGTGTTTTACATACACACAAACATACGTGTATATATAAGCGTATATAAGACAGAAAATATATAAGATATAAGTGCATAGAAAACATGTGCAAATACATAGATGTATATGTAAGTATACATATGTAGAAAATCTGTGGCTTCTGGAAAAAGAGTAGACTAAGAGAACTTGAAACTCTCCTGCTACAAATTCTGAGAAAAGCTAAATGAAATGTTTAAAAATTCTTTGAAATTTATAGCTGAGCCTACAGGAAAAAAAAAAAAAAAAAAAAAAAAAAAAAGGGAAATCCCTAGATCCCAGAAATGAAGAGGGAACTGAAAACAAGATCAGTAAGCTTATAAACTGACACTGGCTGCCCTTGGTCTGGGGATTTATGGGTTCCTACAAGCAGAGTCTTGGGCTTTTAGGACTAGAATATGTGAAATAAGGAGCTAGAGTTTGCATGATGTGGGGAGTGAACCTGAGATGTCTGCAAAAGCCAAGACATTCAGAGGCTGAGGCTGTACTCTCAGTGAAAGGACAAAAGAGGAAAAAAAATCTACAAAGTGGCCAAAGATTCAAAAAGGAAACTTCTCTGTTTCTATATGGCTCTTGGTTAAAAAAAAGTCTGACCTGAGAAAATGAAACTACAGACCTATGCCTTGCATGGACTCAATATCCAAATTTATATTGCCTACGTGGTCCAGGAATTCAAAATGCATAATAAATGATGTAAAACATAGTGATAAATTGACAAGCAGTGATATAAATAATAACAGTACCAACAAAATGATGACTACTGTGGAGAGGTAATTTCAAGGTGGAATTAAAGTAGAAGAAAATGATGACATGTAGGAGAGTTGACTGATTTAAAAGTTCTAGTGGCATCAGGATGGCTCATTCTTTAAGCGTCTGACTTTGGCTCAGGTCATGATCTTGCAGTTTGTGAGTTCGAGCCCCACATCAGGCTCTCTGCTGTCAGTGCAGAGCCCACTGTGGATCCTCTGTCTCCCTCTCTCTCTGCCTCTCCTTTCCCTGTTATCTCTCTCTTTCAAAAATGAATAAACATTAAATATAAAAAAAGTTTTAAGGTACTTCTGTATTAAGTGTGAGAAAGTTAGAACTACCAGTTAAATTTAGATTTTGTGGATCATGTATGTAGAATTTTAAGAGTAATCCTAAAAATATAGAAATAAAAAAATAACTTCAAAACCAGAAGAAAGCAAAGAGGAAATAGAAAATATGATAAGTCCAGAAGAATTTAAGAAAAAAGCAGCAATTGGGGCACCTGGGTGGCTCAGTCGGTTGGGCGTCCGACTTCGGGTCAGGTCATGATCTCACTGTGTGTTTGAGCCCACGTTGGGCTCTGTGCTGACAGCCTGGATCCTGGAGCCTGCTTTGGATTCTGTGTCTTCCTCTCTCTGCCTCTCCCCCACTCACACTCTGTCTCTGTCTCTCTCTCAAAAATAAATAAATGTCAAAAAATTTCAAAAAAAAAAAAAAAAAGAAAAAGCAGAAATGAAAAGGAAAGGTTAACAGAAAGCACAAAATAAAATTATAGAAATAGATACAACCAAATATATGAGTAATCATGATAAATGTAAATGGACTAAATTCACAAGCTCAAATACAGAGGCTCAGATTGTATTAAAAAAAAAAAACTCCCACAATCCTGTAATCTAGATATATGATGGGTTCAAAATACATAAATATAATGTCACAAAAAATAAAATTCTGGTGAAAGTGACACCGTGAAAACACTAACATGCAAAAAACTTAATTTTAAATAAAGCAGACCTTAAAACAACCCCCCACCTTACTATAAATGAAGTTTATTACAATATAAAGCAATAAAAAGGAACAATTTTTGAGGATGGTATTACAACACAATATGAAAGTATATAAACCCCAAAGTGAAGAACTCCAAGGAGAAATTGATAAATCAGCAACCACACCATAGGAGATTTGATCACATATATTGCTTAGAAATTGATAGCTCAAGAAGATAAAAAACAGGACGTAGGAATTTTGACTAATAGAATTAGCATAATAGATCTGATGGATATTTATAAAACTCTGTATCTACCAGTTAGAAAATATACATTGATTTGAAGGGCAATTATAGCACTTACCAAAGTTTAGTACTTAGAGTGAATTGATTTGGGGTGGATGTCAGGGATCAGTTATTTTTAAAATATTTATTTATTTTTGAAATGGGGGAAGAGTGAAGAGAGAGGCAGAGAGAGAATCTAAAGCAGGCTCCACACTCAGTGTGGAGGAAGACACGGGGCTTGATCTCACGACCGACCGTGAGACCATGACCTGAGCTGAAATCAAGGGTCAGACGCTGAACTGACTGAGCCACCCAGGTGCCCCAGGGATCAGTTTTTTTTACAGTTCCCCAAGAGATTCTAATGTGAGTTGGGGTTGAGAATCACTATAATACAGCAATTCAAAATAAATGCACTGAGTGCTCATCATAATAAGTGTACTCTTAATCCCTATAACCTATTTCATCTATCTCCTTATCCACCTCATCTCTGGCAAACACCAGTTTGTTCTCTATATTTAAGAATCTGGGTTTTTGTTTGTCTCTTTTTTCTTTGTTCATTTGTTTTGATTCTTAAATTCCACACATGAGTGAAATGATACAGTATTTGTCTTTCTCTGACTGATTTCACTTAGCATTATTCCCCTAGATCCATCCATATGTTTATAAATGGCAAGATTTCATTATTTTCTTATGGCTTAGTAATATTGCATTGTATATCTGTACCACATCTTTTTTATCCATTCATCTATGGATGGATACTTGAGTTCCTTTCATATTTCGGCTATTATAAATAATGTTGCAATAAACCTAGGGGTGAATATATCTTTTTGAATTAGTGTTTCTGTTCACTATATTGTACATCTGAAACTAGGATACTACTATATGTTAATTATACCAGAATTGAAAGAATAAAAATTTTGAAAAAATGAATGTACTGTATCTTCATATATTGATATGGATACATCTCTTGAAGCTAATGTTAAGCTAAAAAAAACTAGTTACAAAAGGAGCGTATACTATATTTATGTCATTTGAAAACACAGAACGATGATTCTGTTATTTCTAAAAAATACATAGAACAAACATAGCAAAGTATCAAAATGTTTAAATCTGGTGATAGGTGTGTGGATAGCTGTCATATGTACTTTTGTATATTTGAAATATTTCATATTTTAAAAATGGAGCAAAAAATAAATTTATAAATGCATTAGCTTCATGTCCGCTGGGTAATTCAGAGTCTGTTTGTTGACCAGGGAAGAAGGTATAGCAGGCTTTCATTATAGGATTTTATAGAATAACATTATCTTGGTGATGTTACCATGGACATAGATCTTTAAGGCTCAAAGTTCTGATTTGTTAGCAAATCAGTTCACAGTGAGAAAAGCATTCAGAAACCTAAATATTCCTGCTTGATGGACACCTTCTCAGGCCTCTGTAATGTTTGGAGAAAAGTCCTAAGGGGAAGTTTGTGTAGTGCATAGCATACCAAATTAGACTAAGTGGAATTATTGAAACAATGATTTTGTTTAACAGCATCAGGTTCTGATAACACCTGAGGCAGCTGTCTCATGATCGGGTTGACCTTGGCAATGTGACTCGGAATTCTCCAAGTCCATTACAGAGCTGAATGAGCATGGTCTACATTTGACGTTATGAATGTCATTTTTTAGGTTTTCAAGGCTGAACAACACCTCTCCATTCCTTCCACTCCCAAGTGTCTTTCAGTTGATTAATAGAGGTTCTAATCTACATAGTTTGGAGACATTCTGTCGCCTTAGGGTCACTTTCCACTTCTTAGCTTTTGATCAAATTTGGGTTGGTTTCATAATTTTGCTCTAAGTATCATTCTGTTCTTTTATTTCCAAAGAACTTAAGGGATAATGCTGGACTGTATGCCCCAAGAGATGACACATTGACCATAGTACTTTCCTGCTTAAAACACTTACGTAGTTCCCTCTTTTCTGCATTAAGGTTCAAGCTCCCTACAATGACAAGACCTGGCTCCCACCTATAGCTACAGTCTTCTCTTCTGTCCTTTCTGGTCTAGCCCTTGACACTCGGCAATGTTGCACAAATGCCCTGCTTCTTGTTTCACACACACTGAGCTGTCTCTCCCCTCTGCCGTGGCTCCAGCTGCCTAGAGGGCTGACCCATTCCCTGCCTTCTTTGCTTGCTAGATGCCACCTGTCCTTCACTATTCACTCAGGTGTTCCCTTCAGGCCTCCCACCTTGGTTTCACCACCCTCCCTCTGTGACCCTGTAGCCACCTTTGCAGACTTCAGTTTTGGCACTGAGCACACAGTGTTTGAACATTTCTGTTTATGTCTGTCTCCCCAACTGGACTGATGGCTCCAGCAAAGACAAGAACCATGTCATTTTAATTGTCTATCCGGTAGTGTCCTTAATGCTGGCCGCTCACTATTTCTAGCTCTCTGCTTCATGGTGGGATTGTACTTCCCTATCTCTCTGAAGCCATGTGACTATTTCTGGCCAAAGACTTATGTGTGAAAGTGATTTGTTTAAATCCTGGGCCAGAAAAGTGAATTACCACTGGGAGACCTTCTAGAATACTCTGGCGGTTCTCTTAGCTGACTGGCAATATACTAGTAGGGACTGCTCTGTCAACTTAGACCCAGAGTGAGGATGATGAAGATGGTGAACAGAGCTCCAGACAACCCATGGTGCACATTTAGCATGAGTATAATATAACCTTTCACTGTTTTAAATCACTATGATGTGGGCTTGTGTGATACCACAATATGAGCAAATCCCTCCTGACTGATAAATATCCCCAGCATTTGGCATGGTGCTGGCACCTGTAGGTGCTTAATAAATGTTTACTAAAAAGAACCTGCAACTACTCTAGGAGAAAATTAAATCAAACAGTGCTTGTGGAAGTACCAGGCATCTAGTAGGCACTTACTAAATATTAACAGGACCGAAGGAAAACATCTATATCTTAGGTTTCTTTTTAAATAGTTACTTCAATTGTGTGTGAGAGTAAGTGTCTAGTGGAATGAAAATTAGTTACTAAGTTAGAAATAGTCATCAGGAAGAAAAGGACTATCATTTATAGCCAAAGATAAAAAGTGCTTAGGGAACACATTTCTCAAGGAGAATATTTTATATCCCAAATTAAAGAAGCATCCCATTAAAAAAAAGTCAGCCTCGAAATCCTGTCCTAGGTCTCAGGTCCTCCTGGCAGGCTGTATAATTTGTTTTATAATTATTCATTTGGCTCTTCACTGCCCTTTTTCAGAAAGGAAAAGACTTATTTATTATCAGGGGGGACTTATTTATTATCAGGGGGACTAGAGGCAAGAGGGACTGATGGGTGGTAAAGCACGGGAAATGCTTATTTTGAATAGTTTTCTTGGCTTCTTTCATTGTTCCTGCCTGTAACAGCAGCATGGCAGCTGAAATAAGACTTCTAATAGCTGAACAGGTAAGGTTAATCAATAAATAAGCAGCCACCAATGTTTACAAAGTATGTGATAATGTTCTAAGAATTTACAGAGTGTAAAAGATAAATAAAACTCCCACAAGAAACTTACAAAGTGCCTAGGTAAACTTTGCACAAGAAGCCACTTGCAAATGTATAAGGGATCCTTACTGATCTGTGCCGGACAAAGACCAGGTGCATGCGTTAGCAGACGGGAGCATGTATTTTCCTTCCGTGCAAAGTAAAGTGCTTGTGTATGTTAACTGGTAACACTCACACTGCTTATCTCCTCCAGGAAGAAGGGCTGCGTGGTCCCAGGAGAACCAGAACAGTGCTCCAAATCTCATGCAGTTCACAGAAAAGGAAAGGAAAATGCACCCCCCCTTTTTTAAAAATTAATTTATTTTTAAGAGAGAGTAGAGAGAGAGTGTATGAGTGGGGCAGGGTCAAAGAGAGATACGGACAGAGGATCTGAAGCAGGCTCTGTGCTGACAGCAGAGAGCCCGACGTGGGGCTCCAACTCATGAATGTGAGATGATGACCTTAGCCGAAGGCAGACGCTCAATTGACTGAGTCACCCAGGTGCCCCGAAAACGGCCCTTAAACATCTGAAAATGCGTAAGACCTTAATTTTAGTAATAGAGATACACACAAAAACTTCACTAACATACGATTTTCTTACCTATCAGACTAGCAAAAATCTAAAAGATTGACAACATATTTTGTTGGTGGAGCTGTGGCGAAATAGGCAATCTTATACATTGCTAGGGTGAATGCAAAGTGATACAAATCCCATGGATGGGAATTTGACATATTTAGTAGAAGTACATATGCATTTGTCCTTCGATCTGGTAATCCAGTCTGTGGGAATTTATCCCAATAATATGTTGGAAAAGTACAAAAAGACTTTTATACATGACACTGCATTGTAGAATTTTTTATAACAGCAAAAGATTGAAAACTAATTGACTAAACTATAGAATACCCTCCATATTAGTGGAGGAATACTATGGAATAGTATGGAATACTATTCAGTGGAATACTATGCAGTTATAAACAGGAAGGTTATCTCAGTATAATGCCATGGAGTTATCAGCTTAATAAGATGTTTAGTTAAAAAAATTAAGATAGCAAAGTGTAAGAGTATTCTAACATTTATCTGACGAAGGGTGACATAAGTGCATGTGTGTATACTTGGTGATATTTGAGGAACCATAAATAAAATAATTACTTAAAGGAATGAGAAGGAGGGGGGTGAAGAGGATAGAGGTGAAAGTTAGACTTTTCCGAATGTACTTTGTTTTGTAGATATAATAGTGGTACGAGGTAAATGTCTTATATAATTAAAAAAAATCAAATCAAAATTAAAAAAGAAATTCCTTAAAATAAAAAAAAAACTAGTTATTTAAAATGGTCATAGGACGGCACAACCCTAGTGCAGTAGAATGAAGAGAAATTGAGTTGCAAAAAAACCCAATAACAACAAACAAACAAACAAACAAACAAACAACTTAATGATGGCACTCTCTGTAGTGTCCCTGAAATGGTTATATATGTTATAGTATAAAGCAAATAAATGATTGTGTTAAAGAGATTAGAACACTAAGATTTTCCTTGTAAGAGGAAAAAGGATATAAAATCACAGAAGCAAAGCCTTGTAATCCTAAAGTTGAATGAAAAATAACAGTATGAGTTTACAGTGTATTAAAAAAAAATTTCTTGCCTGGTTCTGTCCATAAAAAGGTCAACTCAATACCAGTAAGTACCCCTTGTGTCCAGCCTAGAGCATCTAAACAATATTTTCCAGTAAAAGGAACTAGGGTTTTTTGGAGAAGTGGATGTTCCAGGCCTAAAGGCATAAAATGGAGAAGAAGAGCCTGGATATCTTGTCATACTAGATGGCGGGGAATTATCAAAGACCAGGGGGCTTGTGTCAACATTTCTTAAGAGCCAACTAAAGGTAACTGGTCATCTTTGGAGGATTATGAAGGACCAAGTCAGTGTCCTGAATTATCCACAAGTAGAGGGAAGAAGTTAAGCCTTGATCTTTCCTTTCACGTGACACTCTATCTCAGGGTAAGCAAGTAGTTAGTAAGAAGAATTTTCTCTTTACAGGAGTATTCCAGCTAATAAGGAAGACCAACAGAATTGGGAGAGCACTATTTTACAACTCCTGATTGAAATAATGGATCTAGGTAATAACCGTCGATAGCTGCTAATATCACTAAGAGAGACAACCAGGCATCATATGCCTCCTGATGGATGCATACAACACCACCTATGAAGTATTCTTGTAAAAAGATGAAATCTGAATCAAACTCAGCTTCTAGATCGAACATCCATTTACATAGGAAGTTGAATAGACAAAACTGAAACAAAACCGTGAGAATGCAATCAGCCAAATCCAGAAGGTGAGACTCCAAGGTCCAGCAAACAAGTTTATTCAACAAATAAATTTCCAAAATAAACCCCATATCTAGATTAGAATAGCTTTCAGTTCAATATCAAACAGATGTCCCTGTACCCTGTTTCAATCTCAATTCAAACAAAATAACTCTAAAATTAAAAATTATGTGCAAATCTAGTTAGTGTTCAAATTTTCCCAGTCATTTTATAAGAGTCAACATGGTCTAGGTATTTGGTGATTTGAAAGAATTGTTCCTTTTTGGAGGTATAGGTTTATTTTTTTTAACTCTTTTTTATGTTTTATCTATTTTTGAGAGCAAGAGAGACAGAGCACATGCAGGGGAGGGTCAGAAAGAGAGGGAGACAGAATGTGAAGCTGGCAGGCTTCAGGCTCCAAGCTGTCAGTACAGAGCCCAACGTGAGGCTCAAACTCACAGACTGCAAGATCATGACCTGAGTCGAAGTCGGACGCCTAACCGACTGAGCCACCCAGGCACCCCTTGGAGGTGTAGTTTTAAAACCTTAGTGCTGGTATTTTGTAAGTTTATATTGAAATCTTTATGGATGAAATGACAAGATGTCTGTGATTATTCTTTCAGAATAATCCTAAGTATGTGTATGTTGGAGGGGTAGGGAGAAATTTGGCAGTGGAGGAAGTTACAGATGAAATAATAGGGATACTGAGGTAATACTGTCATCGCTGAATGTTTGTGTTGTGTGTCATGTTGAGTATTTCTGGATTTTATTTGCTCGTGATAGTGCCTGGCAAATAGTAAGCACTCAGTTGATAGGTCCCTGAGGAGATCTGGGGCTTGGACATTCTGGAGCTCTGGGAGACAATATATAGAATATCTTCCTTGGGCATCCTAGGTAATCTATGTATAAAAATGGGAAGAAACTTTTTTTTTTTTTATCATAGTCGCAGACTATCCACATTGTTCTGTACTTTTCTTTTTTATCACTTAATAATATCTTTTGGTAATTGTTCCATATCAGTGCCCAGAGAGCTTCCTCATTCTGGTGTGTGTGTGTGTGTGTGTGTGTGTGTGTGTGTGTGTGTGTGTTTGCAACTGCTCTGTTTTCCACTTATGGTTATACTGTATTATATTTAACCCGCTCTTTACTGATGTCTGTTCTCACTTTTTTTTTTTTTTTCATTTTGAGTGTAGTATTTAGGAACTCCTTCTGATAGGACACAGGAAGGGGTTTTATTTCCCCCAAAGAGCTCCATGGCTCCATAACTTGCTCAGCTGTCAGAGACAAGTCAAGACGCTCTCCTGAGAGTTGTAACCCCCCACCACACCATCAAATGAGTGCACTCCATGACTCTCCCACAACAACAATTAAATGAACTTATTTTTGAGTAAGCACCTCGGGGGACACACCCCTCAAGTGTGGGTTTAGTTTGGCTCGATTGGGGTGTGTGTGCCGGGTGGGTGGGGCAGGATGAATAGTTCTCAATGTTGTTTGTCATGTTTGAATTCAGATCTTCTTCACTAGCTGTGAAGAGTCTTCACGCTTCTAACAGGAGTTTCTAGAGCCCCTGAACCTTCAGAGAATGATATCAAAGCTCTTGGCGGGTGTAAGAGAGTCAAAGGAAGCGCCTTTACATGGGGCTGCTTGGAAAATGGGGCAAGTAGCTAGGTAAAAAAGTGCAAAAGGAGAAAATGGCCCAGGGTATTTTTAAACCTCTTACAAATAGGAGCAAGCCCAAATTTAACACTTGCTGGTTGTTTAATGTGGCTTTCTCTTTCACCCACGTTCTCTTCAAAGGGATAGTTTTTTCCTCTCTCTGCTGAAATCTATGGGCTCAGGTAGTACCTACTCAGCTCCAATGGGCAAAGCAAGTGAACACACTCATGAGAGCTGCACTCAGATAACAAAGGAAGCTGAAGTTAAAATAAAACCACACCTCCTTCCCCTTCAGGTGACAAAGATAACCTTCCCTAGCCTGGCCTCAACGCTTCAGCAATAAGCAAGCTGAAGTGAAGGGCAGGAAAGAGAAAGCAGAACTGGGGGTCCTCCCCACATGCCCAATTCCCTTTCTACCCTGTCTTCCTGCCCCTCTAGTTCTCAACTCCACCCGGAGCTGCCTCCGTGAAGAGATGGCAGGGGAACTTGCAGCACCATTTTCTCTCTCTAAAATACTTCCCCAGGTACCTCAAACCTCTGTTCTTTCTTCTCTCAAAGTAGCTCCTAGAAAGGGCTTGATAAAATGCATTTGCATCGTGGCATAGAAAGATATAGGGTCATCTGTTCTAGGGATGATGAATGAGCTCTAATGTATCATTCCTTTTATGGATACTCTTAACCTTAAGACAAATTACTTAGTGGGGGCATTTCAGGCATCAGTAATTCACGAATAGAAGACAGTACGGGTAGAGAGTGCTGTGGATTCTAAAATCCTATGAATGGCCACACACGCATGCAAAAACACAGCAGTCTACAGCCCTAAACACATTTAAAACATGCATAAAACAGCGAAACTTTCACTTAGATGGCAAGGACCAGGGCCTATGCCATCAAACCCCTCTATCCATGGCACGCTGGGTAGCTTTAGCCTTTAAGCCTTGAGGTTTACATAGTATGAAGTTCCATCACTGAGCTCAGGTCAGAAGCCAGGCGATACCTCTTCACATAAAGACATTCATCCATTTCATTTGCTTACTATTCACATTCAACATTTTATTTGGCCCTAAACTCAGTGCAATGTATTTGGATCTGAATCTCTGCCCTCCATCAGCCTCTGTATTCTGGGCCCCTCAGTTTGAAACAGAGACCACGCAAGGTGCACTCAGGACTTGCCTTGCTGATTAATTCACAAAATCCACAACTCATTGGCTTTAATCCCTGAAACTAATTAGCTTCAAGGGTTCGAACGAGAAGGTACTCAAACTGAAAATGTATGCAAAGCAACATGCTGATGAGAAGAACTGGCAGATTGAAAGTAAGTAAGTAAATCTTCAGGCCCTCTTGTGCATTCTCCTCTGTCCCCATCTGGGAGCCACTTTCTTGCAACTTGGCTTTCTGTAGCTGTCAAAACCCCAACTTTAAACCTATTGGCTCAGTGATTAGACTCTGGGTTTTGGGGTCAGGAAGTTAGGTTGGGGAGGGGGGTGGAGTTTTTCTGTGGCTGTCTGAGCAACTGTAGAAGAACTGTTTGATCTTTGCAGGCTCCAAAAAATGATAACCACCTCCAGTGGGCCTTTGGTAGGTGATAGGCCATGGCGGGGGTACCTTTCTACCTAGTGTTGAAGAATGTGAGACTGGGTCAGTTATTTGACATTCAGAGGGGCAGCTCTGAAAGGGAACCAAGCACAAAAGGGCAGATAAATATCTGATGCAAAGGAGCGTAACAGAACGGGTCCAGGTCTCTACATGCCAGCTTCTCCCTAGGCTCTGACAGATTCTGTAAGCTTGCTCTAATGACCTGACTTCAAACCATCCAAGATCCTTTAAGTTCTCACTATGAAGAGCAGGAGACCGTAAGAGCTTCAGGAGAAATCTGTGGATAGATACAGAAATGATGTCATTGAATGTCAAGGTGATCCAACAGAGAAACCTATTTTCTGAGACTCATCTAAGGAAAACAGTAGATTAAGTCAAATCTCTTCATAAGAAGCTGAGAATAAATGCTCCTCCTTCCTAAAACCTGATGGTGAGCTGACAGGCACTCTCCCCTACCCACATTACACAAGAAGCCCAGTATTAAAACATACATAAATACAGGGGTCTGTAACTTCCTTGTTTAAGGAGAAGATTATGGCAACGTCTCAAAGCAATAGAGTCAGATAACGTCTGAGCAGGATAATCTGGGTGGTGGTTCTGAGAAAAGGACGCACAGGAAAACAGGAAACCATAGTGCAGCCCTCCAAAAAAGAGCTGGGGAAGGACTCATTGGCAGGACTGGAGGGTGGGCCTCTGAGAGGAGAACCACACAGAATTCTTAGGGAGGAGTTCTTCAGGACTTGGTAAAGCAGGGGAAACACCCCTTTTAATCCCTAGCCAAGTAGGGATTTCTGGGGCCACAAGGGGAAAACTTGCTCCTCTAGAAACTAAAGGAAGTTGACAGCATAGTTCTGCATGGGACTGGAAGACCAAGCAGGATTCGAATAAAGAATTGCAACCCTGAGGATGAGGTTCCAGACCAGCTCCATTCAAAAGAAATACAATGTGAGCTACGTTTAGAAGTTTAAATTGTCTAGCGGCCATGTTTAAAAACGTTTGAAGTAGGTAAAACTAATTTCAGTAACATATTTTAGTCAGCTCAAAATATACAAAATAATTACCATTTTAACACATAATCAATGTAAGTAGTATTTGAGATATTTTACTAATTTTAATGTTGAATGAATTAAAATTAGATTAAATAGAAAATTTGGTTCCTCAGTTGCATTAACTGCTTATATTTCAAACACTCAATAGCACACATGACTAGTAGCTACCATGATGGACAACACAGGTTTAGAACAAGGGCCCTCAAATTATGGAACACTTTACCACTTTAAATTTGGATCCAGAAAACTGAATTATATGAATATCTATGTTTTTCTTGAACTTCGGAGCCTATTTTCTCTGGTAAAATGTAGCTGTGTATGCTTGAACAACCACGTTTGGGACTGTGGTGTCTAAGGTGGAGAGACTATCCTTCAGGAAAGTCTAAGAATGTTGGGAAGGGGCAGAAATATAGCTGTCTTTATCGGTCAGGATAGACTAAATGTTGGTGGCTTTACCCAACAGAAGTTTATTTCTCACTCTTACTACACATCCAACCTGGGTTGGTGAAGGGGGATTTTGAGGGTCTGGGAAGACTGCTCTGCACCCTGGCTCCTGGTCCAGTCTGACAGAGAAGTTGCTGTCTGAAACACTGCTGGCCACCAAGGTAGAGGAAGAGTGCTGTGAACAGGCTTACGACTAAATGATGGACCTAGAAGTGACACGAGTCACTTTGCCTCATTGGCTAGAACCAGTTTCATGGCCCTACCCAATCTCAAAGTGACCAGAAAGTGCAATTCTGCAACGTATCCGAAAGTCAAGTAGAGAGGTGGAAAGCTTGGTGAACAGGACTCGTGACTATCTTTTTGACGTTGGCTTGTTGTTGCAAAGTAGACTCAAATTATATCCAGGGACAGAAAGGAGCTTGACATTGAGCTCTGAGGCAGGGAGGGCCCAGAAAGACACATTTTCAGGTAGATGAGGTTCAAATAGGAGACACAGGGGAGCTGTATTTTTTTTTTCTTTTCCTCTGACAAGAAATCAGAGATGCAGCTTCTTAATTGCTCTGGGACAAGAGCAGCAATTTCTACCCAGATACCAGATATGGCCAAGAGGCAAAAGTAAACACAAAGGGATTGCCTGTGTTTGGGGAGTAAATGCATCCCAAGCATTAAACAATAAAAAAATAACCAAGATCAGATACGTTTTCAAAGGGAGGGTGCTGACATTAATTAGGGGAAAGGAGATTATTTAAAATGGAAAATATTGTCTTGTTTATTTTTGAATCACAGAATCATCATTTTTTGCAGCAGGAAGTCTTAACCTCATTTTATAGATTAGAAAATTAGGTAAAAGAGGTTAGATGCATTGCATGAGATTAGTGCATTGTAAGTCACTCGCCTGGTTGGCATTTAATGCTGAATTTCTAATTCCCTGATTAATGTGTTTTTCCATCTTGGTGCCATAATTTACATGTTGGTGGAATCAGGGGGTCCCCACTATTTCCTTTCTCTTCATTTCTAGCTCTGCCTTCAAGTCTTGAGAGATGGAGACAGATGTGAGCTTCATAAGATCAAGGACTAAAAACACCTATTTTCTTTAATTAATCTTTCTCTTTGTAGACAAAAAATAAAGCTAGGGACCTGTTATGGACCTAATTGTATGGTCTCTTTCCACACCCCCCCTGCCCATTCATATGTTAAAGCATTGACTCTCAAGGTGGCTGTAACTGGAGATGGGGTCTTTAAGGAGGTAAATAAGGTCAAATGAGGTCATAAGGGTGAGACCCTAATCCTGTAGGACCGGTGTCCTTTTAAGAGGAAGAACTCTGCATGCAGAGGAACAGCCATGTTTAAGTCTCAGGTATTTTGTTATGACAACCCACGCTGACTAATACAGAACCCATCCCACGATTCTTTCCTCTAGTCATATACAATGTCTTACCGGGGTACAGTGAACAGGATATTTCACTAATGTGTTGAGTTGCTATCTGAATTCAACCAGGCCTATGTTTGTGGTTGGCACCGTATTGGGTGCTGAAGGGGACATGAAGCACAAGACACCGTCTTTAAGAATTGTAGAGGGGGAGATACAGAGATCACCACAGTAAAAATTCCTGTGGTCTAGAAACAATACCGTGGGTCCAGGAAAATGAATTCTGATTGGGAAGTTGAGAAGCTTCGCTAGAAGAGGCAGCAGTGGTTGGGTAGGGCTTCTTCCCTCAGTGCCCGCATCCCAAGTTGTCCTTTAAATTTGATTTGTTTGTATGGCATCCACACATACATACCATTTCCGCATGAAACCAATAGGAGCATACTTACTAAAGAAAAAGAAACTGGCATTTATTAAGCACCAACTGTGTGTAAAGGACTTACAGATTTTATTTCATAGAAACCTCCAATAATGCAACTTTGTATTTTTATGTCCACTTTGCAGATGAGAAAACAGACTGGAGGATAAGCTTGTTAGTTGATAGAGCTAAGATTTGAACCCAGATCAGTTTGATGCCAGAAAACCCAGCATATTGCCACTGTAAGGTAAAAGATGTTCCTGCTAAATGTCATAAGTACGTCTCAAAGATCAGTTAATTGGTGGACTTGAAATTTTATCTTACCTATAGGTGTATTTATTTACCTTATTAAAAGCAGATGTTTTGCTCCTGTATGTCAGAGAGCATTGTGTGTTTTTTTCACTGATGTATCCTGAGTACCTTTATTAGTGCCTGGCACATGGTACTTAATACTTGTTGAATAAATAATTGCTTTTAGTTCCTTAAAAAAGATGTAAAGTGTAGCTTTTGGAACAATAAATAGTTATTAGTTCGCCTGATCCCTTTACTTGACTGCAATGCAAAGAGGTAGGATCTTTGAAGATTGAGGTTGGTGAAGAGGTACTTTCAAGCTGATGAAAGTTTTTGAACTTCTGGAATTTGGGGAGTGACAGTGATTCAAGGAGATAACCAAAATGCACCTGGCAAAACCAGCCTAGAGATCAAGACATGTCTGAGGGGGTGATCTTTATAGGAGGCAGCTGAGGTTGTGGAACGACAGACAGAGATGAGGGAGAGAATGTGGGGTGAAGCTGGAATTAAAAATCTAGATTTTCGGGGCACCTGGGTGGCTCAGTCGGTTGAGCGTCCGACTTCGGCTCATGATCTCGCGGTCTGTGAGTTCCAGCCCTGCGTCGGGCTCTGGGCTGACAGCTCAGAGCCTGGAGCCTGTTTCAGATTCTGTGTCTCCCTCTCTCTCTGGCCCTCCCCTGCTCATGCTCTGTCTCTCTCTCCCTCTCTCTCTCTCTGTCAAAAATAAATAAACATAAATTTTTTTTTTTTTAAATCTAGATTTTCTGACTTCCTGTTACTAGGAGGCAGGTATATCCCAAACCGAACTATTGTGCTTTGGTTCCTCTTCAGTGTCAGCCTCAAATCAGTCTCATCTTCTAGCTCACATTCTTTTCTTATGTCCCTGTTGACATTTTTTCCTTATCTGGACTTACCTTCTTTATGCGTCCCCATCCTTCAAATACCAATTCTGTGAAACTCTCTATGACCTTGGCTCCTATTGATTCATATTCTCTGAGTTTCTGCAGCTTCACTATTATACCAGTGACCTCTGCTTTTCTGACTGCATATCCCTACTGAGTGTTTCTGAGTGTAAGCTCCTGATACATCCATTTACTGATTCTTGACACTATATACATGTAAACGCTCTAAAACATTTTATAGAAATGAGACATTTTATTTTATTTTTGAGAGAGAGAGAGAGAGCGAGAGAGCGAGAGAGCGAGAGTGAGCAAGTGTGAGCAGGGCAGGGGCAGAGAGAGGGGTAGAGAGAGTCTTAAGCAGGCTCTGTGCTGTCAGCATGCAGCCTGAAGCAGGGCTCAATCCCGTGACCTGAACCGAAATCAAGAGTCAGATGCTTAACCAACTGAGCCAACGAGACACCCCCAGAAACGAGAGAAATTTCAAGAGAGGAGATAAAAATGAAGTAAACAATGTTTACAAATATCATGCTAATTGTAATGTCTTCAGGTTCTCATCAGCTTTTATCTCCGGGATAAATATTTACGTAGGGATAGGGTTAATTGTTAATAATAGTGGATGTAAACTGACATTTCAAATACTTTTTATGTGTTGATAATTTCAAAAATTTGTTGCCAGATCTGAAAAGATCATTGTGAAGCATATCTCACATTGAAGCTGATGAAGAGCTTTGTACCAGGAGAGGTGGAAATAGCAGCCCTGCCATCTTCCTGCACTTACTTTGTACTAACGTTACTAATAGTATTTTCAACCCATGGATAGTTTACAAAAAGAAAATTTCATGGCATTTGCCCACTTTGTAGGAACTATATTATCTAGTCTTTACTAAATAGTTGATACATCCGTTCAAGTAGGGACACAGAAGTCCATTTGTCAGGGTTATTGGAAAGCGAGGCAGCCACGGTCAACTCTCCCTCCCTGGGAGAATTCCATTCTTCCCTCAGGACCATGACTATCTGACAGATGGTCAGGGTGAGGATCCCGGTGTCACCCCTGTCTTCAAGTGTATGCACCCCCTATCAGAGAACTTTGGCCCTCTCTATATTTCAAGGCACTTGACTACTGATTGGCTTTAATTGTTCTGTTTCATGTGTGCCTCTCTCTAACTTCTCAAATTGTTGGTAACTCCTTGGAGGTCAAGATGTCCATGCTATTGGTCTCTGATGATGGATTGGTGACATACATTAGCTCTTTCCTTCTTTATCTGTGTCACCTTTTTCATGAGGCTTGAGTCAAGGGGAAGCTAGGGTCCTAAGATTATCTGAGTGGCTGCATTTCTAGTATGATGTATGTAAGCAAAGCACAAGAAACAAGTCAAGTCCCTATGCCAACATCTATTGTTTCCCTCTGAATTTTTCAATTTAGATCTCTTTTCAAGGAAGCGTACTCCCCCTTAAAAGCCTTGCAAGATCCTCGCTTTATAGCTTTTAATTAAAATGTTCTATTCTTATACTCTGTCAATCTCCCCTCTTTCTTTCTCCCCTGTACTCCCAGCTCTTTCTGCAGTATGGAATATCTTACCTGATGAAGTTTACAAAAAAAAAAAAAAAATGCAAAACAACGGGGGAAATTACATTGTGTTTAACTTCTCTCCCCAGAATAGCAATTCAGAAATAGCACTTTCTATGTGGTCTATTTATATGTAGCTCTTCTTGGCCTGAGTCTCAGTACTGGTGTCTAACTGAGCACTTTCATATCTGGTGTGGTGATCGAAGGCAGACTCACCTGGACACTTTGTGTATACAACAAAACTATAGACAATGACTGATGGGGATTAAAAGACCCCTCACCATGGTGACACAGAGTCCTGTCTTGGCTCTTTCCATGCATAATGATGGATAGGTCACTTCACTGGTCTGTATATTTCAATGTAGACAAAAATTCCTACTCACTTTATAAGCTTGTTTTGAGGATCGTTGAGAGATGGTGTAGTAAACATACTTTGAAAAAGTATAAGGTATCCATTTCTGTACAAATATACTTTTGTCCCAAACCAAAAAATGTATAACACGGAGAGTGAATCCTAATGGAAACCATGGCCTTTGGGTGATAATCATGTGTCAGTGTAGGTTCATCAATTGTAACAAATGTACCAATCAGGTGGGGGATGCTGAACATGGTGAGACTATGCATGTGTGGGGGGAGGGATATACGGGAAATCTCTGTACTTTCCCCTGAATCTTGCAGTGAATCTAAAACTGTTCTAAAAAAGAAAGTCTATTGAAAAAAGGTATAAGGTATAATACAAATGCAGGATGTCATAACGAATTTCCTATCTTTTGCAAATATTCTTCATTCTTCTGCTCTTATAACCCTAGGCAAAATGGGCAGTGCTTAAGTTTCTTCTCATGAAGAGGTGAGATGAGGAGGATATTGTTTCTTTTTAAGTCAGTGCTTAGAGATGATTTAATGCACAGGAATGTAAGTGGTAGCTCAGAGAGGCATTTTAGACTTGATTGAAGAGGGTAGGGGTAGGGGTGGGATGGGAGCTCCTTTGATCTCTGTTTTCTTATTTATCCTTCATGTATTAGTTCATTCTTTTGCAGTTTCCATGTGCTTACTTACACAACACACTGGTAGTTTGGGCTAAGGAAATGATACTATACCATACTATATGTATTATATGTACACGATTCTTTATTCATATTAATGAATTAACCCACTCATTAAATTGGTTAGTTCAGCAGCATTTACTACATGCTTATTATGTGCTAGAAATTATTTAAGGTGCTGGATAGGAAAATACCCATGTATAAGAAATATTCTGTGTCTTCAATGAGTCCCAGTACAGGACTTTATCGCCTCTCAAATATAATACACACACAAAATTATTTTCTCCTAAGTGTCAGATTTCTGCCGAAGTCAAGCAATCAGGTTGAATGTCTTAGTTGAGGCCTGGGTTGTAGCATGTATGAAAGAATTAAATTTATCCAGATGCCCTGGGAAATAAAGCTTCTTGTAAATTTCCCCAGTTTTTACTCACTCTTCTCCTTTCATGGTGCCCACTTCAACCTAACTAAGCACCTTCCTCAAGAAATCCCCATTGCATCACTAAGTTAGAACTTAATCGGCATGTAGACTAACCTAAGACAGGCAATGTCTTCCTAGGTTGAGACTATGAAGTGTGTGTGTGTGTGGGGGGGGTTTCTTGAGTATCTTTAATTTGTACTTTTAGTAGGAAATTATTTATACTCCACAGAGTCATAAAGTATGGCATGTGTACTTTCAAAGCACTTATCTAGTACTGAAATAACCCTACGACAGGGGCAAGGTAGTTATTATGCTTCTTTTACTGTGGAGAAATGGAGACCTAGATGAAGTAAATGATGACCCATTGCCTGAAACTCCTAAGTTGTAGAGTTAGGACGTAAATTCTTCCATAGAAATTATTCTGTGATAACAGTCTGCTCATCATTTGTTGCCTGTATGGTATGCTCCGTCATCAATGTCATCTTCTCATGACGTGTCACGCTACTTCATTTTGTTTCATTTTTGAAATTCACCAGTATTTATAGAGCACCATCTTATGCCAGGCAGAGTTGTAGTGGAGAGGTGGACGTGGCATGTCCCCTCTGTTCAAAGAACTTGCAATCTGTTGTCTGTTTCTCCTGATGCTCCCGATTCTGATGTGACTTCCGCAAAGGCTCCTACTCCTGATGGCACAACTGGGGATAGTCACGTGTTGGATTACCCAGAGCTCAGCAGAAAACATAATGGTGAGTGTCCCATGGCAATGGGGCCAGCAGTGGTGATAGCAAGGGTCTAAACATGATGGCATCAGCAAAGCAGCATAGATAGCATGCCTTGCTTGTATTTTCTGAGCGTGGCTCCCATCCTTTCTGTCATTTCTCTGATGTGCCCAGTATCTTTCCAAAAATTTATTATTTTTTTAAGTTAGCATTAGTTTTTGTTGAGTGTGATCAAGAACCCTGATGTATTTTTCCAAGAAATTTATAATCTAACTATATATAACACACACATATATTTGTGTGTATGTGTATGTAGAAACATATATGTAAAAATATTATATTCCAAAGAAAGATTCTAGTTTAAGTATTTAAAGTCCAGGGGCGCCTGGGTGGCGCAGTCGGTTAAGCGTCCGACTTCAGCCAGGTCACGATCTCGTGGTCCGTGAGTTCGAGCCCCGCGTCAGGCTCTGGGCTGATGGCCCAGAGCCTGGAGCCTGTTTCCGATTCTGTGTCTCCCTCTCTCTCTGACCCTCCCCCATTCATGCTCTGTCTCTCTCTGTCCCAAAAATAAATAAACATTGAAAAAAATAAAGTCCAGATTTCCGTGGCCACTCACACACAAAATGCTATCCATGGGTCATCATTCCATGCTGCTGCCCCTGGTCCCTCATCACTGGCTTCCTTGTTCTCCATCCCCACCTGATCTCAGAGTCTTACACTCCTCACTCAGTGCAGACTCATGTGCAGGGTCAAGGTGGAGAGAGAAATACTACTGACAGCAGCGAATGATAGCACATGAGCTATACTCCTCTTCTGGAAGCAAAACATTGCCAATCTAGTTCTAAAACCAAGCTACTAGGAAGAGATCCATTCTATCTATTAGCAGATATATCTGGCTAGAGCATGCCTATTTTGCAAAAAGAGTTCCAGGACCACTGTGAAAGGAAAGAGCTTACAGCCAGTCTAGAAAAAGACTTTGACAAAAGACTGTATTAGAAAACCACATAATGAAGTAGAAATGTAGGACTGGCTACAGACAAGTCAAATTGCATTGTCAATAACAGAAAATGGCCTCAGACTTGAAGTAACTAAATTCTGGGATTCTCTATGGGCCCTAGATTCATCCACTGACATTTATAGGTCTTGGAATAGGCACCATTAGTTTCATGTCCCATACAAGTCCTGTTCACACATCACATCCAGAACTTTTGACTAAATTAATAGGCAAAACTGATTTTAACTAAAGTTTCTACAGAATGATCTTGTTATTTACTGTTTATAACAAGAGGGGGTCTCACTCATGGCTGCACATTACACACATGGAGGGAGCTTTTCTAAATATGGATGTCCAGACTTAGAGATCCTGATTCAATTGGTATTAGTTGGGGGAGGGAGTTAAAATTCCCCAGGAGACTCTCATGTGAGGCCAGGTTGGGTACCATTGATATATAAGAACAAAAACATGAACAACAAAAAATAGTTGATTCAGTCAAGCCGTAGGGCAAGGAAGAGAAAAAGTGGGAGATCTTAAAGTAAGAATTTGAAACTCAGAGAAGCCCTTCAAAATAGTGTCTTTGTAAATCATGACTCTCTTGTTATAGGCACGGCAAGAAGTCTTTACTTTGTTGTACTGACCAAAGTGTCCAGCATGGAGCTGAGCTCAGAGAGCTACTTAGCGAACGAACGAACATCAATACTTTGTACTTTCTCATCCATCGATCCCTTTGCTGCTAGAACTCTTTTCCATTCACTTACAGAACATACTCAACTGCTGTTCTTCAGTTGGCTTTGTCTGCAGGTGGACAGACAGCTTAGGGCAAATAAATTCAAACCCAATAGCCTTGGGAAGCCCTGGAGATCTTCAGATGTGTTGAATTGAGAGTTACATTTTTTTCCTTCAAGGAACCCACCATAAGGGCAATGCCTGCCTGTACATCTAGATAGTTTCTTTCTTTTTTTTCTTTTTTTGCTTTTTCTCCTTTGTTTTTAATTGGGGGGTGGGGATGGGAAGGATACCAGAGCTCTGGGTGAATACTTATAGCCCCATGGTTTGCCAAAATTTGTGTGCACACACATGAACATTTCAAAGATTCGTGAATTCCCATCAAGAACAGAACTATTTAAAAACTGTAATGCTCTCCATTGACACCTCCAGCTGAAGAGCAATTTTATGGCATAATTATAATGCATTGCATAATTTGGAAAAGCTTTTGTTCTCATTGTGATTATCTTCAGAGAGCTCTTTTTTCACCTCCCTCTTCCACATTGACTGAATTAAGAATATCCGACCCTTAAAGGCTGTTTTTCCTTCACAGAATAAAAGTGACGCTTTAAGATGAAGCACATAAGAAGTGATGGGCGGGAGAGAAATTTTGGTATGTGACTCACCTCTTTCTTGCGAAGGTAAGTTTTGACTGTTCTTAAAAACTTTTTCTTCTAGGATTTCATTGGGGTAGGGGGAAATGGACCTGTGGAAAAGAATTGTAGGCCTCAAAAGCCCCCGAAAGAGGTCAGTTTACTAATTTGTTCGTGATCGCGAGTGAGTCACAGAGGCCTCAGTTTGCTCATCTTTAAATTTTTTTTTTCAACGTTTATTTATTTTTGGGACAGAGAGAGACAGAGCATGAATGGGGGAGGGTCAGAGAGAGAGGGAGACACAGAATCGGAAGCAGGCTCCAGGCTCCGAGCCATCAGCCCAGAGCCCGACGCGGGGCTCGAACTCCCGGACCGTGAGATCGTGACCTGGCTGAAGTCGGACGCTTAACCGACTGCGCCACCCAGGCGCCCCTAGTTTGCTCATCTTTAAAATGAGGGAAGTGGGGGCACCTGGGTGGCTCATTCGGTTAAGCATCAGACTTCAGCTCCGGTTATGATCTCTCAGTTTGTGAGTTTGAGCCCCCACATCGAGCTCTGTGCTGACAGCTCAGAGCCTGGAGTCTTCTTTGGATTCTGTGTCTCCCTCGCTCTCTGCCCATCCCCTGCTCATGCTCTGTCTCTCAAAAGTAAATAAATGTTTAAAAAACTTTTTTAAATGAGGGAAATAGACTAGATAACCCTTGAAATAAACTCTTCAGTACCAGAATTCTACTTATTCTATTTTATTCTGCAATTCTATTTATTTAATTCTATTCTGTATTCTGGGAACATAATATTGGAGGAAACTAGCAAAATGATCAGAAACCAAATATCAGATCAACTTTTTGTGGACCTTGAGAAAATGGAAAATTCTGGTTCACTTTGGATTTCCTATGTGAACAGGACAAAGGATTCTGGAATGGTAGTATATCTAAGTGCCCCTAGAAACGCTGCTGATTTTCTTCTAAATGCAAGTGTCCGATTTTGCTATTGCCACAACCAATAGCTCTTAACAGGGAAATAAGAGCAAAGGCTTCAAAATATACTATCAGTCATAAGGCACCATATATCGGGACTTGCCTAGCATGAATGAGATGAAAAGAACACCTGAAGATTCTCTTTTTCTTACTATGTACTGAATTTTGAAGCAGTCACTGTTCTCCCCTCCCAAGCCATACCTAGCATGCTGAGAAGGTCATCATAGAGATGGTAAAAGCGTTAAGAGTACTTGGAACATCAGGGCCCCCACTGCCCATTTTAAGTCATCGAGGCAATAATACCTACATGCAGTGAGACATTGATCAGAATGGCGAAACTCAAAAGGACCACCACCAATTTTTATTTGATTCCTAATGGTTTTGTTTCTTGATTTATTCACTTTGGACAATATTTATTGTCTTCTTTCTATGGAAGGTAAGGATTAGATCATTCCCCCTCTTTCCCCACTCCCTATGCCTTTTCCAATTTTGTATACATGCTGCTGAAGCGAGCACTGCCTTTTCCCAATTTTGGATATAATGCTATTGATTTTTGTTCTTCATCACTTTTGGAACTTTAAATACTACGATTTTCTCTTTGTTTCTTGTTCTATAAAGCCACGGGCTTCTTAAATGTTCTCACGCTATCGGGGCGCCTGGGTGGCGCAGTCGGTTAAGCGTCCGACTTCAGCCAGGTCACGATCTCGCGGTCCGGGAGTTCGAGCCCCGCGTCAGGCTCTGGGCTGATGGCTCGGAGCCTGGAGCCTGTTTCCGATTCTGTGTCTCCCTCTCTCTCTGCCCCTCCCCCGTTCATGCTCTGTCTCTCTCTGTCCCAAAAATAAAATAAAAACGTGGAAAAAAAAATTAAAAAAAAAAATAAAAATAAAAAAATAAAAAAAAAAATGTTCTCACGCTATCAAATTTTCTGGCCAATCCTTGGGTAGAACTTACTGGCTTGCTCCTTTCTGCTGTCGATCCTCACCCTCTACTTCCTCCAATACACTATTGTAAAATGTCCTCAGCATTGAAGACCTTAACTAAAACGTAAGAGATGGCCATTCTTCAATTGTTGTCATCCCATTCATGCACCACACTAATATTATTTTCTACGTATGGACTTGCCTGTATCCTTTATGATGTAGTCTCTGTGGGTCCTAACTTCCTGCCTAACCTGATCAGTTAACTGAAGGCAGACATGATCATCATTCTTATCTTCCCACAGAAACTCACGCAGACAGAGCACCAAAGTGTGCTCAGTACACGCTGCTGATTAAAATAACCAAAGAGACACATTCCCACCCCCCAAATTACTGTTGACAATTCGAAGTGTCAGTCCTAAGTCACAGTTTTAGAAGAAAATGAGATTCTTTCCAGCCTAGGAGAGCACTTCTGTTCACCTTGAGGGAGTGCTAATTAACTGATTTCCAGCATCTCCACCATCCCTTGAGAGTTAACACCTTTCTTGGCAGTCAACCAAATAGGTTGGCATCAAGCCTTGCAAGGACTAGATAAAAGCCAGGTATTGGGGCGCCTGGGTGGCGCAGTCGGTTAAGCGTCCGACTTCAGCCAGGTCACGATCTCGCGGTCCGGGAGTTCGAGCCCCGCGTCAGGCTCTGGGCTGATGGCTCAGAGCCTGGAGCCTGTTTCCGATTCTGTGTCTCCCTCTCTCTCTGCCCCTCCCCCATTCATGCTCTGTCTCTCTCTGTCCCAAAAATAAATAAAAAACGTTGAAAAAAAAAAAAAAGGCCAGGTATTTTCCACACCTTGTTTTTGGGCTATGGATTTGTTTTTTGTGCTGTCTGTCCAGTACAAGTTCTGATGGTCCTTGATTCCTGATCCATCTTCAGATCTGGGTAGAAGAAAATGAGGCACATAGATTGGAGGGGATATTCCTGGAGGAGAGGGAAAATGGTTCTAATCCTGCTGTGGTTCTCTCCTTGTCATGGTAAGATGGAGAGGAGGATCCTGAAATACTGGAAGGTTAGGAATCTTCTGGGATGGAAGGTAGGCATACTAAGGCTTGTTTTTTTTTTTTTTTTTTTTTTTTTTGTTTTGTTTTTTTAATTTGAGAAAGAGAGGAGAGAGAGAGAGTGAGAGAGAGTGGGGGAAGAGGCAGAGGGAGAGTGAGAGTGAGAGAGAGAGAGAATGAATCTCAAGCAGGCTGCATGCTCAATGTGGAGCCCAACATGGGGCTGGATCCCATAACCCTGGGATCATGACCTGAGCTGAAATCAAGAGTTGGACGCTCAACCAACTGAGCCACCCAGGTGCCCCAAAAGCTTTTAATCTCTCTCTTAAGTAGATCTTACCTTTTGACAAAGTTTGTTATAAAGAATTGAGGACTCTGTGGAGTCTCCAATGCCTTTTTTAAAATTATCAAATCAAGATTCAATTCAATTCAATATAATCCCAAGTTTTTGAACAATGGCAATCTACATGGTTAACAGAAAGCATCCCATTTCCTGACTATGGTAGATCGTACATTTTACTTATCGACTCTGAAAGGTGTTTCTCCTCCGTCTTATATGTGTAATCTGCTCATGCAGGTTAGGCATGTGATGAAGAGCTACATCTGCTCTATGGTGACCCCAAATCAGCACACTTACAACTGTGGGCTTGCTCCGGCTTACCCTCAGATCATGTCCTCAGTTTAAATGTGGGGCAGGATGGGGGGCTGTGGGGTCAGCAGGCTGCTCTGAGAAGAGTTTACATTTCATGTTGACACAGGAGCCCTTTCCCCCTCCCCCACCGTGACTGAAAGCAGTTCTCATGCATGAATGGAATTTTATTGGGAAAATACATATGGGCTCTCTGTACTATTTTCAAGTTTCTAAAGGGTGATGGTAAAAGCAGGTGCCGATCTAGGACTTAGCCAGGGATGCGTTTCCCTCCAGCAGAGAAGGGCTTCTGAAAACGCATGCAGTATTTTTCCAGAGTCCACGCCTGCCTGTTCACAAACATTTTCTGGTAAGTGCCAGAGAAAGTGTTATGTGGGCGGGGACGTGGTACAGGCTTACTATTGCCTCAGGAAAGCCAAGCACGATCTCCCTTGATAAGGAAGAGTCTGTCTTCAGCTATGACTGAGGGAGAAGAGTTTCTAACACATAATATGGAATCACAGAGATGGAAATTGGTACTTATTGGCTTCTCATTTGTGGTCTGTCTGCCTTGTATTTATCTGAAACACAAACACGGCAAAGGAAGAGGGAGTGTTTACAAGGGCTATTTGGCTTTCCAGCTCAAACCCGGTAGGTAGACCTTATGACAGCGATGAGGCCATTTTCCTCACAGCAGGCTGTCTGTCCTCTGTCCAGGCTGCTGTGAAAGGGGTCACAGGGAGAGTGTTAACAGATCAATGCCTTTGCCTGAGCGCTCTCTTTTCCCACAGGATGCCTTCTTTTCACATGGAGTGGATTTGCAGGTCTGGAGTCCTTAAAGCCAATTTTCATTTTTAATCCGGTTTGAGCCCATCTCATTAATCAGTCAAGGCCTCCTTTTCACACTTGCTTTGGGACACAAAGAGAACCCAGTTATGAGCTGTTAATTAGCTATTAGGGGACTGGGAAACTTCCAATGGGTCATTATTCACACTGTTTGAGGCTAATACTTATTGAATTAGAACTATTCCTTTCCTGTCATAAATCCCTAGTTAAAATAAATTTAGTTCAAAATGTCAGCTCAGCTTAAAAAGAAATTGGTGGCTAATTCAAATTCTACTGACTTTTTATGGGACAAATGCTTGAACAATTGCTGTCCTGCGAGGCCGCACACGGTGACTACGAATCTGTCAGGACTCACGCTGAGGGGACATATGCGTGTATGTACATAGATGGAGAATGCTCTGTGAGGCCAAGAAAGTGGGCTCCCCTTGGTAGTATAACACTCTCCCATATGTTTTCTTTAGTGTGTTGAAACCTTTGACAAGAGGCATGGGGTAGAGCAACACCGTCCTTACTCACAGACATTTTCACATGCTGCGTGTACGTATCTTATTATAAGGTCAAGCATTCTGAGAACCAGCATTGGCTGAGGTACTTGGGGGAATAGTGTCCCCACTAATGAAGTTTCTAGTTACACAAGGGTTCAGCAGAAAGTGTTTTGTTTCCATTACTGAAGCTTGTGAAACACGAGTTTCTCTATTTTCCTCTTGTTTCAATGATCTATTCCTATATAACAAACCACCACAAAACTCAGTGGCTTCAAGCAACAACTATTTTATTTGTGAGTCATGAATTTGGTACAGCTCAGCTGGGTGTTTCTTTAGATCTATATGGTGTCTGATGGAGTTCACTTGGCTATATGTGAAAAGGCTTTACCACGTGTCTGGCACCTCAGTGCTGCTCCACAGGGTCTGTCTGTCTGTCTCTCTCTCTGTCTCTCATTAAGGTTGGCTTAGGCTTCTGGATGGCATGGGCATCAGAGTATGACAAGGCCCTGAGAGAGAGTGTTCCAAATGATATGATGGCAGCTGCCAATCTCTCAAGGCCCAGGCTTGAAAGTCACCCAGTGACACTCTACTGCATTTTGTTGGTCAAAATAGGTCACATGGCCAACCGAGACTCAAGAGAAGGGGAAACTGATTCAGTCTCTCAACAGCCTCCCAAAGACAAAGAATGTGTAGCCATCTAAATGCATCATACGAAACTTGCCACATTCAAAAATTTTTTAATGTTTATTTACTTTTGAAAGAGAGAGAGAGAGAGAGAGAGCGTGAACAGGGGAGGGGCAGAGAGAGAGGGAGACACAGAAGCGGGCTCTAGGCTCTGAGCTGTCAGCAGAGAGCCTGACGCGGGGTTCGAACTCATGAACCAGAAAATCATGACTTGAGCCAAAGTTGGATGCTAACCAACTGAGCCTCCCAGGCGCCCCATAAACTTGCCACGTTCAAAACCTGACTTTTGTTTGTTGATTGAAGATTATGTGATGTCTCCCGACCACCATTCAAGATGTGAATGGTGAGTGCCTAGTTACATGGAGGCAGGAGATGTGACAGATACCAGTATCAGTTACAGATGCTTTCAGCTGTATTTGCAATGACGTGGATGGAGCTAGAGAGTTATACTGTATTATGCTAAGCGAGATAAGTCAGAGAAAGACGCATATATGATTTCACTCATATGTGGGATTGAAGAAACAAAACAGAGGAATATAGGGGAAGGGAAGGAGAAATAAAAGAAGATACAAACAGAGAGGGAGGCAAGCCATAAGAGACTCTTAACTACAGAGAACAAACTGAGGGTTGCTGGAGGGGAGTGGGTGAGGGTAGACTAAATGGGTGAAGGGCATTAAGGAGGGCACTTGTGATGAGCACTGGGTGTTATATGTAAGTGATGAATCACTGAATTCTACTCTTAAACCAATACTACACTATATGTTAACTTGAATTTCAATGAAATCTTAGAAGAAAAAAAATATGCCTTTAGCTGTGAAAAACAGAAAACTTAAGCCTGTCAATGTCATATGAAAATGTATTTGCTTATTAGGCAGGAAGTCCAAGGGTGGGGGGGATGCCTTCAGCGTTGGTTGATCCAATACCTTTACCTTAAAGGTAAAATAAATACCTTTATTTATTTTATAAATAAAATAAATGTTTATTTATTTTTGAGAGACAGAGCATGAGCTGGGGAGGGGCAGAGAGAGAGAGGGAGACACAGAATCTGAAGCAGGCTCCAGGCTCTGAGTTGTTAGCACAGAGCCCGACGTGGGGCTCGAACCCATGAACCGTGAGATCATGACCTGAGCCAAAGTAGGACATTTAACTGACTGAGCCACCAGGAGTCCCTGTGGTTCTTTCTTAAGAGCAAGGAAGTTTTCAGAAGATCCCTGTCACATCTCTTCTCAAGTCTTATAGGCCAGAGTGGGATCACCTGCCCACTTCCGAAGCAGTCACTAAGAAGAGGAACTGGAGTATTCCTACCAGCCTGTCCCATTGTGGACTAGAGGGTGGGAGCAGCTTCCCCCAGAGACATGAGCTATGTGGAATAGAAAATGAAGTTGGGGTTTTATTAGGAAGAAGGAAGATGTCAGTAGATTTTTGAATAGGCAGCTAAGAATGTCATTGCATTGCTTTAAAAACAAATCCATGGCCTCTATTTATTTTCTTACGAAAGAGAATAATTTTAAAAACTTTTAATGTTTTATTTATTTTTGAAAGAGGGAGAGAGAGAAAGAACAGAGTGTGAATGGGGGAGGGGCACAGAGAGAGGGAGACACAGAATCCAAAGCAGGCTCCAGGCTCTGAGCTGTCGGCACAGAGCCCAACGCGGGGCTTGAACTCACAAACCGCGAGATCACGACATGAGCCAAAGTTGGATGCCTAACCGAATGAGCCACCCGGGCGCCCCGAAAATAAGTTTTTTTTAAAATTGTGGCTTCAGTTTAGGGAGAAATTATTGTAGAGTAAGTCTAACATTAAGAAAACATTACATTAAGAAAACAGTACATGCTTCTCAGGGTTGGGATTAAAAAGTGGGAAGGTATGCAGGATGCCAAGAGACAAAGTAAATAGCCCTCTGCTAGAGAGCGCACACACAGAGGGTCCCTCTGGGGGGAGAGCGGGGACTCCTGAAGGACTAAGGGTGGAGGGGACGTGGAGCACAGCAGCTTTTCAAAGCAGAATATCAACATACCTGAGAGCCCAGAATGTAAAATTTTGCACCTAGTACTATCTGGAGTGGGGAGGGAGGGTGGCGTGGTACAGAGCTGGGGCAGATTCCTCCGGGTGTTTCATCCCCCGCAGCATGTTTTTTAGAAGTGCAATCACGTTATAAAGAGCACCAAGGCAGCTTTAAAGGGAAAGCCATAGAAGGACAGGCTACAGCTTGGGGACATGAGGGTATACTGTGTGCTTATTGGAGAAGGGGTTATGGGAGAGCAGGCCCACCGACTCGGCCTTCACTGACGGCATGTTCGGTCATTAGCCGATGGCCTCACCTCCTTCATGCCTCCTTGCTGGGTCGTGGCTCAGCCACGGAAATAGTGGGGATGCCCCACGCCACAGGCCAGGCTTTGGGCCTACTCACTCCACCTGAAGGGTGACTGACCATAGACCCCTCTGACTCTCACTAGTTCCCACCTTCTACCAAACAAAGTTCAGTTGTTTCCCTCTCTCTTGGCCAGCCCCTCGCATTGCTGACAGGGCCTTTATGCTCTAAAATGTATTTCAAAATTAAAGTAAGAAATTCTCAGGGAGGAGAAGTTTCCATCCAGGTATTGTTCAATCGGGATTTTTTTTTTCAGGCTTGTTATCTCTAGCCAACCTGTCAATGTATCTGATGCCTGGTAAGATGTAAAATTACGAGGCAAGATCATGTTCAAAGGTGAAAAACAAGCCCCAGATGTTTCCAACAGCAGTTAAGAGCCACAAAATGCTTTGAAAAACCTCCTCTAACTTTGTTTGATTCTAGCTCAGACAATCTAGCAAAATGACATAAGATAAACATTCACTTTAAGGAGATTTTAGTGTTGCACGCTGTTTCAGATTTCCAATGTTTGGGACAACTTTCGTTACGTTTTGGGGAGGCATTAACCCTGAAATGAATGCCAGAGGCTGCTAAATTGTAACAGAAGACAGAAATAATCACATAGTGGATGTCAGTAAGCAGCAAGGCATCTGCATGCAATGTGTCCCTTCTGTCCTTCACAAGGGCTATAAGAGGGACTCATAGCCCATTTCACAGATGAGAAAATGGCTTCTGCGAGTCAAGGTCATACATGTAGCCACAGACCAGGTCGATTCCAGCTCTTTGTGAGTTACACCACCTTTCTGCTGATACAATTCCCTTTCTTTATCCACTTTTAACCCCTTGCCTAAGGTTAGTTATGCAAAAATTGGGGAAATATGGGCTCCTGCTCTAGCTCCGCTCTTTGTTAACAGGGAGGCACTGGAGAGGCCCCTTTCCCTGACTGCTCTAATGGTCTCTGAGAGCAGAATCGCGCTCCTGAAAGCCCAGGTTGCTTTTGCTATTTTGCATGCCCATCTGAATGCTTAGTTAGCCCTTTCCTGACTATTAGCTCTCCTGAGGGGTGTGGCTGGGGCACAGCCTCATGCAAATATCGTGGGAAGAAGGAGCCATTATAAGAATCGAATCTTTCTTGGCAGAGAGAGCCACCTTTGACCAATCCTCCTTGGAACAAGGCACTGGAAGTGCCTGTTGGGGCTTCAGCATGGGGGGCCTTCCCACTGTAACCCCAAAGATCATATGGTCAACTGTCCAGCGTGAAAAATAAATGAGTGTTTTTGCTGAATCAGTATTACGGCTCTCTAGATGTGACTTTGCCGTGCTTGCCAGGCAATATCTTAAATTAGGTCACAAGCGCACACCCGGGCTGTTCACAAACTGCAGGAGGTGGGGTCAGGGAGGGAAGGGGTGAGATTCCCTGGATGGCTTCTCTGATACGGTGGTTTTGGAAACAAGGAAGGCAGTTCCAGGCATGGCATAGATACTGAGGGAATGGAGCTTAAAAGTAGGTGGGAGAGGGAAAATGTGAAGAACAAGCTATGAGGACAATGAAGGTGCTTGTAAGAGCAGATTTGTAGACAGTGATAAGAGGTCAGCTCAGGGTATGCAGGATGGGTGATGACCCCTTATTTCCTCTGCTTGCTTTTTTCTTCTGAGGACAGTTGTTTGGGACCGAGCCTGCATCCGAGGATCTAAGGCAGATGGCTGGACTTTGGGTAACTTTGGGCTGGGAGGTGGGGGAGGATGGTGTGTGCAGATATTGTAGGCAGGTTAAGGAGACCTTTCAGCTACCTGAAGGACAGCCACCTTCTCTTATAAACGATGCCTCTCTTCTCGTTACTTCCTCTTCTGTATTTATCTAACTCACAGAGGGCAGCTCATGGAAGATTTGCAGAGCTCTCTGGTTTTTAATTTTAGTTGCACGTGGGAACTTGAAGGAGAACAAGGCAAACTCTTTAGTGTCATTGGCCCTTGTGGATGATGTGTTCATGTTTGTTAGGATAAAGACCTCATACTGCCTGTGGCTATCCAGCAGGGTCCTTTAGGGACCAAGGCAGGGAAGGACTCTGTTGTGGAGAATGCTTTGAAAATAAGAGCACAATCCACCCTTGATCCTGAATACTTTGGCCTCGTCTTCATGGTAACAGCCAGTTCTGAGATATTTGGAGTGAAAACCACGTGACCTTGTTGCCCGTGTGCAATACACACTGTAACAAACCACAGGGACCAACTAGAATGAAGTAGAGGTAAAGCCCAGCTTTGTCTAAATGGGAAACCACAAGTCATAGGAAGATGTCCTCCCCCACCTCATGGGGGATTTCCTTTAATAGCATCCATGATATATGGCTACTGGCTATTAGCTTCTTTTTGAGCAGCCGCCGTGATGAGACATTCAATGACCATTCAAGGTGCCCCAATGACCTGTTGTTGAAAGATGTTCCTTTTTACACAGAGCTCAAGAGTGCCTCCCAGTAATTTCCACCCACAGATTCTGATTCTGGAACCACACGCACAAAATCTATTTCCTCTTTCAGATGACAGCCCTCCAGTGTCGTGTGACCATTTTCTTGACCCTCATTTTCTTCTCTGTTCTTTCTCAGGAATTCTCTCAGCTGTTCCTCACTGACTCCAGACCCTTCTCCTGGAGAAGTGCCCCTTGTTCTGGAGGAATAACTATTACTGATGGGCTTGCCTAGCCCAGAGTCCTAGGGACTGTGTTCTCCCTTGAGCTGGGCACTGAACTGCCATTATGGCTTAGTCAACCTCAAAACAGGATGTTAAATGAAAGAAGCTGGACACACATGGTTACAGACAGTGGGATTCCATTTACGTGAAGTCTAAGAATAAGCAAAACAAATCTGTGATGAAAATCAGAAGGCAGTTCCTCTGACCAGAGGGGGAAGGGGGAATTCACTGGAAAGGAGCACAGAGGAGCTTTCTGGGGTGATGGAAAGGTTCCTTGTTTTGTTTAGGGTAGTGGCTAGGGGGTATACAGTTGTCAAAACTGCTCAAATTGATCACTGATCTGTGTATGTTACAGTGAGTTATACCTCAGTATAAAGAAAACTCCTATTTTTCATATAGCGAACCACCATTCTTTCCCTTCAAATTTGCTTGTCACTTGTTCAGCTTGAGGTATTTATAAGACAGCAAAAGTGCCACAAATGTGTATCAAGAGCAGCTGCCAGCTTTTCTATTGTTAGTCAATTAAGCATGCACAAATTTGCCTTCTCCATCATGTGATTCTGCTTTTGTATATGGAAAGAAAAAAGAAAAACACCTCAAGCACAAGTAATATTTTAGTGCCAATTACCTTCACAAAAACTAATTGCTCCTTGGTACTTTATTCAAGTGTGAGGATTAGAAAGTGATTAGCAAAATATCTTGATTGAGCTGAAATAAGATATATGTGCCCTTGCAATGGGGCAAGTGGTACCTCTCCAACAAATGCTGAATGAATAATAATAATAAAAAAAAAAAAGGTAATGCTCATTGCAAAGTTTCTTTTTTTTAAAAAAATATTTTTTTAATGTTTGTTTATTTTTGAGAGAGAGAGAGAGAGAGCGCGCGACAGAGCGTGAGCAGGGGAGGGGCAGAGACAGAGGGAGACGCAGAATCCAAAGCAGGCTCCAGGCTCTGAGCTGTCAGCACAGAGCCTGATGCGGGGCTCGAACTCACGAAGTGTGAGATCATGACCTGAGCTGAAGTCAGACGCCCAACTGACTGAGCCACCCAGGCTCCCCTGCAAAGTTTCTTTATAGGATCCTCAGTGCCAAGAATAGGTCTTTTTTTATTAAAAAAAATTTTTTTTAATGTTTGTTTGTGTGAGAGAGAGAGAGCAAGCAAGAGCAAGTTGGGGAGGGGAAGAGAGAGAGAGGGAGACACAGAATCAGAAGTAGGCTCCGGGCTCTGAGCACAGAGCCTGATGCGGGCTTGAACTCAAGAACCATGAGATCATGACCTGAGCTGAAGTCAGACGCTTAACTGCCTGAGCCACCCAGGTGCCCTAAGAGTAGGTCTTTTTTTTAAAGCAAATATTCTGAGACTTTTCCTTCTATTATTTCTGACTCTTAAAAGTTGAACATTAGCTAAACTCACCAAAGCAGCAAGAAACTGAGATTTTCCAGAGATCAGAGAGAAATCTCTCTTCAGTCAGTAATTGGGACCATTTTCAAAGTTACCCAAAATAGGATAAAAAAAAAAAAAAGAGCCAAGGAAGCCCCATAACCCCAGTCTTATGAAAAAAACATCAGACAAATTTTGATAGAGAAGTGTCCTATGATATACCTGCTCAGTACTCCTCAATACTGTCAAGGTCATCAAAAACAAGGAAAGTCTAAGAAACCGTCAAGCAAAGTCTAAGGAGACTGGCACCTGAATTTAATGTGGTGTGCTGATGGGACTCTGGAATTGAGAAAAGGCATTAGGGGAAAAACTAAGGAGACCTGAATAAAACACGAACTTTAGTTAATAATAATGTACAGATATTGGTTCATTAATTATAATAAGTATGCCATACAACTATAAGATGTTAATAATAGGGAAAACTAGGTAAGAGTATGTGGGAACCCTCTGTGCTATTTTCTCAAGTTTTCTGTAAATCTAAAATTAAGTCTAAAAAAATATAGGTTACTAAATGGCTTGCATAGCATGGGAAAAAGTCCAGAAGGTTACATACCAAATTGTTCTCTGAAAGAGAAAAAATGTTTTCAGAGGTTATATATCTTAGTGATGGGATTAAAGACTTTTTAAATAAATGGGGGAAAAAAGGCATGGAAGAAAGTACCCACAACCTGAACCCTTTGTACACTTTGGGTCTGGGGAGGGAGGTGTGCAGGGTTAGCCTATGATCATGTGCTTTGACTAACGCTGGGTCTACCATCCAAAGATTATGAGACTGAGTTCTGATCCCCAAATCAAATGCTCCACATCTTGGCCAAAATGTCTCTAAACAAGGGAGTGGTCCTAGCTCTTAATGAGAGAGGTGGTTCATTTCTTCAGGCTCAGAGGGTTTAGAGGAATCTGGAAATTAATTTGAGAGCTTGGAAGAAATCAGCCCAGACATTCCATGTCATCATTCATTTTCCCCGACGAGATTGTGGACTTGGGCCTCACAACTCTGACTTGATTGGGGTTTTAACTTCCACTGGAGTTTGGGGCTACACTTATTGTGAGGGCCTGGGTCTCCACGTTCCCTGTCCTCCTTCTGCAGGTGAGCAAAACCTCTTCATTTGCCTTCACGGAGAGCCTCTGGCTTTGTCACTTGACTTTCAATGGGCTGGTCCTGGCTCTCAGCTTTTTGTTCAGCTGTGTTCTTTTTGTAGAACTCCAACAGAGTATAGTGTCGGGCACTCCCTCTCCCTGTCCTCAAGCTTTCTCTTTCTTGCTACTTTGCTGACACCAGATACAGAGCACTAGCTATTGCACCCCCTTCCGCCTAGGCATGATCCTAATTCAGCACAGGGGAAGTCATAACAGTTGATCAGGGAGCATCTGTGCTCCTGCGACCTCCATGATGGGTCCTCACTGTCAGCAGAGGGGGGAGTGACCCAGCTTCCAAACATCATTTTTCCCTCTGCCTTCTCAGACCACTCCTGGCACCAACCCCCAAAGGCCGGGTTCTCTGGGAAGCTGAGCCTGAGATGGACTTTAGCATGTTTAATAGGGAGTGGCCACGGGACCAACATCCAGAGAAAGGGGGAGAAGAAAGCAGGATTGGGCAGTGGAGGAAGTCATGTAAAATGTTATACTACAAGAAACACACCATCACTGTAGTAAACTTAGGAAATAAAGAGAAGCAAAAAGAAGCAACACCCTCCCCAGTCCTAACACTGCTAATCTTCTGATGGAGGTTATGTACTCTTATATAAGTGTATACGTAATTCCTTTTTAAAACATGGTTTCACACTGTACATCGTGTTTCGTAATTGACTTTTCTCTTTCATATCTTACGACACATTTTCCCACGACAGTGAATATAAAGCTATTTTGTCATTTAGATGGCTGCAGAGAAAGGCTGACACATCATATGAGAGGCTGGGTAGGGTGGGTCTAAGAGTCAGAGTCTGGAGCCAGACTGCCTGGGTGCGTGTGAGCGCCACAGGTACGGCTGGAAGACAGAGGATGGGTGAGGGAGGCTCGCTGTACTTCAGTCAAAGGCTGATGGTAATTGTAGGACCTATCTTTTGGGAGGGTTGGATGAACTAACACATGTAAAGTGTTAAGATAAGAGCCGGGTGTTCAGGAAGTGCTGTGCAGATGGTGCCAGGGCTTTGTAAGGAGCACTGTTATGTACTTAGCCTAAGTCCCTATGTTTCGACATTTCCTCTAATAAATAATGTGATGAATACCCTCCTGCTTGGGGGACAGTCAGGGATATTTATTTACCTGTTTCCCTCAGATAAATTCCTAGGATTAAAATTGCCGTGTTAAACCTCCAACCCAAGTACCGTGCCTCTAACACAAGTATTATCATTCACGTAAATGTCTGTCAGTCTGCTAGGTGGAAAATAAGGTTTTGACTTATATTTATTTAAGAATGAGAGTGTTGAATATTTTTCATAGCTTCATTTGTTGCTTCTACTCCTTTTGACCAACTGGCTACTTGTGGCCTTTGCCCATTCTTCCAGGAGGGGAAACTCTTTCTCTATGGATTTGAAACAACTCTTTATTTATCAAGGATACTCTATATTTTACAAGTCTTAAATATAAAACTAGCTTATGAAACTGACATTTCCCATTGAAGTTTGAGCGAGGCAGTAAAACAATGTTTGCGGTGAAAGAGACAATTGGTTTTAGGAACACTTTTTAAGTGCACGAGTGAATCTAGGTAAAGGGTGAATTGGTGTTCTTTCTATTCTTCCATTTGTGTGTGTGTGTGTGTTAGTGTGAAATTACATCAAAATGAGAAGTGCCAAAAAAATACATCACTGAAAAGAAAGCCAACTTGTGGGTGACTCGTGCCTGCCCAGCCCAACCACTGAATACCTGACTACTCTGTTCTGTTTCGTTTGTGGCTACTGTAGAGACCTGATGGCCATCTCTGTGGCCAGCCTGAGACACGTCTATGAGCCAGTCCTGCCCAGACTAGCTGCTTAGAGCTCTGCACATCCCTGGCCTGAACCTGGGCCTGCTGGCACAACTATACCACTCTGGTCTGTTATCAGGTGCTCAATAGCCTGACTGAAATGGTAAGAAACGGTGGCCTTGGCTAGCCTCTTTGGTTATGGAGCCTCCCCCTTCCTCTCATTGGTCTTGGGAGGGTTAGAGGTGGCAAAGTAGCTCACTTTCATTTTCTCCATTCCCACAAGTCTGTGCTTCTTGCACAAAGGCCCACTCATTTAGACCTAAAAGACTCATTCTTTGACCTAACTCTGCAACTAGAAAGTTAGTCCTTCGTCAGACTAACATACCTCCTAGATTATGCTGCAGAAACAAAGTAAGGCCAAAATCTCTGTGGCTTAATTGAATAAAGATTTATGCTGCCTACTCTACATGAGCAGTGGAGGTTTGGGGTCACCAAGCATGGGGATTAGTGATGGCTCTGCTCTAGGTAGTCACTCAGGGATACAGGCTCACAGAGGCCCTGCCTTCTGTCACATCACCAGCTAATACAGTAAAGAAAGAGAGAAGCATGGAGAAATTATACTCACTTTTCTCTACTTTGGCTCTTGAGTATTGCGTGTGATCCCCATTCACATCCCATTGCCCTGCACCAGTCACAAGGTCCCACTCAACTGTAAGGTGGCTGGGGAAGGTGGAGAAGCCCAGAGAACATGTGCTGAGCTTTGCTGTCTCTGCCCGCTCTCAGCCCAAGTCTGGACGCCTCCTCCTGGTATTGTGATCTAATTATCTATAATATTTTGGTTAATGTCTGTCTTCTTGCTAGACTTGGATCTTTTGAAGGGTTCGGACTCTTTTTTGTTCACCAGCTAATTCTTACGGGGCACCTGGGTGGCTCAGTCGGTTAAGCGACCGACTTCAGCTCAGGTCATGATCTCACGGTCCGAGTTCAAGCCCCGCGTCGGGCTCTGTGCTGACAGCTCGGAGCCTGGAGCCTGCTTCGGATTCTGTGTCTCCCTCTCTCTCTGACCCTCCCCCGTTCATGCTCTGTCTCTCTCTGTCTCAAAAATAAATAAACGTTAAAAAAAAAAATTAAAAAAAGCCTAGCAAGGTATGCAGCAAGAAGCACACCAACAGAACTGTGACCTTTGATGCCATCTGGTGGTAATATCCATGTATTACAGGGAAGTTTCTTTTAAATGACATAGAGACCGAGCCCTCGGACTTCAATTCTTTTTCAGGGGGGTTCAAGTGGGTGTGTGGGGAAGTGAAACAGAGTGTTAGAAAATGAGATGTTCCAAGATTTCAGCAGACCAATACTCTAGAATGACAATGTCTGCATGTCATAGGGTAGTTGCTCTATCATTCTGGCACCTTCCCACCCCCCCCCCTCCCCCCGCCTGCTGACCAGTCTCTCCCTTTCCCCAGTTTGGTGTAAGAGCTTCAATTGTTGGGAGACAAAACAACATTAAATGTTATGCCAAATAAAATTTAAAAATATACCTCTAGCTGATAAGTCAGTTGCAAAATAAACTCGCTTATTGGTCTACTTGAACTCTGGCCTGCCCACCCTCACTCAGCACCAGTGACAGAAAACAGATAAAGCTAGCCACCTTCTCCCTCTAGTACACCACCCCTTTTGTCGAAGCCGAAAACAGTCAAGGTAAAGAACCGTGTTAAGGAGGTTTCTGAAAAATTATCTGGCTCCAAACTTTGAGATTTCGAAGAAGTGCCAGGGTTAGCTGTGGCGGCAGACCGCTGGGCCGGATGAAAGCTAATGACCCTGGGGGCAGACAAAGGGTTTTAAAGAGCAAAGCTTAATTGAAGGTAATAGTGGGAGACAGGAAAAATTGGAGAACAGTAATGGAAGGAGTGCATTAGTGAGGTTTCTGCGCTGTCATCTTTTAGCCCGAGACCCTGGGCTCTTCTGTGTAAGTGGCCCCTTGCTCTCTTGAATCCATTATCTCCCCAGGACGCCCTGTTATGTGCTCAGTGAGATGGAAACCGTGGTGCCCTGGTACTGGCCCTGGGGAGGAGGAACCTTAGGCAAACACCATTTCCCAGAAAATAAGAAACAAAACAAAACTTGGTTAAACAATGAGGAAAGCAAGAGAGGGCAGCTGAGCCCTTTGTTCAGAGGCTGAGAAGTTCGCTTTGTTTAAGAGGAACTGATTAACTGAATGTGGATAAGCTGGCGAACAGAGAATTACAAATGCATATACTTTGCAAATACCATTTCTGAAAACAATACAGAAAAAACAATGAGAGGAACGCACTGAAGCGGCAAACGTTTCAGAAATGGGGAGGACAATCTTGAATTTTTAATTAATAAAAATTCACATTTGGTGGGCACTTGGTAGGGCCAGGTAGTAAACTAAGTGCTTAGAGATGGTTTATACTGCAAATCTCCCAGGTACCCTGGGAAGTAGATTTTGCTGTGACCCCCATTTCAGAGGTGAGAAGTGGGTTCTATAACTTGCCCAAAGTCATGCAGCTAGGCGGGGTGGGACCAGGACTCTGCTCCAGGCCTGCTGTCTCCAGAGTCCTGGCCTTCACAACGGGTTCATATGGTTTCCAGGCTGTCCTTTCCTATGCCCCAATCCTAGCTCTTAGATTTTGGCATCATTAGAGTTCCTAGTGACTCGTTTTGTCTCTAAATGCCGCCTTTCCTGCACCCCTCCATTCTTCCTTCTCTAGTTAATGATATAGAGCCACAGTCAATATCATCAAAATCTATTCTGCAGTGCTGGTGGCTGGGGACACAGCCATCTACGAAGGAGGGGCCCACTGTTCCCAGAAGTGATCTATTTCACCAACCAAGGTTTTGCACGGCTGGTTCTTCTGTCCATTGATTGCCAGTCTTCCCACCCTGCCCCCTCCCCCCAACCATCTTTTCTTGGCTTCACTCACACTTCAAAACTCCGAGCTCAAAGGAACCCAGAGAGAACCACCAGAGGCCCCAGATCCACCCTTTCCTGTGAGAAGGTTCTTAGAATTCTTCAAAGGATAAACCCAGTGTTATAGGGTTACAGGGTATTGTTCAAACACCAAATTCAAGTGTATCTATCTTCTTCAATGAAGTGCTTTAAACTTGTTGAAGCTTAGTTTTCTGAGGGTTAATAATTTTTTGCTCTGATCAGAACAGGGAAAGTGCAAAAGGCAATTCAGCTGATAAAGGTCAGCTGGCCTCTGAATTTTCTTTCTTGCTATGTGAGTAAATGATTGCACCACCAAAGACAAAAAGACTGAGGGTGGCAGGAACCTGTCTGCAGAGCTGGGAGAGAGAGTGCACAGGAGCAAAGCAGCATAAATAGGTCCCGAATGAGGCAATGGGGGTGGTGGGTGGGGCCCAGAGGTTTTTGTATTTTTTTAGCACAGGGTAAGTGTGCCTGGGGCCTGGCGGTTTTCTTGGAGTCCGACATTAGGCCACTGTCAGGGACAGGGTTTCTAGGGCCAGGAACTGGAAGATCAGGGCATAAAGTTTTGCTTTGTCCGTCACAGTCCATGATCCTAAACATGACTTCTTTGCCTTAGTTTCCCTATCTGTACAATGGGGGTGATAGTGCTGTTATTCTGTCTCATGGGTTCATTCATGGAATCAATCAAGAGTAGCAAATCATTTTGAAATATTCTGGTCAAAGATTTTAATTAGTAGATCTGGTGACGTTAAAACTCTTTAAAAATCCTTGGCTCACAGGGGCTCCTGGGTGGCTCAGTCGGTTGAGCGCCGAACTTCAGATCTGGTCATGATCTCGCAGTGCATGGGTTCGAGGCCCTCATTGGCCTCTGAGCTGACAGTGTGGAGCCAGCTTGGGATTCTCTCTTTCCCTCTCTCTCTCTGACCCTGTCCCACTCTGTCTCTGTCTCTCTCTCTCAAAATAAATAAATAAACTTAAAAAAAATCTTCGGCTCACAGAATAGAGCCATCGTTCAGCGCGGCATACAAGTTTCTTTACCAGCTAACTGCAAGGTCATATTCCTTCACCCTTTCCACTGCCCTATATGCCCACCACATCCATCTACCTGAAGGTCATTACCAAACACACTTCCTCACGCTCCTGTCCAAGCTGTTTCCAACACCTGTGATGCCCTCACTTTCCTTGTTTGCCCTGGAGCTGGACGCAGGCTTGTCTACTTCCTTCCCCTGCCCCCAAATCCCTTCTTTATAAACTGAATGAATCTGTACAAGCTATTCAGCTAGTCTGAGCTGTGGGTTTCTCATCTCTAAATTGGGAGTAATAACAATTCCCAGGGACACAGCTAGAGGTTCTGGGGTAGTGTGAGAGCACAGCTGTTATCCCAAGCACGACTACTATCGCGACCCGGACAGGGGGGCATGAGAGGAAGCCGTGGGGGGTGGGGGGAGCTGGGTCTGTTCCAAGCACGTCTGAAACTTCAGTGGTCAGAACAAGAGACAACAGGGAGGATGGCCAAAAGATAGGGCTTTTTAAAAAATGTGTTCACTCTCCTTGATGGGAGAACCTGCCCGTGCTTATGATGTCATTTCCAGACTAGCTGATGGGAGGTTAAAGGAGAGAATGTTTCTGCGGCACCTGGCACAGGACTTGATACCCGGAGCTCCATAAACATTAGCTGTGACTTATTTTGTTGTCAACTGTCCTTTCATGGATGCTATCGATGTTCCCATGGTACGTTATGCACAGCTTGCTGCGTCACTTAACTTTTGGGAAATTGCTTGCCTTCTCCACACCTCAGTGCCCTCAGCTGTAGGACGGGAAGGATAACAGTGCTGATGTGTGTGTGCTGTCGTGAAGACCACCTGAGGTACCATGTAAAAGGCCTCTGAGCACTCAGCACCCTGAATGCAGGGCTGTTGCAGCCATTTGCTGTGAGGGAGTGCAGCAACATGGTAGGAGTGGCTGGGCCTGATGAACATTCGGTCAATGCAAGTACATTTGGGAAGAACAAATAGGTTATGACTTCCTCTAGCGAGGATCTAGAGAACCGTAGGCAGTGATTTCTGGGCATCCATGGGGTGCTGATTTAGGGCATTGGCTTACTTCCTGGGTTTGACCAGATTTATGGAGAAACAGGGAGATTTCAAATGTGAAGATAATGAAATATGTTAAATGTCATATCCTGTCGTGCAGGTGAGAGGTTGGGCCAGGCTTGCCTCCTGCCCCCAAACTGCTCACAGATGGGAGACTTTGGAAAGATGCCTTTTCCAAAGCGCATACAAAGTAAGAATAAAGGTATGGATGGTTGTATTCATTGAGCCCCTTCAAAGACCTGTAGTTAGTCTGGGAGACAAGTATCGGTCACAAAGAAGAGATACTGGGGGATGTGTTGACAGTTCTCTACTCAAAGCATGCCTGTGGATTAATGGAAGGCACTGAGGCCTGAGGGGGAAAATGCATTCCTCAACCGAGGCCACATGGTTTCTCACACCCCTGGTGGCTCACCACCATTCCACAAGTCTGCCTTTCTATTTCCCTCATTTTGAAGTACTTCCCTCTAGAGGCAAGCCTGGGAAGATGACTAACCTTGAAAGAAAGAAACCAAGGGGGCGGGTGGCAGATAGTCAGGCCAGGCCACCAGGCAATGGAGGCAGAGAGAAGACAAAGGGAAAATCTTCCTTTTCATAGGAAGCTTGTGGCTTGAGGGGTTATGGAAAGGGTGAGGCTAGAGCAATACCAACTGCAGTCCCTTTCTATCGGTCTCCATCTTGGCCACCTTTCTGCATTCATACTTCAGCCCAGTCCAGGGTCCCTAAAGATAAAAGGAATCAGAAAGAATTTTCTAAGTGGGAAGATACGCTCAACTTCTTCTCCACAAAAGCTCTCCTGGGTAGGATTTGGCTTTGTCTTCAAGGGAATAAGCCCAGAACCAGAACAGCCCCAGGTCAGAGTCTGGGACCTTCTAAAATCAGGGGAATGTGCCATGGAAGATCCACTCCAGGCTAGCCTTAGCCAAGGTGGAAAAGTACTCAGGTGTAGGGTGGTGGTGATGTGGGACCAAGAAGGGAGGCAGGAGGTCTGCTACTGCCAAAGTAATACAAGAGAAAGGGTTAGCAGTTCCTATTCTAGAAGCAGCTTACTCTCCAGGGAAGCAAGGACACACTTTTATAGAGCTTCAGCAGGAAGAACGTGAGTGGGATACACGTGAGGATTCAGGCTTGGGAAATAGGGCAGAAAATGCAAACTTAGTGGCCTTATGGTATTGTCTAGATGACTGTGTTTTGAACGTTGAAGCCTCACAAATCCAGTGCCAGGAAGAGCCCCTGCAAGGTGAGGATTTGAGTCTTTCCATCAGGCAGTGACTTCAACACCCATCAAAGTGTGAAAAGCATATTTTACTCATGTGAACGTACACGTGAATCTGTCTGGGGGAAAAGCACACCTGAAAAAATAGCAAGCATCAAGTAGATGTGTTCTAAAGCAAAGAATAGCAGATTAGTAATTGCAGACCGCAAAGCTTTTCCTCTCCAGAGCCTGAACACTAATGCAGGCATTGTTCTTCCTTCAGGCACCCTTGTCACCGAGCATTAGTGCTTCAGAGCGTTTATATCTATTAGGGTGTGATCATCACAGCTCGTGACAGAGCCTCCAAATTATACCTTTCCTAATTCTGTTAGCCTTTTTTGTGCCACAAAGTCTTATGCTGTGTGTTAAGGCAGTTAACTTCATCAGGAAGAAAAGAAAGACTAGCCTGGACTTTTTTCTTTCCAGTTGCAGAAATTGCTTGATCAGATGCTGTGTCTATACCACCCACAAGTGCCACCTTCGGGTAGTTTCTCAGTACGGTTGCAGAAATTTGGGGCCATCTGGACTTTGCATGTGAGTGGAAATGTACAACCACCTCTCCTTGAGCTGCCTTGGCGATATGGTACAAGAACCTTCCGAGAAACACTTGTGTTTCTGGTGATGCTTTGCCCTGGAGATTTGATTATTTTTTTTATGACCAAATAGTAAAAGGGGACTTTCTAGTGCCATTTGGTGGCCCCAAATGGAAAATTTCTGGACTGAAAACTCAATTCAGCTGAGAAACTGGTTAGACCAATTAGCCACTGAGCTGATTGGGTAGGTGGGTAGATTTATTAGATATTTAACTAAAATCCAAGACAATCCAGATTCCTTATTTTAGCTACAATTTTGGTAACTTTCTAAACTCCTAAACCTGGACTTTGTCTCCAAATTAATTTGTTTGTTTTTAACCGGAAGCTGGCAATTAACTCTCTAGATAACATTTGACTTCATTTTCAGATAGGGATTCTGATGAATACGAAAAAAAGAAAAAAGAAAGAAAGAAAGAAAAAAAAAACAACCTAACTGTAACAAACCACCTTTTTGGTAGTGAAAAAGCGAAAAAAGATGGTTTAGAAATCCACGACCTGATCTAAATTGCCTCCCCATGGTCACATGGCCTCGCCTTGCTCTCGGCTTCTATTAGCTGCCTTAGGCTTGGACTTTCCTTGAGTCTCAGCTCTGCCACTTCCTGTATGACCTTATCGTTTAGGATGCTCTTGGCTGCAAGCAATGAAAAAATCCAACTGAATCTGGCCAACTTTAAGAACTCACTTAAACAGAAAGTCCAGAGAGAGGAAAGTTCCAGGGTTGGGTAGTCCATTTGCTCAACAACAGCCCAAGTATTCAGGCTTTCTCCTTTTTTCTTTTCTCTGCCAACTTCAGTATACTGGCTTTTGTGCTGAAGATGGTGTCCACATTCCCAGGCACACCTCCATGGGCAGTACAGTTTATCAACACAATACATGCATTTTTCAAAGAGAATCCTGCTTTCTTAGAAGCCCCAAGACACTTTTCCCTCCGTGCTGGTGAGAATAGAAATTAGAATTCGTGGTTTAGGTGGGTGGATCCTAGCCCTGCATGCATATCAGAGCCACTGGGGAGCTTTGTGAAACTACAGAGGCCTACAACTCACCCCCAGAGAGGCTGATCTAACTAGAGTATATGGTTCTAATATGCAGGCATTGAGGCCACTGGCTTAGTCTAATAAAGATTTCCTTACCTGGGCTGGCAGAGGGGTTCATCCTCCCCTGAACACTGGCCTCCCTATCCCCCAAATCAGGGTTCTAACACAGGGAGGAGACCGGTGAGGATGGTGATTTGGCAGGCAAATGAGCACATGATCTGTCACAAATCCATTAAATTTTGGTCTTCAACTTTTGCCTGGAGAATGAAAATTATAATATGTATTTTGCAGGGCATGATCTGTAGGGGTTGCAGTTCAGAAAACTTTGGCATGGGGCAGAGGGAAGGATTCCAGTATTACCTGCTCATCAGATCTCCAGACCTCACTGAGAGACCATTATGTCTTTCTTCCTTTCCCTGGTCCCTCTTCCCCCATGCAGGACAAGGCCTCGGGTTTATGTGGCAGCAGGGGGCAAGGTGGAGGCTTACTTCTCACTGTTCTTCTAAATCTTTCTCTGTTCTCTCCTCTCTAGTGAGCTTTATATTTCCCTGTCTTGGGAGTGGTAGGCAGGGAACCAGTCAGTTTTTCTGGCTGGCTTAAATTACACTCCCTAATACTTAGTTTTCAAACTTGGGATGCTCTCCTGTTTCCTGAGTTGAAGATGTTTTGAGGCATAGAAATTTAGCCTCCAGTGTCTTTGTTCTCAGAGGTCTTCATAGAAGCTTTCTGGGGTTAAGATCTTTCCAAAGGGTTTCCATCACAGGCTTGGGGGCCCTGGTTAATATACACTTCCACACTCTTCTTCTCTGAGGTGGGGTCAGGGCTGGGAATCACATAACACAGCCTTATACTCAACCTGGAACAGCAAGGCCATTGGACCTCCTCGCTGCCTGGTCCCACTCTCTCCACCGGAGTCTTGGTCTACTCGGGGGACTTCCTCAGAAATCAGTTATCTTGCTCTCTCCCTCAAGTCCGACCCCCAGGGGGATTCTTAGGCCATACATCTGAAAATGCCTTTCAATATTCCTTCAACAAATGTTTACTGGCTACCAGCTATGTGCCAGGCACCATGTGAAACCCTGGGAACACAGCAGTGAATGAGGTGGACAAGGGTCCTGTTTCCATGCAGCTCACTCATGTATAGGGTGAGATGAGACAGTAAGCAATAAACAAACCAGACCAGACCAGACAGTGAAAAGAAGAAAATGAGAGAGGACAGTGGGACAGTGAGCCCTTCGGGTGGGCTACTTCAGAGAGGGCATCACAGAAAGCCTCTCTGAGGAGAGAAGTTTGGTTTGATGCCTGAATGATAAGAGGGACCCAGCCTCACAGGGAGCTGGGGGAAGGAATATTCCATATAGAGGAAATGATGGGAAAGGCCTCTTCCATGGGAACAAACTTGAGAAGTTAGAGGAATAACACAAAGTCTGGTAGGCTGGAACAAAGGGAGTAGGCTCTAAGCTCCTTCCAAAGGCCCATGTGGAACTTAGGCCAATCCCAAGACATGAATGGGACACCTACATTAAAGGTTCCTAAGAGGTAATGTGACAGTTCAGAAGCTTCTCAGATGTTCTATGATAAGAGCTTTGTCTTCCCAGAGCATAGGAGACTCCCTCAGTGACAGCATCGCCCACCTTTACCTGCCCACCGAAAAGGGTCTCACTTTCAACCCATGGGCAGTATCATTCATTCCTTTTAATGTCATCCTACTTTTGGCTCCTTATAAATCTTGTTGTTGTTATTTCCCTGAAACACTTTATATATAAATCACCATCTCCATGAGGGGACATAAAATTTTTTCCTTATGCTGTCTTACATACTCAGTCGATGAGAGCAGGTGGGGCGCCATGTTCTGTACATTCCTGTACAGATACTCTCATGTACTGTAGATGCTCTCAGCTGATGAACTCCCTCCAGAATTTCCTGAGTTGAAGAGGTTCTGCAACATGTGACCTTATTTTTGCTGTTGATTCTGTGTGCTCAAGATGATTAGATTATGTTCCCCACAAAGAAATTGAGTCTATGACCTGGGCTAGCCACAGTGCAAAGGAAGAGAGGACTTGTCTCTACTTCCCCAAAGTCAGGTGGCTGAGATGATGTCGGCAGTTTTGAGGTAGTACAAAAATGGCTGGGGGGTGGTCAAGGGCTCTCCCATTCTGGGTGGGGGAGCTATCATCCCTTTTATGTAATAGCTCATCAGACAGTCGAACTATTAATTTGTCTATGAACCCACTGAGGCTGAAATGTGGGAAGTTGGTAGGAAAAAGTAAAGATACCCATGGATATTTTAAGGAGGTGCATATTTATGCAGAAAGTTTTACTAAAAGCAGATCAGAAACAAGAGGGAAAGGAGATAACTTTACTAACAGAAGCCACATATACCTGTAATCAGCAACCAGAGTCTGTAGAGGGTCAAATAGCCTTGTGCCTTCCTGTTAGTAAACAGCAGCTGGTCTTTGCCATGCTCCATTACTGAAGACGAGTGCATGTGATTAGAGACATTTTTATTCTGGTCATTGCAATGGTGCTTTTGGGTGGAAGATCAGAGAGGAAAGCTCCCTCTCAGGCTTAGCTGGAGGCCAGTGTCTTAAGCAGAGACCCAGGGGCACATCTGCCAGCCAGACACAGAGTAACACAGAGCTGGGGAGGTTTGGGGGGTGGGGGGCGTTCCTTAAAGTAAGTCTTCCAAGCCACATGGCTATTGTCTGGAGCTTATAATTGCTAACAAGTTTCCTCCTTGCTATCAATTTGTTTTGTGCCACTCAGGGCAGCAGTCAGCGATTTAGTTCCAAAACAAGGGACGCTATGTTCCTGAAGGCATCACTCCCCAACCCCGCCCCGCCCTCCAAGGGCTCCCCTGCCAGCAAATTTTAGGTGGTAGAAACAGAAGTGACAATCACCACTGACATTTTGGGTTTTGTAGTGTGAGTAGTAAAGAGCCATTTAGGTGAGGGGGCATTGAGCACTCCTTCCTGGTAGCTGTTCTTGCCACTGGAAGTCTGGTTGGCCAGCATGAGGTGATGAGATGTGGACATCTCTGAAGGGTATTAGTGGTTGGGCCTGGCTTCCAACACAGCAGAGGAAAGCAAAATGCCCTACCAACTTCCTTCCATCTCAAGTCTGGCCTCCAGCGAAGAGCCTGAGATGCTTTTGGTCAAATGCAAGCATGTACTCGTCACACCGGGCTGATGACTTCTTTTCTGGGTTATCTGTCTCCATCACCTTCATGCCCTGGCTCTGGAAGCACCGCACTGAGCCAGATGGATTGCTGCTCAGGTACACGGCCAGGGTGCTGGGCAGTTCCGGGAGGCCCAGGACTGGAAGGAACATGGGGACAGGCCCATCAGGAGGCAGCTCCTCTTGGAGCTGTTCTGGGGCTGCGGCCTCCCAGCTGAAAGCTGACGCTATGCTGACTCACTGTGATTGTGGTTGAGAAAAAACCCAGCAAACTGGTGGCTCCCATGAGCTCTGGAGCTGCAAAATATAGGCCAGGGAGCCTCAGCCGGAAGGGGCTTCAGTTAGTGAGACACCAACACTTTTCGGACCATCTCTCTTTTATGATGTCAAGTTATAAGGGGCTCCAGAGGACACTGAGCATTTCCCTCTCTATTGCCCCTTGGGGGAAGAGGGGCATGAAAGCAGGTCAGAGCAGTAGAAGCATCTATCTCCAGTCCTCTCTGGGGTCCTATTCTGCTTTTGTTGTCTTTCTGCTATGGGTGAACCTAGATCCAGCAGAACTGGATGGATCTTCTCCAGAGACCTCCAGCAACTTCTAGACCAACATCTAGACTGCATAACTCAGGGATGAGGGGTGGGGAGTCAAGAGGTTGGTGGGGGGTGTATGTGTGGGGATGAGTACAATCTATAGGGCACTATGTAAATGGCGCCCCCTGGAGTCCTGCAAAGGGGCCCTAGGACACATATCTCTGTGTGCTACATCCCCATCCCAGCTTCTCTACTGGCCTAACTTCCAGATAATCAGCACCAGGCACTAAACAAATACAGTAAAACCTTGGTTTGAGAGCATAATTTGTTCTGCAAAGTGCTCATCTATCAAAGTGAGTTTCAAGAACCATTGGCTCAGTTGTGATCATGTGACGTTCGGCATTTAGTACTCCTCTTATTACAAGACACCGCTTGTTTATCAAGTTAAAGTTTACTAGAAACGTTTCCTCGTTTTGCGGAACATTCACAGAACAAGTAACTTGCAATCCAAGGTTTTACTGTACATATTGAATATATAATGGTGTGGTAAACAGAATAATACCCCCCTCGCCCACCATGTCCTAATTTCCAGAACCTGTAAATACGCTACTTTACATGACAAAAGGGATTTTGCATGCATGATTCTTATTATGGACCTTGAAATGAAGAGGTTATCCTGGATTATCTGGGTAGGCCCATTCTAATCGTGTATCCTTAAAAGCAGACAAAACCTTCCCTGGGTGTGTTGAGAAAAATGTGACTATGGAAGAGGAGTCAAAGAGATGGGAGTGTTAGAAGCATTCTGTACCCCACTGCTGGTTCTGAGATGTGAGGGGCTACATGCAAAGACCAGAAAGAGTCCACTAAGAGCTAGGGCAACCTCAGTTGACAGCCACAGAAATGGGGACCTCAGTCCTACAACCTCATGGAACTGCCAACCCCTGAATGAGCAAAGAAATGGATTCTCCCTTAGGGCCCCACAAAGGAACAGAGGCCTGCTGATGCCTTGATATCAGTCCAGTGCAACTCATTGCCCACAGCACTGTGACATACTATATTTGTGTTGTAAGCTGCAAAAGTTAGGGTAGTTAGGGCAGCATCAGAATACTAATACAAATGGGTACCAGGTGGAATATCATTTTACAATTGAACGTAATTTTCTTGCCTCTGACACACCTAATTTCGGTGGTGGCTAACAAAGGTGAAGTCCTTTTTAATGGTCAGCCATGTTTTGGTGGAAGGGAGGGCATTCTTGCTTCTGATGTTCTGTGCTTCCTTGTACATCTAGGTCTGCTTCTTTCTTGGTATCTGCTACTGGCATCCTCACCCACTTGGCCGCTGGGATAGATGTTGCTCAAGGCTGCCCTTTACATGAAGCACACAGGGCTCTCTACTGCTTCCTGTCCTCTCTGCTGCTCAGAGAGGCCCCTCTCCCCAGGCAGGTGGTCCATACCCATCCCCCACACTCCTCTCTTCTCCAAGTGTCCTCCTGGGACTGGTAAATTGTGTCAGGTTCTAGCTAGTGCCTTAGACCACATTGGGTCTGAGGAAACTCATGGGCCTCCTCCATCACAACACATGACTCCAGAGAAGCCTGGAAGTTTCCAGCCCCTCCCACCTGAGTGTGCTTTGCCCCTCACTTCTCCCTTTCTCCCCAGGACCCAGTGGCAGAGGTTCTGTGGGGGCTGCTACTTGGGGAGCTCTATCTAGGTGACAGCATAGAGTCTCTCCTCTCCTTGGATCTTTTGTGGGGAATCCTCCCTATATTCTTCCTCCCCACCACCCAACTTGGGACAAGGCCTAAGGGCTGATGTCAGTGGTGGTGATGAGGATGGCAGGGGAGAAGCTACCTGCATCTTCTTAATAGCTCTTAAACTTCTCTCCCGCTCTCCTCCTTAGTTTCTTTTACAGCTCACACCACAGCAGAGGAACAGACAAAGAAGCCATTCCTGTTCACGTAGACTGTAATCCCCCTTGGTTATTAACTCAAAGCTGGTGCATGTTCTCTCAATCTGGCAGTTTGGTGTAGATTTGCATGTCTTTGTTCTGAACAGTCTTTGTGGGGTTGGTAGCAAAGAAAGAAAAAAAATAGTAGTTAATTTGATCCCTCAGATTCTTTGTGTGTGTGCAAAAAATTATAACTCTATCACAGGCTTATGAGTGGATGTCAAGTTTTAACAAACAAGATGTCAGCAGGACAGCTTTGCTCAGGGCTTCAGTCTGCTCAGGTCCATCCAAGGTGTCAATGCCCTTCTGAGGCACACAATTTCCATTTACTGCCTTGCTTGCTTCCTCTGGGCCTCAGTGTCTCTAATCTAGGTCAGAAGGAATTTGTGGCATAAAAAAAAAAAAAAATCCAGTCCTGAGAGAAGACTGCCCACAGTCCCCTCAGGATTCTTTTTCCAGTTCATGTCCTTAGGGTCCACGGGTGGCCTACTGGGGATGGGCCCATGGAATGTCTGGATCTGCTGTTATAGGATCCACCTCAGCTTTCTGTAGAGATAAGTCCTGGCCCTGATTCACACTGTGAGTCCGGGAAGTCCCTTATCAAACTTAGTCAGAACTGGAAAGACTCAACAGAGCCCCTCAGGGTTTCTTCTATGATTGGCTAGGAGAGGGGACCCACCCAGTCTTGGGTTAGGGATGACTGAGGTCAGTTGTTCAGGGTCACCACTGCTACCTGGCTCAGTTCCTGCCACAAGGACCTTTGAGAATTTCTCCTTTGGGTGGTGGAGATGTCACTTTTAAGTGAGATCAACATGGGCAAAATAGGGAGGCCCATCCCCAGGCCTTTTCTGAGGGTCCTGAAAAGGTGGGGAAGGACCCTCTCCCTCTGGAAGTGCCATGTACTGAGTGCCAAGGGCACCCCGGATGCTGTGCCAGGCTCTCTGTGAGCATTATCCCCTTCCTCCCACAGCAGCCCAAGGAGGGAGGTGCTCTCATTATTCCCAGGAGAGGGAAGAGGGATTCCTTGGGAATCAGCCTGGTGTCATGGCAAAAGCCAGAGTATTGGGTTTCAATCCCCAACCTCTTACTTGGTGGTTTTGGAGAAGATATATACCCCTCTCGAACCTCAGGTATCTTAATCTGTAAATGGAGATAAGGCTACCTAATCATAAAGTGTGAGGGTTAAGTGAAATAAGATCCATAAAGTTTCTTGAATGGAACAGGTGATTAATACATGTCCTGTGTCCCTACCTTTCGAAAGCAGACCAAAACTTTGGTGTGGCACTCGTATAATCCTGTGGCCGACAGCAATTTCAATCAAAAACATTTGGGCAGAGTCCCATCCAATGTCGTCTGAAGCCTGTAAACCTCCTTCCTCCCAGGAGAATTCAAGAATGTTACCAGGGGCTCAGTTCTACCAGTGATACCCCTCACCCTTGTCCCCTTCCCCTGCCCCAAGGGGCCAGGCTTCGGTTGTGGAGGGTCAACAGCAGACTCCGTTGCCCACCAACATTATATGAGTTGTCTCTGGTTCTGTGTAGCTTTTCTTACTGCTTGTTGGATGTGGTTAATTTAGCCTTTTGCTTAACCTTTCAGTGAAATAATACCTAATAGCATTTCTTTCCATTTTTCTGTATGCTCCATAATTCTATTTCCTTCAGGGCCAATTTTTGGCTTTATTTTTCCTCTAAGAGGTCTAGTTAAGGTTTACCCCACAGTTCATCTTGCCTACCCCAGACTCAAACAACAGCACACGACATCGTTAAGCTGATCTGATAGAGAGTGAAACTACCACCTAGTGGTCATTGGAGGTGTGACTGCCTTTTCATGAGCTCTCCTTGCTAAGGGTACCTGAAAAAAAAAATCAGAGTTGATGGTTTTCTTTAAATCTAACTTAGAAGCTGTGACATAAATGAGCTCAAACAATGTATGCACTTCAAAGCCTTATTGGAAAGAGACTGAGTATATATGAATATTTTCAAATCAAAATGAATAGTGAAACAAAAATGAGATTGACATGCACCAGGGTGCCAAATGAGGACACTACGTTTTTTTCTTTGACTACACTTAACTGAAGTCCCACATAGACAAAACAAGCAAATCAACCAACAAACGACTTTAACCAAACAAATGAACAAAAAATGGATGACTGCTTTCATTATCCAACACATATCTACCAAGTACTGGGTGAGCTGTGGTCAGCATCTAAGAGTTTAATGGAGCAGCTCATCACAATGCACTGTGTTGATTTAAAAGTTGAAGGAGAATCTAGTGAATACCACAGGAAGATCTGCTAACCCTGTACAGCAGTGAAATTTGAATTGAGTCATCACGGAAGATTAGATTTTGTCAGGCAGTAGGGATAGAGGGTAGCAAGGGAATCCCACTTGACAAAGAGCACACATGGAAGACCCAGAGGAGTAGAAGGACAAGTTCACAAGCTAGCACAGTGTCTGACAAATATAATTTGGTCTAAAACCTTGTACGAACAATGCATTTATTGACCACCTATTTTATGCACTTACTGGCTACCTATTTCAATCAAAGTAGACACACAAAGGTATGAGACATTGAAAGACATTTAAGAAGACATGGTCGGGGGAGGGGACACTTGGGTGGCTCAGATGGTTAGGTGTCTGGCTCTTGATTTTGGCTCAGGTTATGATCTCAGGGTCATGGAATTGACCCCTGTGCCAGGGCTTGGCATTCTCTCTCTCCCTCTCTCCCACACACACTCACTCGTACTCACTCGTACGCACTCACTCTCTCTCTCTCACAATAAATAAACATGTAAAAAAAAAAAGAGGATATGGAGGCACATTGCAAAGATGACAGTTTATCCCAGATTACTCTAGAGATTCCAAGCTCACCCAGTAAAAATTCTATCAGGGTTTTTTTTTTTTTTCTTTTGGATAAATTGACAAGATACTTCTAAGATTTATTTAGAAAAGCAAAGGGCCAAGAATAGCCAAGACAGTCTTGAAAAAGAAGAATGAAACTTAGAGGACTTAACACTAGCAGATATCAGGACTTTTAACAAAGCTCAAGGGATTAATTGCCAGAAAACTGTCTACTCAAAGCGAACACATATACACCCTCTGACCCGGCGATTCCACTTGTATGTGCCCAACCAAAATGCATACATATTTAACAGAAATTTATACCACATTGTTCAAAGCAGCACTATTCATAATAGCCCTAAACCGGGACTATTTGAATGCCCATCAGCATTGTGGTGTCTTTGTGCAATGGAAGTCTATATAGCGACGAGAATGGGTGATTTACAACTACACGTAACAGTATGGACGCGTGTCACAAACATAAGGTTACAGAAAAAGACCAGACTCAAAGGAATACATACTGTACAATCCCCATTAATAAAATACAAAAGTGGTCAAACCGAATTGTGGTAATTCACTGCATTACTGGCACCCTAGGTGAGACAAGCAAGGCATTTATCCTGGCCACAAAATTTAAGGGATTGCCAAAAACCTCAGCCGTCAAGGAAAATAATGTTTTTTTAAAAAAGGTTTAAAAAAAAATCACAATGCAAAACTATCATAGTGAACAAATGGTCAGTTTTCAGTGAAGACGGGAGCCGACCCTGCACTTGCACAACTTACTTTATTAACCCCATGCTAATCCTGCCTCTGCCAGATCCTGTCTTGCCTAAATAGGAAGTTTGCAGGTTTCTGTTTGTTCTTTTATCCTCTGCCATCACCACAGCTGTGCCCAGGCTAGCTTTCTGGAGGAGAGCTGTCCCCCACCCCTAGACACGGGGGAGAGCCCAGCCAAGATGAGCAGAATTGCCTCTACAACCATTTCCGGTGAGCGAACCGTGAAGTCTTGACTTTGTGTGCCACTTAAGTTTTGTGGTTGTTTGATATACAGCAATGGTCAATTGTACACAAAAGTAAGTAGCTAAAAGTCAGAACAGAGGTTACTCTGGGGAAGTGGATAATGACTTGAAGGAGGCGTGAAATGTGCTTCTGAGTTGTAGGCAAGTTGTTTCTTGATCTGGGTGCTGATTACACAGTTGTGTTCCATTTGTGAAAATTCATTGAGTTGTAGGTTTATGGTCTGCACATTTTCCTATATTTTTATTATAAGTAAATACAAAAATTTTAAAGAATGTTTATTTGAGAGACAGAGAGAGACAGAGAGAGACCACAAGCATGGGAGGGGCACAGAGAGAGGGACAGAAAGAATCCCAAGCAGGCTCTATACTGTCAGTGCACAGCCTGATGAGGGGCTTTATCTCACAAACCGAGGTCATGACCTGAGCCAAAATCAAGAGTCAGATGCTTAACTGACTGAGCCACCCAGGTGCCCCTAAATACAAAATTTTATAAAGACAGAACACTCGGTCCCCACCAGTTCTTTGAGAACAACTTAGCTGGGATAAGACACACACACAAAGTTACAAGCAAAAGACTGAAAGTTACAAGCAAAGTACAAAGGACTGAAATAAAAATACGGAATAAACTGGATTTGAACCAATATTCAAAAAAATCTATGAAAGTATTATATTTTGAACTCCACCCACTGTTCCAAGAAAACATTTAGCCTTATTTGGGCCATTATTTTTGAACACTAAACCCAGACAATATCAGAACTTAAGAATATTCTCTGAACCAGTATTTCATTTCCTGTGAATTTCTGTTAAATTGGTCTTTACCTTTAGTTTTGTTTTATATGTTTTTTTTTTCAAAGTTTATTTTATTTATTTTGAGAGAGAGTACACCAAAAGCACGGGGGAGGCACAGAGGGAGAATTGCAAGCAGGCTCAGCACTGTTAGCGTGCATCCAGACTTGGGGCTCGATCCCATGACCTGAGCCCAAACCAAGAGTCAGATGCTTAACCAACTGAGCCACCTAGGTGCCCCTTTACATTTAGTTTTACATTGGCCTCATGTCAATGAAAAGAATTAATTATTATCGTCATTTGTTTTCCAACCAAATGTTTCCTGGTAACTTGTGAAGGATCAGAAAGCATGGTTTCTCTATGTAGAGAAATGATAGAAAATTATCATCCGGAATAAATTACTTAAGGGGCAATTTGTTATCTACCAACCATCTGTCTATCTTTCTAATTGGAAGACTCTGTCATTCCTGACTGGAGGAAGTTCTGTATCTAATTAGAAATGCAATTTCCATGGTTTCTCTGGAAATTTCCTTCCCTTTCTAGCTGGTTACGATGGACTCTGAAGTGGGTGGCAAGATTTTGTCATCAATTTGATGTCAAAGAGGAAGTACATCTGCTGTAAGATTGAGACAAAAGGGGAAAAATATGTATCTAATAATCAGCACTTGTGATCTCTTCTTGCATTTCCCAAAGAAATATCTTCTATTTGCTTTTAAAAAAGAGATATAAACATATATGTTGTCATCTTTCTGGAGAAAATATGTTTCTGTCTAGTACCAAATTTTCTATTTAGTCCAGATGATTCTCACTCACCTGGCCCTGAAAAGCTGTGTTCCACTTTTCACAGCAGATGAGGATAAGGCACAGTGCCAAGAACTTTAACTACATGAACTCATTTAATCTTTGAAACTTCCCTAGGGGTATGTACTAGTATTATTTCCTTTTTACAAATGAAGGCACTGAAGCACAGAGATGTTACATCCCTTGCTTAAAGTCACACAGCAAGAAACTAACAGAGTTCACACTGAACCCAGCTGTCTGGTTCTGGAGACTGTGCTCTTAATCACCAAATTTGCTTTCACATTGTACCGTGAGCTCACAATTTCAAAGGAGCTAAAAGAAATCTTCTTTTAAAATGAATGTTTATTTTATAAACAGAACTGCCTCTCCCTGTTTTATATCTGGTATAAATCTAAATTTGTATACACATCAACTTTGCTTGACGTGGGAAGGGCAAACCTATAGTACGGACATATAATAAATGAGATCATTCTGAAATAGTGACTCAAAATTACCTTTAACAAGCTCTTTAGATGTCTATCTTATGTATATTGCCCTGTTTTGACTACATCACACAGTAAGTCTGTGTGTTTTTTACTCACTGATAGGTTCATAAATCTGTGTCTCATTAGTTACGGATGAAGGCCCTCTAGTATAGGAATTAACTCATCCTCTGTAAAGCTTCTGTACCCACAGTGCACATGGTAAACCAGTAGGTGCTCAGGGTATGTGCTTATGGGTTGATTACATTACAAAAGCAAATGTCTTATAGCTTAGTAGAGATTTCATAGAGGAACAGTAAGATAAATGAAAATGGTAGTCTGTGAAATTGACTAGTGGTACACATGTAAGTTACTCAGATGTTTTCACCGACAGGAAGACAACTACAGGATTTCTGGTCATAAAAACTTGTCATCTGTTTTATCCTGTCTCTATTTCCCAGTTGTAGGAGACCTCACGCTCCTCTCCTTCTCCACACCAGCACGAGTAAACGCAGAACCATAGACAGTCTTAGTAGATCATTCAACAGAACCTGCGGAGCTTCTGTGACTATCACCACAAGTTAACTTCCAAAGCCGATGATTTCTATTTTCTATTTTAATGTCTATTCCACTGCCCTTCTTGGGACCTTCACAGAGCCCCCATCTTTTATGCACACCCTTCCTTTTTTCACTGTCAGAAGGTTAAGTTGTGAGATTTCAGACAGATGGTGGGAAATCTACAGGTTTTTGCATGTCTCATAACCCCTGCTCTGCCTCGTGCCCAGAGAAGACTGTCCTAGGCTCACAGGCCTAAGTCATGGCTAACAACTCCTAGCCGAAAAGATTCTTGAGTGTACCGGTGACAACCTTGCTAAGGTCATCTGTTATCTCCCCTGGAATTTGTATCATTAGGAACTTCGGTTCCTGTTGTTTAAAACCAAGTGCTGTTCTGATCAACACCATCAGTGGCAACACATTCTTGCTCCCTAACCAAATCAGTCATCAACTTCTTTGCAAAATTCAGCTAACATTGCCAACCTTTCCCAAGTCCTATTCTGGGTGCATCAGGGCACACAAAGGGAGAGAGAGGATCTGTCCTCCGAGGCCTAGACTCCGTTGGACTGGGAGTTGGGATGCACATGACCCAATCAGCTCTAATACTGTGACACGTGGGCTCTGGTAGGCACAGGAGAATGGGCAAAACTCAAAGGGTAGGATAGAGTAATTTCAACAAGGGGATAAAGGTGGACTTTCTTGGAAAGGGGATTCATGGATTTTGAAGGAAACGTGCCTCCTTTCACTTTTCCCCTTAGCTCTGGCATTTATCCATTCCTTCCAAATTTGCTGCAAGAAATTTGTGGCAAGCGCATTTAATTAATCTGCCAGCCCCAGCCTTGCTGCAAAAGAGCTTTCTAGCCCAGCACCACAATTAATGCTCCAGAATCATCTATACAGTTCTTGGGCCAGAAGGGGTCTCTCCTTTGGGTAACTGTGCACTCCACTCCCCATCATCCAAGATATTTTTTTTCCTGGATTCAAACCTCCATCAACATTACAATGATCCTGATTCATAGTTCATACGGAAAGGTTACGGGAAGAAAACAGCCACTGATTATATACAAATTGCGTCATTTCTTCATTAAAAAATGGTCTACCTGAAAGAAAACTTGCTGACTATAAGCAAGATTTTGTAGTAAAAAAATGTTTACCTTGGATGATCTGGAGCCGAAGCCATGTTTCTTGTAAGCCACGCAGTACTGAGGATTTTGGGTCGGTTTTCCCTTTTCAATAAGATACAGCTGTGATCCCCATGTGGGCCCCAGTTGTGAGTTCATGGACTGATTGCACTTAGAATCACCTGGGAAGCATTTTGAACCAGCAGTTTCTTGAGTTCCAGCCCTGGAGATGCTGTTACAGCAGATCTGGGAGTAGGACCTGGAAATCTGTCTATAATAAGTTCTCCAAGAGGTTCTATGTAAGCCAGTTTTAGAAATGACTGTTTCAGGGACGATATGATTGGCAGGTAACATTTCCTGGAGATTAGTGATCGGTATTAATGCTCTCACATCATTTCAGTTTCAGGAATGCCCTTACCTACATAATTTGCTCTGATTTAGGGGAGAAAAGGAATGGTTTGTTATGCAGGGGTGAGAGTGGCCACCGTGTGTTAGGTGTGGTTGGTTTGTTTCCGTTTGGGAGGGTATTTCCCTTGAGTAAGATATACCATCACGAAGTAAGATCTGGATGAATCCTTTTTGCACGTTTAGTACAATTTCATGCAAACAACCTATTGATTACCTATGTGTCCTCATTTTATTGCACATATAATAGGTATTATTAAGTGGTATTAGAAAAAGAAATCACTGGGGCACCTGGGTGGCTCAGTGGGTTGAGCGACTGACTTTGGCTCAGGTCGTGATCTTGAGGTCTATGAGTTTGAGTCCCGCATCTGGGTCTGTGCTGACAGAGCCTGGAGCCAGCTTTGGATTCTGTGTCTCCCTCTCTCTGACCTTGCCCCATTCATGCTCTGCCTCTCTCTCTCTCCCTCTCTCAAAAATGTTAAAAAAGAAAAAGAAATCAATATGTTGGTTGCCACCTTCATACATCCCACTTTTCACTTGTCTTTATTCCTTTTTTTTTTTTTTTTTAATGCTTAGGATCATATTTGATGCTCTGTTCTCCTCCTACTATTCTCCTGGAAGTTTTCTCATGTTGTCACAGGCTTTTTTTCCATTTTCCCTTTTAACACCTGCATGTCCTTGCCAGTTTTTAGTGTACCTGGGTTTACACTATGCTAATGGATTTTAGGATTGGCACTAATCAATGTTTTGTGGATTTCTGGGAAGGCCACACTCATACTTCCATATATGAGGTATGGTTCATTGATACCAGTGCTGGCTTGGTGCACTTTAAGGGCCTGAAAATCACTCAGAAGCCTTCAGGTGTTCCCGGACGCTTTTCTCTTTCAGTGCAACACACCAGATGGAACCAGGAGATGGTGCTGTGGGTCCATTTTTTACCCCACATCTGTGCTGCTGGTGGTTTTCCAAGAACCCAGGTGAAATGTCAAGAGCTAAAGCCTTCATTCTTGTCCTACTGGGGCTAATCAATTGCTCAAATCTGCAAGCTAGACGAAATCTTTAAAAATAAAAATAAAAACTATTAGCTAGGGATGAAAAATGATGATGGACTGACAATGAACTCTGCTTTAAAGTCACCAGATCTGAACTTCACAGTGAACCTGAACTTGGAGGAGGTAGTGAGTGGAGTGTTTACTAGTAACTTCCGGTTGTTAGGAAAGCCGTCAGAAAAAACTTTTGAGGAAGCCTGGAGACCAATCTGCGGCTTCCTGCTGCTCTAAGAGCAGCACAGAGAAGTGACTACAATATAAATGGAGTTCTAAGGAAAACATATATGTTATGCTGTCCTTAGTTTAACCATGAAAATGTAAGGCAAAAGTTGCTATTTACAAAATTAGCATAAAAAAAAATCTGATGCCAAGGGCCATAGGATTTTGTCAAGCCCTTTGTAACCACACTTGCAGCTGGCTCACTTTCCTAGGAATTCTGAGATAATGCTAACAGCCTGCTTGGTTTTCCTCTTGTGTATTTATAACTTCTGGTATTTGTAGTTAGAATGCGGCCTGCTGGAATGGATTTTCTTTTCCTATTTGCATATAAATGACATGACCATGACCCTGTAAATTTCCCACAGACCGTTTTAGAAATAGGGTGTTGTTATCCCAGAGGTGGGGGTCCCTGCATCATCCCTAAGAGTGTCTAAGCCAATTAGCTCAGATGGTTTGAGCATGGCTCTGAGACATCCAAGGTCACAGTAACCATCTGTGGCAAGATCAGTCAAGTTAGAAAAGAGACCGCCTGTGTATTCCAGGCACCAAAAGGAATGTGCTTTAACCCAGGCAAAATGAGAGTTATTGGTAACATGGAAAAATATAATGGGCGTAACTCAATGTTCCTTGATGCTGAACAGAACAGGCAGGCACTCAGTGATGTTATCATCAACGGCACAGCCAATTTTGTCTTTTTAGAGCAACCACCTTCCTAAGAATAAAGCTGTAGGAACCTAAGGTTCCTGACCCAGAGTTTTCTCTCTGTGTCTCCTAAGGTGGTGGTGGTGGTTGTTGTTGTTTACCATTGCACACAATAGTTTGGAAGAAATGAAAAGATAACTATGCTTGTTGAGAGAATGGAAACAGTTTAATACTGAACAGATGATTCTCCCACTGGAGGGCTCCCATCAGCTGCAAAATTTTAGGGAATCTGTGCAAACCAGGTTTTTCATAATTTTTGCACGCTTTCTATTGGGTCCCTCTATTAGCCACTGCGATCCAGATGTGTACTTGAGATTTATAGTTGTTTACTTGGGAAGCAAAATCTCCTATGAAACAGGAAAGGGATTTTTCATTTAAAGAATAAATATTTGTGTTCTAGATGAAGAAGAAAATGCCTTCCTGAGCTAAATTTCTGCCCCTGGCTAGTTGAATGTCTGGTACATAACAATACCTCACATTCATTGACCAAGGGATGGGCTCTGTGCTAACTCGGCATAAGCATCCCTTCTTTTAATCCTAATTTTAAAAATTAATCCTTTCAATTCTGTTACTCTTGTGAAGTAGGTGCTGTTATTAGCTGCATTTTTGAGGATGAAGAAATGGACTCAGAAAGATGAAGTAAGTTCCCTGGGATTTTCTGGGCAGTAAAAGGCAGAGCCATGATGTGAAACCAGGCTCTATAATTCCAAGGCCTCATTTTTAAGCACCATCCTATCCTATTCTGCCTGTAGCTTAGGAGAAACAACCTGATTTCTTTTTTTCCCTCGAACAGGACTATATACTTGTAAATCTATAATCGGAAGTAGGCCCTAGTATCTGTGTTCAGATATGCCTATGTGCTTTTCTTCAACAGGCAGCAAGTATGTATTGAGGTCAGGAATCACAGGGTCAGTGGTCCTATTTTTTAGTAAGTCCTGTGTGGGTATTGAGCATCTCTCTTTGGCATGTGAGGCCACCTCCTCTCTACTGTTTGCAGCTTGGGACTATGTCAAAAATTCTAGACAACAGGAAAAGACCCACTCGATGTCTGGTCACAGTGGAATACTACACTCTTCCTAGCGCTCAGCAAAATGAAAATCCCATATTTCATAGAAAATACCCCCCTGAATGGACATTTGGGGATCCAGATATTTTTTTTCTTTAATTTTTTTAAATGTTTATTTATTTCTGAGACAGAGAGAGACAAAGCATGAGTGGGGGAGGGGCAGAGAGAGAGGGAGACACAGAATCTGAAGCAGGCTCCAGGCTCTCAGCTGTCAGCACAGAGCCCGATGTGGGGCTCAAACTCATGGACCGTGAGATCATGACCTGAGCCAAAGTCTGTTGCTCAACTGACTGAGCCACCCAGGCGCCCCTCCAGCTATTTTTACTTGAACGTATTCTCTGGAGTTTCCTCCATTCAGAATCTCCCCCTTATCTCTTGAAACACAGACACTATTCTTGCAAAGGAAAATTCTTCCACATTAATGACCAAGAGGGTAAATTTTTTCTCCATATCACTTATGCATGTATCTTCAAAGCAAAATAGAAATAAACAAGAATTGGTTTTAGATGTTTATCTTGGGAACAGGCTTTTAGAAATTTAGCACCTACTGTCACTCCCTTTCATTTGGAGATTCACTGTAATTTCCCTGCTGAGAACTTCTCATCCTGGAGTATCTGCCTTGGGGAGATAATGTGACACTTTGCTAGAGGGGCTTGGATGAAGGGGATGTTAAGGTAGACAGGTGACTTAGGGAAGGTTTCATGGAGGTTGGACTTGAGTTGGACATTGAAGGAAATGCAGGTTTGGACTGGTTTGGAGGTGGGGTGGTGTGGAGTGTATTACATGGTGTGGAGTGTATTACATGGAGTCAAGATTAAGTGCTGGAATTGAGTCTACTGGTATAGACCAGGAAGCCTGGTAGGAGTGCAAGGTAACTTGTCTATATGGAGTGGGGGTTGGAACATAGCTCAAACGGATGAGAAATGTGAAATTAATGGAGGATGTTATGGTGTTCGCAGGTTACCAATGGCAGTATTTTAGTGTGAACTTATCTTTAGAAACCATCTGTTGCGAACTTCACAACTTACAGATGAGGCAATGAAAATTCAAGGTGGAAAGGAAACTTTCCCAGGGTCTCACAGCATATCAGTGTCAAAAGAGTCATTCAATGCCTGCACCTTGATATAGTCCTGCTTCAGGGCTTGGTCTGATCATAAACATGAAGCTATTGTAGGCTAGGAAGTAAAGAAGCTCTACCATGATAAAGTATCACTTTGTTGGAGAAAATAGGAAATCAGAAGGGGAACTGTTATTATTATTATTATTATTATTATTATTATTGATTTATGTATTTTTTTTCTGAGAGAGAGAGTAAGAGTGGAGAGAGGCTCAGAGGGAGAGAGAGAGAGAGAGAGAGAGAGAGAGAGAGAGAGAGAATGTCAAGGGACTCTATCCCACGACCTTGGGATCACGACCTGAGCTGAAATCAAGAGTTGAACACTTAACCAACTGAGCCCCCCAGATGCCCTGGGAACTATTATTATATTAAAGGCTTGAGGTATATACTGTGGCCTTGGTTGTTGGGAGGGAGACAAAGGAGATAATCAGACACATTAAAGGAGAAGTTGGTAGGACACTGTATAGGACCCAGAGAAGGGGAACATAAGCTGATTGCAAGCTGCAAATTTTGGGTTCTTTTAGAATGACACCAGGGGGCAAAATGTGAAGATTATGAGTTTCAGTCTGGAAACCTTTGGCAAACAAACTTGGTGAGAGACAGCTAGGAATAGTCATTCATTTATTCATCCAATGAATATTTATTGAATACCTTGTATGAGCTACTATGGTAGATACTGGGGATACATTGGTAAACAGGCAAGATGTGCTTAGATGGTGACCTCATAGAGCTTTGTTCTGGTGTTTCCTGGTGGAGAAACATGGCCCTAGATGAAAGGCACGCTCTTGGAGCCATCAACAGCTGTGGTGCTTGGCAGGTGACCTCTCACAGGCGGTGAGAACAGAGCGAACTACAGAGGGCTGAGGACAGAGCCTGAGGACCCCTGATTGTAGTAGGAAAGAAGCCATCATTATCACTAGGTTATGAATTTTTAACAAATTGTCCTAAGAGTTTAAAAACCATTTTCTCTCTCATTTCTTTTTATTTAAATTGATTATTTGAGCTTGTCTCCACCAAATAATTCTCTAACATTCAAGTGAATAGAGAGAATGATTAAACGGGCTTTCAATGGGGCGAATGTGTCCACTGACCCAAGATAAAAGGTGACAGACTCTAATTATATTTTAAAAATTCCCCTGGCCCACTGAGCTGGCGCCAGCACCTTTTGTTGGTTTAATTTGCCAGGATTCTTCAAGCTCGGTCCTTGCTCCGCTAGGTGGTGTTAAGTGCTAAATAACACCCCCCTGCTCGCTCCCCCCCCCCCCGCCCCGTTTTTTTCTTCCTAGTCTTTTAACCCAAGCTTGGACTGGCCTTTGGGTAGATTAGGAAATTCTAACCAACAGATTCCTAAAGGAATTAAGACTTAAACTGTTAAGGAAGGGCAGGCCTGGGAGCATCCCACAATCTCCAGATTAAATAGCAAACAGAGTTGTTAGAGGTAAAAGAAAATCTTATTTAATGTTAATAAATGCTAAAATTAGCATTGATTTACATTTCAAAGCCTGATTTATTACTTCATTATGTTATAACACTTAATTTGGTTCAATTTCAAACTTTGAAAAAACTCACAGAAGCAACCACAATGTATATCTTAGAGGTAAAAGGTCAATCATTAAAAGTGAATCTTTAATGAAAAACATAGAGAAATTGTCTTAATGCCTGAAGTTCTTAGTAGTCTTTTCCAGAAACATCTTAAGGTAGGATGTGTATTGGGAAGAACCATAGAGGTTCACCCTTGGAAAGACAGTGATCACTCACGATCTGAAGACATTTTTTAAATTCTTGAAGGGCACGAGGGAGCTGTTTTCCATACCCTAATTTGTTCTGCCAACTTTCCATTTTTCTCCCTCCTGTGTGATTATATATGTATGTACTATTTTTCCCTCCTGTCTGGGGAAATGTTTGGCACACTGGCATCCCCTTCTTCCCTTCCTTTCATTGTATATTTCTCTATCCTTTTTCTTACCTTTCTTTCCCAAGCACAGAGAGCCTCAGAAATTTCCTTCTATCTGCTTTAGTCCATGATTTTATCTTAACGTTTAACTCTTGAAATAGCATCATTTCCTTTATGTAGCAGTTCCTGTTGGGGTTGGGGAAAAGTGTCTCACTGTGTCCCCTGTGTCTAGGCAACAATAATCTTCATGCTTGGAACGTCTGGAACCATCAGCTCCAGGAACTATGGATCTTAAGTCATAACTGCATGTCTCAATCTTTTCTGAGGTGCACTGCAAATAATTTTCAACCATTAATAATCTTAGCACCCAAGTGTGTGAATGGTGATTCTTGAAAAATAAAAATCAAAGAGGATTGCAAGTTATTCCTATAATCAATAATCCTCACCCTTTGCGTTCCTGTGTTTTCTGGAATAGAAGAAAAAGCCACAAAGTTGTAGAAGCAATCAGACCCACAGTCAATCTGGGTATCTACAAGGCAGTGTGTTCATATGTGTGTTTATTTATTATTTTTAGAGGTAGGAGGTAAGAAATGCATCATGGAGCTATTTGGGGAAATATCCAGATTTTGTTCAATAATGAATCAAGCAACCTTGAGCTCCACAGCTCTTCCCCCCCCATGAAAATTGAAGTTATTTTGAGTGACACAGAATTTAAAGGGATTACTATCATAGTGTTGTTAAGTCAAAGCACATTGACTGAACATGATTCATAATTAACTAGACAACTCTAATTTCATTATACACATTTTGCTATTCAGAGACCTGCCCAGATGTTCGGCCTTGCCCACCAATGGCCAGTATGAATTGCTTTCCTTTCTGCCTTTGTTTCTCTCTTCTTGATTTCCCACTCTCCTTTTCTCTTTAACTGCCTCACCAGACCCCAGACCCCATCTTTCCTCTTCTCTGAACAGAAAGTCTGTCTTCCTAAGGTGTGGCTCTGTGCCAGAAATAATGGAAGTGGTGGAAAATTTCCTTGTGGTTAGAGGTGAAGCCAACAGCGAGGGAGCTTGTCTCTCACTCTCCTCCCCTCTAGACACCTTCCTCCCCAGGTATGCATTCAGGCTGGGGTCAGGGAGCACAGGAGTTGTGGCCAGAAGAGCCAAGACATTCTAGCTGGCTCTTGCTGCCTGCTTTGTGCTCAGAAACAGCAACTAAAAACACTTTGTGGCGATCCTGGAAGATAGGAGAGCACCAACCAAATTCTCAGAGAGAGCTGCTGGATACCAAAGAAAGGCCCCCCAAACTGCATGAGGCACCCCCCCCCACTCCTGCAACCTCAGCACACAAAGGGACCCAACAGAGTAAATACCTCCCCATGCTTTCTGGGTCAATCTGTCCGTGTTAAAATCCTGCCCCTGTGTGTGTTTGGGTTAGTCCATTAGAGAATTTCTAGGACTCTTGAAATGCCTGTGGGTAACCTGGAATTTCCTGAGAGACCTGGCTGCTGAGATCAGTAGCCAGCTTCAGGGATCCATGCCTTCTGTGAGTGACAAAGACATTTGTGTAAAAATGGGTCACCGGAAATCCTTGGAAATTCTTGAGCCCCAAATTCCCTATAATGCAAAAAATACCAACTATAAAAGTTCTAGGGTATGACAGAGAAAGTCTACATCTTAATCAAGACAGAGATATGTGGGTAGCTATCATTTGTCTTTGGCTCACTCTAAAAGCCAGGTTTTTAATATTCATTGGTACAGGTCCACATGACTTACAAGATCAACTACCACTTTCTTAGTTCTCTTTGAGGTTGAAAGGCAAAAGCCTTATGGGGCTCATTGGAATTCCCAGGGTCTCATGGTCTAAGACAAAAGCAATGGTTGAATAGTTGATGTTTTGAATAGAAACTTAACTGATCTAGTAGGGGCTAGACCTAAATTTCACCAAAGAAAAGCTTGAAATGGTCACCTGTGCTCTACTTTTGGGACGGATCAGAAAGGTCACTCTTATTTAAGCCACAATTCAAGGGTACACTTGCATGCATGGAGACATGGCGGGGGCTTCTACCTTTCCTTAGCTTTCGGTATATTAACATATTCCTTTCTCATAGATCACATCTTTCTGTCATTTTTGATTCACTTAAGAAATACTCATTCGCTAAATATGTGCCAGATCCTTTATTAGCTAGTGGGGAAATAATGGTGAGAAAGGTAGTCCCAGGTTCCTGCCCCTTACAAGTATGAAGTCAGTGTAACGCAGGGAGTCCCTCTGATGCCACACATATGGGCACAGGTTCCAGAGCCTGGATGGTATTGCTGTTCTTATCCATCACTCCCTTTAAACACTGTGACTTAATATTGGTGAATCAGTCCAAACCTTGGCTTTAGCCCCTCCATTTTTGGCTTTTCTAAGATGTTTGGCAAGGGCAAAGAACCTGCTTCCGAAACTAGCATAGGTTGCTATAGGCAACACTCGTTTGATAGCCACTACTAACTACCGTAGTAGTTTCTGCAAAGTCTGCATGACTTACCTTTCTTCCGAGAAGCAAAATAAATGTATAAATGCTATCTCTGTGCTCTTACAAGTTCCATTTTTTTTACTTTCCTTTTAATCCAATCCATCAAAGATCCTGTGCCAGGGATGTTTACTGTCTGATCGATGAAGCAACAAACATGAAAGCCTCTGTGGGGAGGGCCATGTGAGGCAGCAGAAGTCAGATAGCAGGCATTCTTGTGGGCTGAGATAACCAGTGATTCTTCATAAAAGGGAGGGCATGGGATTTGGAGCATGAAAGAGATGAAATGTGACTGAGGGAGGGTATTTTCATTAGAGGAAAAGTACGTGTATAAGTGTAGAGAAGGAAGTATTTGTGGCATGAGAGGTGGTAAGGAGGTGGATCCACCTGGAGCTCTGGCTTTTGCTTGGATGGAAACCCAGCCACTCTGTCCAGAGACATCACCTAGTGATCTCTATGGCTCAGAGAACTTGCCTGGTGGAGAAAGTAACTCGTGCGGCCCTTTGCCCATCCTTGCCACCAGCATAAAGCAATCAAGGGTAGAAATTAGGAGAAAATAGCTCATTTCCTCATCCTTTGCTTAAAGCATCAATTTTCCATGGGCAATTTTATAAATTAAGAACTTTCCTGTGCTAAGGGATTGGTGAGTTTCTTTGGTAAACAACAGATCTCTAATTTGAAGGAAATATTCACAAACTCATGTGCTTAGAGAAGTCATACTCAATCTCCCCAGTGTTCCATGGCACCCTTCCTAGATCAGAATGGAAAAGCAGAGTTCTCCTAATTGCCACAGCCACATGTTACATATCTCCAAGGAAAAAGGCCCTAAACTGCCAAGAACTTAGGCCAAGAAAGACCGTAAAAGGTACATTTCTCTTTCAAGGTGAGGCAGTAGGTACAAAGCTGTTCTGTCTGAGACTTTTGAAGCTGCTTGTGTGTAGACTAGATTGTGAATGTGACTGGCAGCCAATTGTAAGCCAGCATTGCTAAAACCTGTTCTATAAATCCACACCAACACGTGTGCACGGCATCATTGTGGATGAATCTGGAAACCAAGAACATCCTGTGTGAGGACAATTGCATCATAGAATAAATACTGGGCTCAAATACCACCACAGTGCAAGAATTTTCCAGAGAAAGCTTTCGACATACGTCATCATGAACATTAGACAGTGCTGTATTTGTGCTGCCTGAGGTTTACTCTTCCCCATACATGCAAAGAAGTCTTCTCTGGCGAAATGTAGTTAACCCCAAGCTTGTGGAAGGCCTTGATTCATTTGCCTCCATGCAGGGAGAGAGAAGAGCAAACTAAAGGGGTAAATGTCCTAGGGCATTTCCAATCTAGCTCCAACCTGCAAAAGAAGTCACAGAACCTGCCTGTCACTATGTCCCCCTCTCTCTTCCCCTTCCATCTCTTTCCAAACCTCTGTGTCATTACTTCCCAAAGCAAATCTTCCTTTGCAAGCTGCTCAGATCATGCTCCCTAGGGCCTCCCATGAATATTCTGGCCTCCACAGTTATGCCTGACATTCCCCAATCTGGAGTTCCTTTTCTATTCTCTCTGCTTATCTAAATCAAACCCGGGTTCCAGATTCATCTCGAATATCTCCCCCTCACAGGAACTTCCCTCATCACCACAGTCTAGTTGAAAAGCTCCTGTTAGTTGCCATAGCTTCAATGGGTGATCTTAATAACTTTAGCACTGTGTGTGATATGCTGCCCCGTGTAATTGTTACTGCGATCTATTTCCCCAACTAACCCAAAAGCTTATAGAGAGGATGGACCATGTATGATTCCTTTTTTATGCCCTACTATCCAAATTCTTTTGTGTTTAATTTTTAGATGCCCACTGGTTCTCCAAATCAATATAGAATGAACTCAAGACAAATTTGTGATTGAGAGCTCACGCACAGAACATCTGAAGCCTAAACAGATCCTGCCATTGACTGAGATGGTGATGAATGCAAACAAGGCAAGAGAAGAAGGAAGTGTATTGCCAGGTGGGGGTGAGAGATAGAGGCCATCAAGGCTACTATGGGAGTGACCAGCCAGGACACTGATCAGTGGTCTGTCCAGTTCTAGCCTGCTGAGTTTTGGGAAGAAGCTGAGGAGTTACCAATCCATTTCAATCTAAACTTCTTGCAGCCTCTGCTAATTCCCCTTTGGGTGACGCTTGCTGTTCATATTCCATGCCATCCACATTGGACTTGATCACTTCCTTGTTTGGAGGCTCTTAAGCTGTAGTGACTCAGAATTTATTGAGTCACTCAATACTTATTGTATTAAGATAGAATTAACATGCTATGAAATTCATCCTTCTCATATATACAGTTCAGTGGTTTTTTTAGTATATTCACAAAGTAGTGCAGCCACTACTGCTAATTACAGGACAATATTCATCACCCGCAAAGGAAACTTCGTATCTATTAGCGATTGTGCCTATCATGCTTATCCTTCCCTTCTCTCCACTCCTGGAAACTACTGATGTACATTCTGTCCCTATGGAGTTGCCCCTTCTGGACAGTTCATTCATTCATTCTTCATTCATTTAAGGTTTATTTTGAGAGAGAGAGCATGCGTGAGCACATGCGTGAGTGGTGAGAGACAGAGAGAGAGTGAGACAGGGAATCTCAAGCAGGCTTTGCACTGTCAGAGCAGAGCCTGATGCTTGAACCCAGGAACCACGAGATCATGACCTGAGCCGAAATCAAAAGTCAGACACTTAACTAACTGACTGAGCCATGCAGGAGCCCGTGGACAGTTTATTTAAATAGAATCAAATAATCTGTAGCCTTTTACATCTCAAGGTTTATCTATGTTGTAGCATGAATCAGTACCTCACTTCTTTTCATAATTGAATATATTCCATTGATGAATATACCCCATTTTTAATCCATTCATCAGTTGATGGACATGTGGACTGTTTCTACTTTCTGGAAAGCGATTGTGAATAATGCTTCTACGAACACTGTACAAATGTTTTTGTGGACATGTGTTTTAAATTCTCTTGGCTGTATACCTGGGAGGGGAGTTGCTGAGCCATGAGGTAACATTACGTTCACTTTCTGAGGAGCTGTCAGAATGTTTTCCACAGTGACTGCACCATTTCACATTCTCACGAGTATATAAGGGTTTCTATTTCTCTACGTTCTCACCCACACTTTTTATTGTCTGTCTTTTTTATTACAGCCATTCTAGGGTGTGCGTGGAGTGGTATTTCCCTGTGGTTCTGATTTGCATTCTCCTAATATGTTAAGCATTTCTTCATATTTATTGATCCTTTGTATATTTTCTGTGGAGAGATGTCTATTTAAAAATACTTTTATCATTGAGTGGCAAGAGTCTTCTATATGTATTCTCAAAACTGACTTTTAATTATATATGATGTATTAATTACGTACTAATCAACTGATTACCACAGTAGTTTCTTATTACAGTACAATCCTCAGCATGCTGACTTCCTGTGTGGCTTTTTAACTTAATAGTTTTTGTCTTGCTTGACAATACAGCTTTCTCTCAGTATTTTCTCCAATAGCTGTGCTCTTGCCTGAGTATGGTCCCTAGGCCTCCGTAACAATAAGAAGGATGCAGGCCACTGTTGGAGGAGCAAAGAGTCATTTCCTAATTGGAGCCGTGTTAGTTTTTATTGGTACATACCAAATTACTTCAAGCAGAGAGGCTTCAAACAACACATGCTTAGTATCTCACAGTTTCCATGGATCAGGAGTTGGGGCATGGCTACGCTGGGTCCTTGGTTCAGAGTTGCACAAGCCAGTAATCAGCTGTGCTATGTTCTCATCAGAAGCTCAAATAGAGCAAGATCCACTTCTATACTTCCTTAGCCTGGAATGAGGAGTGGCAGAATTTATCTCCTTGCAGCTGGAGAACTCATAGCCTTCAAGGCCAGAATCTTGTAATGAGTCTCTTGTCTGAGGGAGGGACCTGGTGTCTCTTCTAGGGGCCTTTACTTGATTAAGTCAGGCCCACCCAGGTGCTCTCCCTGTTGATTAACTCAAGCCAAGTGATTTGGAACCATAATTAGATCTGCAAAAATTCTTTCATCTCTGCTACATTCTTTAAAAAAAATTTTTTTTAATGTTTATTTATCTTTGAGAGAGAGAGAGAGAGCACAAGCAGGGGAGGGGCAGTGAGAGAGGGAGACACAGAATCTGAAGCAGGCTCTAGGCTCTGAGCTGTCAGCACAGAGCCTGATGAAGGGCTCAAACTCAGAAGCTGTGAGATCATGACCTGAGCTGAAGTCAGACACTTAACCGACTGAGCCACCCAGGCACCCCTCACCTTTGCTATGTTCTATTGGCTACAAGCAAATCCTACGTCCCATCCACAAAGTTGGTGGTGGAGGGTTGTTGTACAAGGGTGTGAGTCACTGGGAGCTACCTTAAGGTGTTTCTCTTATAGGATAGTAACTGGAAAAGGGCTTCCCCCTATTAAGCAAAAAAACCCCACCATGAGGTGTTTTTTTTGTTTGTTGTTGTTTTTTTTTAAGATAATGCCATTAAATAGCTCTCTTGGCCATAGCAACTCCAAAGCTGTTCCTGCTCATTTTTCACTCAGTGACATATAGGCTCCAAAACAAATGTGCATAAATGACAGTATGGGGCATCATGGAAGTCCTTTCAATACCTAACAGTCAGAAGTACCACAATGACTTTTATTAAATAGCCCATGTTTTTGCTAATCACATATTAATAATGATAATGAGAATGAATGCATATATAGTGCTTTCTGTGGCCCAGTACTTTATACATACTAAATCATTTACTCTCCACAATCAATCCTAGAAGCAGGTGTTGTTGTTTGTTACCATTCTGTGTTACAGATGAGAGAACTGGAGACAGAGGTCAGTGGTCACGCTATAAGAAGGGACCCTATCCTGAGCCTAGAAGTCTGCACTCAGACCCACCATGCTCTTTGCCTCTCAGTGAGGTAGTCACCTGATGAAGGAGGTGAGAATCTGGGTGTCATCAAGGCCCTTGTTCCACACAGAATTTCAGGAAAAACACTTCTAGTAGCTCAAGGTTGTCTATGGGAATAGGTCATCAGCAGAGGGTCTTTTGGGTCATTACAAAAACCATTAACTAATAGGTACAGAGCCAAAGGGAAGAAAGTAGTTTAAAATCCTAAGAAACTAAGTTGCCTTTTGTCCGAGGATAGTACCACTGACTCACACTGCACTAAAGCAGCGTGTGCTCGGAATGTACTAGTACACAAGGCATCGGACCATTCATCTGACTTACGTTAAGAGCCGATTATGTGTCAGGCACTGTGCTATGCATGAGGAACACAGTGGGAAAAAGTGTCACAGTTCCTCTTTGATGAAGATAACATTGCGGTGTGAGGAAAACACAGTAAAGAAATAAATATAAATAGAATATCAGGGTAGCCACAGGTGTTATGTAGCGACTAAGACAAGATGATGGCTGAGACTGGTACCCAGGTTTGCCTTTTCTCTGGAGAAAAAAAAAAAATCATGTAAGTCTGCCAGGAGCCATAATTAGTGCTTTTAACCTTGACAGAAGAAACAACTATAAGTAAACTGGTCCTGAGGTGTGAAGACTGACATTACAGTGCCATCTGGGACCAACCTTGCTCCCCACTTCTTTCCCCATGGGGGTCCAAGTCTTTCTATCAGACAGACCATACTTAGGGGGTCCTACAGAAGCAGAACTGGCCTTTCAGCCAAGATGGAAACAGCTTCAGTTGTCCTAACACTGAACTTCGACATGAGACATGACCAGTCAAGCTCTTAGGGCCAATACTATTACCCAACCACTCACTAGAAAACAAAAAGTGAGCTTTAGGCTTTCCTTCACTATTTAGAGCAATTCCCTTTCCATCTTACTTCATTCCCACATTAACTCCCCTGTTTACCCTTACTCAGACACTGTTGGCTTTGCCTCTTTTTCTTGGCCCCTTGGAACTGACCAAAGATTTTGACTTCCTGGAGATAAACCCTCACCTTCTCTCCCTCCTCCAGACTCAACTCAACCCAGCCTGGGCCAGCCCAGCCATTGACCAGGAGTGGGTCTTTCCAGGGTTCTCACAAGAGGGTGGGGATGAGAGGCAGGATGCTGAGCCATGTGACTCCATGCTCCTCTGGCACCTGAACCCCAGGTCACACTCTGAGGCTGTGCCTTGGAAGTGCATTCTCAGGCCAGGCTCCTCAGGCAGCATCTCCAGTGGACCAATCACGTTCCTCATCAGTGGTTAATTAGACCTAGGCATTCTTTAGCCCCCTGGCCCAGGTCATGAGTAGGGAGGTCGAATAGCTTTGGCAAGTTCAGCTGCACACAGCAACGCTGCCTCCCTCTCTCTCTTCCCACCACATCCTGGACCACCAGGCTCCACCCCACCCCCCACCACCCGTTCTGGGTTGGCGCCAAGTCCCCATCTTAACAAGCTTCTTAGGTGACTCGTATCTGCTGCCCCGTTGGGCATTACTGTGATTAAAGGAAAACAGAGACCTGAAAACAACCCCCCCAAATCTTAAGTGGTTTCCTGTTGCAGTGAGAAGTGCGTTCTTCAATCACGCAGGGTTAAATACGCCATTTCAGGTTATATTTTTGAAATCATTCCTCTGGATAATCTCCTCGGGATAACAGAAGCTCCCAGGAATCTGCACTTGTTTTGGTGATTCTGGTCGGCAGTCATGAGACCTTGATTGCTGGCCTCGCTTTTCAAACTGAAGAGTTGCTCAAAACAAGATGACAAACGTTCAGGGAAAGTAGGCCCGTGCCAGGGACCTCCGACTCCACTATAATAGGAAACGAGTGGAGGACTCTGGTTTTCTTCAGAATTTCCTCGGGCTGAAGGCTTCATCAATACAGAGCACTTCAGTGGGGTCTCAGGCAGCACTCTCCAAAACAGAGCAATATCCAAAGTTATAAACATTCTGGCTGTTTTGGAAAATGTGAGAATCTCTGGTCATCATCAGTTTGTAATTGTTGGAGTTTTACAAGTGAGGGTAAAGGGAGAATTTTGGTGACAAATTTCTCAGAGCAAAATAACAAAGACAAAATTATACCGAATTTATTATTCTGCATGACATAAATAGGACATGTTTGTTCTAGTATACAAAAAATTTTTGTACTCCTTTTCTTCTGAAGAAAACATAGGCAGTAAGTTCCCTGACATCACTCTTAGATTTTTTTTTTTTTGATCTGACTCCAAAGGCAACGGCAATGAAAGCAAAAATAAATGAATGAGACTACATCAAAGTAAAAATCTTCCGCACAGGGAAGGAAACCATCCACGAAATAAAAAGACAACTTTGTGATTGGGAGGAGATATTTTCCAATCATATAGTGGATAAGGGACTAATACCTAAAGCATATGAAGAATTCACAGAACCTAATAACAAAAGCCAAACAATCCAATTAAAAAATGGGCAGAGGATCTGAATATTTTTCCAAAGAAGACAGACAGATGGCCAACAGACACATGAAAAGATACTCAATATCACTCATCATCAGGAAAATGCAAATCAAAACCACAATGAGTTATCTCATGCCTGTCAGAAAGGCTATTCTCAAAAAGACAAGAAATAAGTGTTGGAGAGATTGTGGAGAAAAGGAAATACTTTTATGCTGTTGGTGGGAATGTTAATTGGTGCAGCCGCTGTGGAAAACATTATGGAGCTTCCTGAGAAAAGTAAACATATAATTACCAGGTGATCCAGTAATTCCATTTCTGGGTACTTATCCGAAGAATGTAAGAACATTGATTTGAAAAGATATGGCGCCCCTATGTTCTTTGCAGCATTATTTACAGTAGCCAGTATATGGAAACCACCTATGTGTCTATCAATAGATGAATGGATAAATAAGATGTGGTATATATATACAATGGAATACTACTCGGCCATAAAAAGACGAAAATCTGGTCATCTGTGACAACATAGACAGACCTTGGGGACATTATGCTGAGTGCAATAAGTCAAGCACAGAAACAAATAGTTTGATTTCACTCATACGTGGAATCTGAAAAAAACCCAAACAAACAAACAAACCAAACAAAACTCATATACAGAGAACTGATTGGTGGTTATCAGAGGGGAAGGGGGTTGAGGGTGGGTGAAAAAGGTAAAGGGGGTTAGTTGTATGGTGAAGGATGGCAACTAAATGTATTGTGGCGATCACTCTGTAGTGTATGCAAATATCGAATTATTATGTTGTACACCTGAAGCTAATATAATGTGATATGCCAATTTTACCTCAAGTAAAACAAAAAAGAATCGATGTTCTCTGATAGATGAGATCTATTTTATCAAAAAAAAAAAATAAATAAAAATAAAAGTGAAAAAAGAATGCAGTCTGGAAAGCTCACTCCAAAGCAGACGCCTGGTGGTTGGAATGTCATCTGCTTACTCCAGACACCCATGTCACAGCACCAACAAGACTTCTTCGCAGCCAAGGGCGCGTCGGAACTGGCCATGGAGGCGTTGGGTGAGGCGCAAGATGGAGCAGGCCCCATGGTGAGGTCACATGTCACTAAGTAGGCCTCCTGCACGGGCCCCCCATGTTCCCAGCCCCCTCCCTCCCTGCCGGCACACTCCACTTTGGTCTCTGCAACTGTCCGAAGCCCCTTATTTTACAGCAGACGCTTCCATTCTTAATGTGCGTCGACACTTTTCTGCCCCACGAATATCTGGTTTGTGGATTATTTTGCCTCAGACGTATCCATTTGCATTTTCCCATAATGATCTGCACGTTGCCCCTGGCCCTTCCCATTTTCCTAATTCCTTTAGGTTATGCTTTTGCTTTATGCTGGTGTTTGTCACATTTCTCCATTCAGAATCATCTGCGAATTTCATCTTCCAGCTCTTTCTCACTCCCCAAGGTCGTTAATAAAGACAGGTCTGAGTGAGACAGGAGGAAGGGCCAGCTTCCCAACCCACCCTGGAGACCACCCTCCTTAGCCAGCCCAGTGTCCTGCAGGCTGTTTACTTCCACCCAGCACATTTTTCCATCCACATGACAGGATGGGCGGCCAAGATGATCTGCCTTCATTTATGCCATGTCTCAGGACCCTTTAGTCGCTGCCAAACTTCAGAATTCGTGGATGGAACATCTGTTCCTGTCAGTTTTTATGCTGGGGTTACACACAAAAGCAAAAGTGTTTGCCTCCGCCTCAAGAGCCACACGAGAAATTGTTGTCAATTTAATATGTGTGTGGAAACACAATCCTCCGTCGCCCCACCCTGTGGGAAATTACTTTCCTTTCTATACCCTCAAATTGTTCAGAGGGCTCCCTTTGCTCTTCTTTTGATTGGTTGTGAGGGACAAGCAATCTGCCCTTCAAGAAAGTCAGCGGGGTACCAAGCCATTCAATCCTCCTAAAATTATTTGGAAATTGGTCTGCAGTGTTCTCCTCTGCCACTGAGCCCCTGAATTCTCACTTAGTGCAAATTGAGCTCTGCTGATCAAGGCATGACTCTGCCAACTGGCAAAGCCTAATTCCATGTAGGTCTTGGAAAGCAGGAAAGGGGTTGAAATCAGGATGCTCAAGAAAGAGATGCAAATTAGATTTTCAAGTGATATTTGAGGACAGGAAGAGCCCTAGGGGGAGTTTTTCTTCACCTGAACTGGCTCCTGACACTAACTAGCTCTGTGGGCTTGGCCACTTGCTCAACCTGCCTGAGCCAATTTTGTCAGATCTAGGATAAGAGGTTGGAACTAGACAGTGTAAGGCCACTTTCAGCTACAGATCTGTGATTCTCTCTGAAGCACTGCACAGAGTGCAGAAAAGAGTGTGTCCTTCCCAAGCTGCTGTCACTGACTCCAGAGGGAATAATTACAGAGCTGGGAGGTGGGGTCCCATAAGAACTGTAGAGCTCTCTTTAAGATCTCAAAGGGCTGTTTAAATCATTTTTTAAAATTTCGTATTAAAAATTTTTTTTAAATGTTTATTTATTATTGAGAGACAGAGAGTGACAGAGCATGAGCATGGGAGGGGTAGAGAGACGGGGAGACACAGAATCCGAAGCAGGCTCCAGGCTCTGAGCAAGTGGTCAGCACAGAGCCTGATGCGGGGCTTGAACTCACAAACTGCGAGATCATGACCTGAGCTGAAGTCCATTCATTGTTGAAATACAGAGCACCTATTGAGGGTCAGGCACAGTGATAAAAACTGGGCACACAAAGATGAGTGAGAAGGAGGTCACTCTTTAACAGGGAATCAGGTAAGTGAGCAGACAACTGTCACATATTTACAAGAGAGGCTTGAGAGAGTTCTCCATGGGATGATCACATAGCTTATAATACAAACTAGGACTTTTTTTAGAGTGAAGGGTTGCAATACTAGCTAATATGCCCATAGAGATGCATGAGCCAGGTCCATTATAGGCAAACTGGCACATGTAGTCATCCTAGCTAAAGAGAAAGTGTGGCTATTAAATCCCCTTATGTCACCGGGCCTCACATTTAGGTGATGCCTGACACAAAATCAACAGTTTGCATTATTTCTTTACATGACTGTTGATTTTTTGCAAACCATGCTATTCATTACTGTTTTCATTCCTTCCTTCCCTCCCTTCCTTCCTCTCTCCTTCTTTCCCTCTTCCTTTCCTCCCTCCCTCTTCCTTCCTTCCTTCCTTCCTTCCTTCCTTCCTTCCTTCTTTCCTCCCTTCCTTCCTCTACAAGTGGCTCTCCAGTAGAACCAGTTACTAGGAGAATCTTAATATAATAAAAGCGTTAGCATTCCAGGTATTTATTCTGTGGGGGAATCACTTGCTTAGTCCAAAACTTCTGCCCTGGGAATCCGTTGGTCTAAACTTTCTTCTGGTAATTTCGGTGCCCTTCACTGTAAAATCCTTAATACATCATTCCTGGAATCAATCCCCGAAGACTGGATTATAGGTGAGATTGTTTTCTAATAAACTTCTTTCTCCCTCCAGGTCTACTATGGTGGCTCTGCATCCTACTGACTTTAATACTACACTGTCTTATGATTTCTGAGTTTCATCTGTAGCCAATTACTTTTCTGCACCATTAGTCTCAGTCCAAAATTTTTCTGCTAGGCATTTAGGTCCAGGAATTTAAGAAATGTTGGATGTTTATTTGTAACCAAGATGTTCTCTTTCCCGCACCTCATTGCTAAAGATGCTGGAGCCCTCATAATATGAATTTGCTCCCTAGCCCCATGGGTCAACATGTATTATAAAAATAATCTTAATCTAAAACTCCCTGAATTTTTTCTCAAAAGTAACAGAAGCCTGGTGGCCTCGGTGGGTCCCAGGAAGCCAGCCATTTCCCAGGCTAAGCCCTCCACACTACAGTCACCTTTATGTTCCATTTGAAGGTGTAGTCAGACATTTGAGACAAAACCGAGCACTGTGGCTCATGACCTACATTCCTCCACAGCTATATCATCCAGAAAAATGACTTCTCTGTTGTCAGGCAATTCACAGTGTGGGGCTCTTCTGGCCCAATATTTATTATCCCAAGTCACAAATAAAGGAACCAAGTCAACTGATTGCTTAGCTGATACATAACTCTACAACCTGAAGTGTCAAAGGAATGTGTGATTGGAGCTCACCCACTGCCATGAATAACTGTTGAGAAAGAAGAGCGGAAGAGACTCTCAAAAGCTTACACTGTTGGGATCCCCATCAAGAACCTGCCTGAATCGCATACTTAACGACGAAACAATACAAGAGGGTCCTTTGGAACCAGGTAAATTACAAGTATCTCCCTCCCACTCACCTCCTCCATTCAATATTGTATTAGAGAGCCTAACTAGCATAAGACAGGAGAAAAAATGAAAAGCACAAGATATGGAAAGGAAGGAAAATAATTTTCATTATCAGCAGACATTATTTCTTACATAGAATATTCAAGAGATTCTATAGACAAAGATATTTGCATGAGTAGAGAACAAGTTTGCAAATTAAGAATCAATAAAGAAGAAATCATTAACATCTTTCTACTCCAGGGGCCACAAATTGAACATTTTAATTTCAGAAAAAAATTAGAAAGCATAGTTTTAGAAAAAGATCCTACACACAACAGCAACAAAAATTATAAGGTATGCAAGGATATATTAACAAAAGATGAACAAAACTTTATGGAAACTATTGCAAAACATTTTACACACAAGAAGATCTGAATAAGAGATATGCTGGACACATAGTAGGGAAGCTTCAATATCATCATAATAATTCTGCTTAAATCTATCTACGAATTTAATGCCATTTCAAATACCATCTTGACACTTTATTGTGGAAGTGAACAAATAGATTGTAAAGCTCATATGAATGAGTGAAAAGTCAAGTACAGTCAAGACAATTTTGAAAAAAAAGAATAAAAACAATTCTTACCATACTAGCTATCAAGAATTGCCCTAAAGCTACAGTAATTAAAGTAAGACTAGCCCAGCACACACCAATGAGATAGTTCCACATCTATATGGAAACTTTATGAATGAGAGTGGTGGGAATACCAGTCAATGGAGAAGGGATAAGATAGTTAGCAAATGATGCCAGGACAATTCACTATTCATGTAGAATAAATACATTAAAAATAGGTTTCTATGCAAAACTAACTCCCATATGGATTAAAAAATGTAGCTATTGAAACAAAGCAATGCTGTAAAACTTTTGTGAGAATGTATGGTATATGTTTATAATATTGGAGTAAGGAAGGTTTTCTTGAACAATACATAAAAGGTACCAAACATAAAAGAAAACTGATACATTTAGCTATAAAAAACAATTTTTGGGTGAAAAACGAAACATAACAGAAGGTAAGCTATAGTTTTCTAACTCTTAAAATTAAACAAAAAAGAATTAGTATCCAGAATATACAAATATATCTTTCAGATCAATAACACACACACATACACACACGCACACACACAAATATTGGCAAAGGATATGGACAGAAATTCACAAAGAAGAAATATGAATAGTCAAAAAATATATATAAGGATCAAGAAAGTATTATTTCATACCCATCTGATTGGAAAAAATTTAAAACTCTTACAACACACATGCTCGCAAGGATATGGGAAAACAATATGTCTTTTAGTACTGCTGAGAGTATGAATATGTATAAGCACTTTGGAAAGCAATTTCACATTATCTAAAAAAGCGGAAAATAAACACACCCAGCCCCCAAGTAATTTTGCTTCTAAGTAATAACCCTCGGGAAACTCTCACACATGTGCTCAAGGAGACTTCTACATCATTGGTTGTTGCAATGTTATTTTTAATAGCAAAATGTTGGAAACCATCTAAAAGGCCATCAATGGGGAATGGATAAACTGTGGTATATTCATACATTGGAATACTAAGCCACTGTTAAAATGAATGAATGAACAATTCCAAAGGTGGTAATGTGAATAAATCTGGAAAATATAAAGTTCAGCATAAATGAGGAAATTTACAGTATACTATTTATGTACATTTTAAAAATTAGAAACAATACTATACATTGAGAATGTATACTAATTTAAAGATAGTGGTTATTTCCTGGGAGGGAATAAATGGGGGCTTACTATCTGTAATGTTTCATTTCTTTTTAAAGAATCAATCTGGATCAAATATAGCAAAATATTAACATTTGCTAAATCCAGATGGTAGATGCATGAAAAATTTGTAATTTTTTTTGTGTTTTGTGTATAATGAACATTTTAATGACTTAAAAATATTAAAAAAGGAAAATATTAAATAAAGGAATAAATCAATAAGTGAATAAATTAATAATGTACCCTAGGTATTGGGGCATTTTACACAAAGAGTGGGTAAAATATTATAGCTGAAACACCATTAGCAAGTACCTAATCTTACTCCATATTGGACATATGTGGAAATTGAGACCTATAGAAATTGTCTTCAGAGCCATACAAGTAACCAGAACTGGAACCCAGTCCTCTTAACTTGCAGCCCAGGACTCCGTTCCACTGTGCCTCAGGGACATATTATTGTCATCATCATTAGAAGATAGAGAATTAGGCCTTGGGTATAGTATGGAGAACCAATTGTGGGACTGTCCTCAGTAACCCAAGGGTCATTCCCAAAAGGCCTATCCATGTAAAGAGTACCATTTATAAACCCTCTGAGAAAACCAAATAGCAGCTCATTTATGTTATGGCCTCAACTCAAACCCTACGACAACCTCTGCCAATTATCAATTATTGGCAAACACCATGAAAGAAAAACATCTCAAGGGAGAGTTGGCGAGGGCTACAACAACCCTGCTTATTACGTGGTTGGTAGAAGATGGTGTCACTCATCTCATACATCTTTCTAAAGCTGAGGTTTCCTCAGGACCTTACCAGGTCAATAACACCCAACATCTCTCCTCAAACTACCATGCATTCTGGTTTCTTGAGGAACCCTCAAATGCCTGGTACAGATAATTCACTGGTGGAGTCAGAAGAGAGTGAGCTTCCCCATTTATTCTTGTCATCCTCTCCCCATCCACCGAAGGCTTTCTCCCATCTCTATAGAATGCACTTCCAGCCTTATTTTTAAGGGGAAACTCAATTAGAGGGAGAGCATGTGGAGATACATATACAATCATGTTTCCCTTATCCCTTTCTTCTTTTTCATCTTTCACATATGTAGTCTAAAGGGTTTGGTCTATTTTTTCCTTCATCTAATCCTAAAATCCATGACTTACAAGGATCTTAGAGGTCATCACTTTTTTCAGTGACTCAAAAATCACCTTATTAAAGGGTTCTCCCTGACCACCCCATTACACTACTCCACCCCCACCCCATACCTTGGCTAGTCCATTCCCCACTTATCCTGCTTTATTTTTCTACATGTATCTTTTGCTTCCTATCATCTTATATGTTTGCTTGTTGTCAGTCTCTCTTTCCTAGAATGTAAGCACTATGAAGATGGAGCTTTACTCTGCTGATATAGCTTCAGTATCTACAGTAGTGTTGGAAACTAAACCTTGGCTCTACATCTAGTTGGTATTCCAACAATCAAATTTTTGAACATTGCAAGTTTGTTCTTTTTATTTTCTTTTATTCCCTTAAAACTCTCTGGTACCTTGCAATATGTGGCTTTTTCTGTAGTTAATCAAACTTTTCTGGTTATTATCAGTGGGAATTTTTGGCCTGCTGCAAACCATTCTATCCTGCCCCGGAGTCAAAAGTCTCTTTGCTTCCCACTCCCCCCACTCAGTGCCCGTTCCATCAATTCAATCCAGTCTGTTTTTTGGAGCCTCAGTGGATTAGAAAGGATTAAGGCAGCTTTCTCTGTTATTTGACCTGAAACTGTCATGGCCCTAGGGCTTGGGAATAACATTTCTTCCCATGCTTTTGTCTGTTTCTTACAGTAGGTTCAGTTCATTGGCTAAAGTTCCCCAAGTCTTTATCTCCTTTAAAAAAGACCTGATAATGATCCCTTTGGGTATCATGCTATAATGGGGTCTTATTTAAATGTAAGGTTTGTTTGTTTATTACCCTTCAACAATTAATGGAGGACATTGCTTATCATTTTCTAATATATTTGATTAATTTGTTACATAGGTATAATACGGCAGTGATTGGTAACTTCATGATTTGGATGTTAGTTGAAGTAAGTGCTATAAATTCACTTTCTTATTTATTATGGGTATGTCACAAAACTATGTTGAGTATGTTGAATAATGGAATAAAAACTTAAAAAAAAGATTACAGTAATCTATGGTGATGGGCTGAAGCTGGTAGAATGAAATAGAATGTGGATAAATGGAATTCTACACTTATACCAAAAAAAAAAAAAATTGGCTAAGAACAAGATAGAGGCATATGGCTTAAAAGCAGACTTTGGTGTTTATTTACCACAAACCATGAATGAACTCTAAGTGTGATGGGGTTGCTAAAACAAGGTATTTTAGGCTCTTTTCATACTAATATGATATCCAGTTTAGTTCTCGTTGGTCACACCACTTCTAAATTATTCCTTCCTAAAGTGGACATGGGTTAACAGGGACTCATGTAAGGATAGTGAAGAACTTACATGGAAAGTTTAGATTGGAGAAAAGACTTATTCTTTAATAGTTTAAATATTGGAAGCATTGTCATGTAGACTTTCTTTGTATCTGTCTAGAAGACAAAAATGGGCAAGTCATACAGAGGTATGATTTGGGACCATATAAGTGCAGGCATTTTAATGATTATAGCTGTTGAATGATAAGGTGGGCTTCTCTTGTGAGAGAACTACCTGTCCTTTGAGGTGTCCAAACACAGGATGGTTGTCCTGCTGTGGGGAATACTGTGAAAAAAATAGAAAATTATAAAAGATGACCATTAGGGTTGCTTCAACTTTGAGATGCTCAGCTTCTGAATAATTTTGCAGCTCTACCTCTATGCTGTATGAGGCACTGAAATAATGAATAAAGGATTATGAGATTATCCTTAGCCCTTAGGAACAAGCAAACCCTAAGGAGACCATAAAAGAGAAGAGAGGAGCAATGGTTCTCACTTCTTTCTCTCTTTCTTTTTTTTCTTCTTTTTTCTTTTCTTTTCTTTCTTTTCTTTTCTTTTCTTTTCTTTCTTAACTCCCTTCCTTCCTTCCTTCTTTTTCCTCCCTTTCTTCCTTTCTTTCTTTGTAGCAGAATCCTCCCACCCACCTTTAAAAAAAGAAATGCTATATATAACCCAATTTGGAAAATAAATAAAAAAGTAATTTGAGTGGTCAGGACTCCAGCAGCTGCTCACTTGGAGCCCCACCTACTCAGATCCTTCACCCTCAAAGAGGCCTCTGTGGTATCTCTATGGAACCAGGGCTCCTTGGAAGTCAGTTTGAAACCACTAAGGGGAGGCTTGAGAGAAATCTCTTGGAATTGCATAGAAGGAGGAAATTGGAAAATTCTGGGAAAACAATGTCCAGTCTCTTTAGCCCCATTAAATGTACTGTGTCCACACAAATAAGTCCAGGAACAATACAAAAAAATGCCAAGGAACTTTTCCAGCTCAATTCTCTTCTACCTCTTCTAATGTGTCTCATATATTGAGTCCTCTTATTTCTCTGTTTTGGTTCTATGTCTTAGATTCCCCTTCCCCCCTGCCCGCTCTGCTTCTTCAGATTTGGTGACCCAGTTTTTGAATTACTGGTTATACACAGCTGAGTTCACTCTTTATCCAGTCCCCATTTGGCAGGGGGAGGAATAGTGGCAAATCATAGAGTCTGCATGGCAGAAGACCTAAATGTTGGGGTCTGTTATCTAAAATGGAAGGTCTGGCTACCCCACAGTAACCTGCTTGTGAAATCGCCAAGTAGGAGATTCTCAAAGAATAATGCCAGAAGCTGTGGCAAAAAACTCTGTCTCATCCTTCCTGGCCCTCTCTACCATACAAAAAGGAAATAGGTTTTGCCAAGGGGGCATGGGGAGGTAGCAACAGAATGGCATATTAGCATACACTATAGCAGTCAGGGTCCAGTGCATTCAATTTGGGTTATTTAAAGAGTTTAATAAAAGTGTGAATAGGATTTAGCAAGAACAAGAAGGGACAGAGACAGTACTACCCCTGATTCTGAAGGAGCAAGGGAAGGACTGGTTGTTGAAGCCAAGACAGAAAAACCTCTGTGTATAAGATTGCCCAACAGGTGCTGTGGCCTTCAGGACTGGGCTCCTACAAGAGCCAAATGACAGCAACCAACTCCATCAAAAGTAGAACTGGAGGATTAATACTCTGACTTCATTTTCCTTCTGCCTCCTACCTTTTTGCTAGAACCTTCCATCGTCTGAGCCAGTGGGAAGTCGGGTATCAGTGATACCCTTGATGGAATCCCCCTGGGTTTGTAGCAGAGTAGAAAGCCTCCTGTGTTTATAGCATGGTGGAAAGTGAATCTGAAGGGCAAAATGGAAGATATGCAGCACACCAAACCTCAAAATCCATGCCAGGCTTTGTGTTTCAGCTATGTGGAGAACATCACATTCACACTACCTCCACTTTACTCACAGCCCAGCTGCAATCATGTATTCTACTGATGGTTATACAATGTTAGTAAATAAAGGACTCCTCTCTACAAACCATTTGCCTTTATGGTAGGCTTGCTTATTCTTACTGTTAATGCTGACCATTTTCCAAATCATTTCTTTGGAAAGTAAAGCCAAAAGAGCTATTTAAGACTATCTATTTCTATCTCCAGTTTGCCATTTGCCTTCTCTGGTCTTCTAAGCAGACACTTCACGACATGAGATATAAAGCTGACTAGGACCCCAAACACTGGGAAGCAACATTTCTGCTTTAAAACTGACCATGAAAGGTGGTAAGCAAATAAAAATTGGCCCGGACTTTAATGGTCTCACACGTGGGTAAATCCATTTAATTCTCCAAGTGGGGAAGTAGAGGTTTATGACTTTTACATGGTTTCTAGCTTAGCATCCTCAAGGGGTGTGATGCATCTAAGAAGTAATTGAAAAATAAATTGTCTATTTTGTCAGTAAACATTGTCACAAATATTGAGTTTGTGAATGCATTACCTTCTCTAGAGGTAAATATTTATAGATATAGGAAACTCAAAAATGTAAGCTAAACAATGGCATCAGTTTCCTTTTCAGCTGAATCACTAATTACTGAGCGTCTATTTCAGGAGACTTCCCTGGTTATCATTTACTAAATAACAAATCTCCCTAAAACTCACTGGCTAATATAGCAACTTATTATTATATCTCATGTTACCATGGGAAGTCCTGTTTGGGGTGAGTCTCTTATGTGATTGCAGTCAGATGGTGGCCAGGAATGGGATCATCTGCAGGCTCAACAGGAGTGGTTATCCAAGATAGTTCATAATTTGGCGGGAGTTGATCTTGGTTGGTATCTAGTAGCTCAGCTACAACTGTTAACTTGATTTTTCTATAATTAGTCTGTCCATGTCCGTGCGCTTCTTACAGTATGGAGCTTCAATACTACGGCTGAGTGAGTATTCCAAGAGACCCAGATGAATCTTCAAAGCTTCTTATAATTAGTCTCAGAATTTATGCAGTGTTATCAAGATTGAGTTACTCAGTGTTTAAAAAAGTAGGAAGGGTAGGAGCACCTCGGTGTCTCAGTCAGTTTGACTTCAGCTCAGGTCATGATCTCACAGCTTGTGATTTCAAGCCCCATGTTGGGCTCTGTGCTGACAGCTCAGAGCCTGGAGCCTGCTTCAGATTCTGTGTTTCCCTTTCTGTCTCTGTCCCTCCCCTGCTCACACCCTCTCTCTCTCTCAAGAATAAATAAACATTAAAAAATTAAAAAAAAAATAGGAAGGGTGTTGCAAGACACTAAGTACAAGGTACTAGCATGAGCAAAGCCCTAAAGTTATGTCATAACATGAAATATGTAGGAAACTACAAGTACTTAGGTATTATTAGATTCTAAAGTTTGCAAGAAGGATGTGGCAGGAGATGAACTGGAAAGCCAAGAATAGGCAGTAACGAGAATTTTATATTTTTTGACTGCTCTGCTAGAAAGTCAGACCTTACAGATTTGGGGAGGCTTTGGGCATTAAAGCAGAGGTTTGATTGGTCATAGCAGACTTCTAGATACATACCTCTATGTATGGAGTGTGGTGAGTAGATTTAGAGACGGCAACACCCCAAGACTTGAGGCAGGGAGGCCTCTTAGGACTCTACTGTACTCCAGGTGAGAGGCTGAAGGTCTGAGCAAGGACTAATTGAGAGGATGGAATAGAGGGGATAGAATTAGAGATATCTAAGGCAAAACTGGAAGCACTGGGGGACTATTTGAATTTTGGGAACTAAGTTCAAGGAAATTGAATGTTTTAAATCCCGGATTTCTATGTAGGATTTGAGAGTCTCAGTTTCTCAGTGAAGTAGTTGGTGAGGCTATTGGAGATAATCTAATAATTTTCCTGAATTAATGAAAAGTTTAATCTTCATAAAGTAGAATCACATTGAGTCTTGAGCAGAAAAGTGTGTGTGTGTGTGTGTGTGTGTGTGTGTGTGTGTAGGGGGGGGCTCTTAAAAAATAACCAAGGTACAAAGACAGAAGGAAACATGATTAATCCAATGTAAGTCAGAAAAGGAGTGTAAAGAAGCGAAGAAAAACTACTGTAATAAAAAGGTGAAATACACTGGTAGAAACAAGTATACATATATTAGTTATCACCAATATGAATGGCTTAAAGACATCTATTAAAAGACAGAGATTCTGAGTGGGCAAAAGTATATTTCAACTATGTAAATACATGTGAATATGTTGCATGTCTATACACATATGTATGTGTGTGTGTGTGTGTGTGTGTGTGTGTGTAGACACACGTATATATATATTTATAGTCGGAAAGAATTTCATAGGCAAACATTAATCAAAATAAAATTGGTGTAACTATATTAATATCATCATCATATCAACGTCAGGGTAGATTCAAGAAAAAACTATTAGTGATACAATGTCATTATATAATGATATAGAAACAATTCATTAGGAAGATTTTGTATTTTAAATTAAATATATATAAAGCCCACATTGACAAGATTAGAGAGACTGACAAGCATATAATGAAAATAGTTTTAATACACATTTCTCACAAATTAATATGTTAATTAAATAATAAGTTCTTAAGAAGTAGAAAAACTTGAACAACATAATTAACAAGCCATATTTATGAGGTTAGGAGAGGTGATGCACAGTATCATTTTAACCACAAAATTGTAATGGCTCAATAGTCACAATTTATCTTACCTATGCTTTTGTCTAAAAGAATCTGGGACTGTGTCTCTAGGAGGCTAATGGAAGCTAATGATTTTTTAGGTTCACCATCTGGGGCAGGTGGTTACTTTTTTCACTGTAGGCAAGGGAAAAAGACCAGAAAATTATGCCTGGATTTTCACTAGTTCAGCCTGAAAGAGATACAAGAAGCTTCCATTTACATTCCATTGACTAGTGCTAGTCATATGACCTTGACCAGCAGCAAAGAACCTGAAGAAAGGGGGAAAGGTAGAATTACTAAGAATTACTGTCAGTCACAAAGCTTAATCTAATGGAAACAAATAGAATCTTGCATCCACATTGCACGTACTGGAATTTTGTCTTTCAAAAGTCACCACATGAAAAAGAGAAAACAATGATTATATAAGCAATATTCTGATCAATGTCCTTCTGACTTTTCCAATTTGAAAAATAAGTAGCGTGCATGTGTCATGTGTCATAGAAGAAGTCATAATGGAAGTCATCACATTTAAAGCTGAATAATGAAATTTATAGCAATATTTGTAGCACACAGAGAGACATTTATAACTTTAAATGCATATATAACAGAAGAAAAATTGAAAAATAATGAGTCAGTTATTTGATTCAAAAAAGTTAGGGGAAAACAACAAAAAGTAACACCAAACAAGTTGATGGAAGTAAATACTAATGATAGGAGCAGAAATTGATGGACTGGAAATCCAAGGAACAATAAAGAATATTAACAAAGCTTGTTCTTAAAAAGACTGATAAAATAGACAAGTTTTCTGGAAAAATTGGTCAAAAATATAAGAGGGAATATAAAATGAAAAGGGGAACATACTATAGAAAGCATGTAGACTGAAAATAATGTGAGACTGACTACCTTGTATGCCAATAATTTGAAAATGTAGACATTATGCATGTAGGTAATCTAAAGGTACAGGTAATCTGAAGAAACCTATAAATCTTAACCTATAACCTTTAAAGAAATTGAATGACTACCAAAAACCTCCAGCAAATACCATAGGTAATGACTGAATGTTAGACACATTCTCTTTAAAGCGAAGACTGTGACAAAATTCCTTGTTGCTAGTGCTTCTTTAAAATTTTTTTGGAGGTTCAAGACAGTGCAGTGAGGTGAGAAAATAAAGTAAGAGGTATAAATATTGGTATGGAAGAACTAACTCGATTATTTGAAGGCATTGTAATGGTTTACCAACAAAATCCAAGGAATCCCATAAACTATTAGCACGGAGAAGTTACTGTCATTCGTATAAATTAATGGATGCCAATTTAAGGAACTATTCACACACACACACACATAATATATACACACACATATATATACATATACATATTATGTATACATTATGTATAATACACATATATACATAATATATTAAAAATATATTTTAAAATACCCCATTTGAAATAGCAATTAAAGCTACTAAGCTTGTTAGGGAAATTTTGGAAGCCAATTAAATGTGAATCAATAGACTACAGTTACATATTTGTATAATCATATACCTGAATATGATGTGACAGTTAATGTGAAAGAATTGACTCTACCTCAAAAAACAATGGAAAAACAATTATCTGGAAAACTTTTTGAGTAAAAGAATTCAGGTTTCATGATATCAGTATTATGATACTATTTTCATAAATTAAAAGGTACACAAAATAATGCTGCTTATTGCAAATGGATATATACAAATGCTGTGAAAATATAAAACATGGATAGAAAAGATACTATACCGGAGTACCTGGTTGGCTCAGTCAGTCAAGCGTCCAATTTTTGATTTTAGCTCAGGTCATGATCTCATGGTTTGTGGGTTCAAGCCCCATGTCAGGCTCTGCACTGACCATGTGGAGCCTGCTTGGGATTCTCTCTCCCTCTCTCTCTCTCTGCCGCTCCCCGACTCATGCTTTATCTCTCTCCCAAAATAAATACATGAACATTTTTAAAAAAGAAAAGCTATTACACCAACTTTAGGATGGAGGTTAACTCTTGGGAGGGAGAAATAATAGACTGGGAATTGGAAGATTCAACAGTAATATCATATTTCTTTAAAAAAGGTCTGGAGTAGATTATACAAAATAATAAATTTTTCTAAATCAGGATAGTAGGTAGTTAAGTATTTTATTAGCCTTCTATGTTCAATTTATTGCATAATTAAGTAATTAAATTTAAATGTGAATAGGAGGTTGGGGGCGCCTGGGTGGCTCAGTCGGTTGAGAGTCCGACTTCGGCTCAGGTCATGATCTCACAGTCTGTGAGTTCGAGCCCCGCATCGGGCTCTGTGCTGACAGCTCAGAGCCCAGAGCTTGCTTCAGATCCTGTGTCTCCCTCTCTCTCTGCCCCTCCCCACTCATGCTCTCTCTCTCTGTCAAAAATAAACATTAAAAAAAAATTTTTTTTTAAGTGTGAATAGGAGGTAAAGAAATGTACATAAAGTACTTTGCCAGAAGTCTGACCCTGGGCAACAGCACAGAAATGCCATAACTTCTAAATGGAGGGATGCTGGAAAATGAAGCTTCTGAAAAATGAAGCTTCCTCACTTACCAAAGCTTTTCTAGACTTCTTGTGGCTGTTATTCTAGGTATTGAGATGACCTGGCTGCCACATCCATCAGCTGCTTTTAATCATCAGGATGATGGATTCTTCCCATTTATCCAAAACACATGAAAAAATGCAAGTAGCTACATTTTCTTCTCAGGTATTCTAAAATAAAAAAATATTTTCTGAATCATTTAAGAACTATTAGATCATGACTGGTAGAACTGAAGTGTTGCTTACTGAATTGTAGTTTTTCAAAAGTTAAGAATCCCTTTGTCATTCCCAGAACAGCTCTGCTTTCTTAATACTTGAGGGTACTGTAATGTCACCTTGTTTCAAGGGACTTGATGATGGTTTCCATGTTTGCATTTGCTTCGCTTTTTGTCCTGATGATCTGCAAATTAGACTATTCAGGAGGAATCTGGGAGAAGGCCCTAATTCCAAATATGAAAAGAAAATTCTTCTCAGATAATGTGCTGATGCTACTGCCTGGAGACTTAGTTAATACAATCTTTTTGGCAGGACAATTAGGCAACCAAGGATTTCTATTTCCAGAAGTAAAACTTTCAGAGATACTTTCATGCTCGTACAAAGCTACATGTAAAGGAGGTTCATTGAAAAAGATGTTATTCTAATACTGTAGGGAACATCTTTGAATATATAATTGTTGTTATGTTCAAGAGTATAGTAGTATGAACTTGGAACTAGGGCAAACGTGTATCAATAAGGGAATGAATGAACATATAATGGCACATCTATGCTGCATGATAATATGGTTAAAAATAAATGAAGTAGATCTCTCTGTAGAGAGATACAAGTTGAACTTCTAAGGTATATTAAGTGAGAAAAAGAAAGTTATTGAGCAATACATATGATAGGATCCCATTAATGTTAAAAATGCCAAATCCATTATGTGTGCAAATATAAAACATACACACAGGGGCGCCTGGGTGGCGCAGTCGGTTAAGCGTCCGACTTCAGCCAGGTCACGATCTCGCGGTCCGTGAGTTCGAGCCCCGCGTCGGGCTCTGGGCTGATGGCTCAGAGCCTGGAGCCTGTTTCCGATTCTGTGTCTCCCTCTCTCTCTGCCCCTCCCCCGTTCATGCTCTGTCTCTCTCTGTCCCAAAAATAAATAAACGTTGAAAAAAAAAAAATTTAAAAACATACACACATATAAATTTATGGAAAAGTTTACAGCCTGAACTGTTAACAATGTTTGCTTTTGGGAAAAGAATTTTAGGTGGTGAGATATGTTTAAAAATATTTATATATTTAAATATATAAATATAGTATATATTTTTAATATATATTTTCTAAAATATATATTTTATATAAAATATATTTTATATATTTATATACTAATATATATTTATATATTTAAATATATTTAGATTTCAAATATATTTACATATATATAAATATATTTAAATACATTTATGAATTTATTATATTTCTTTTTTTTTTTTTAAATTTTTTTTTTCAACGTTTATTTATTTTTGGGACAGAGAGAGACAGAGCATGAACGGGGGAGGAGCAGAGAGAGAGGGAGACACAGAATCGGAAGCAGGCTCCAGGTTCTGAGCCATCAGCCCAGAGCCTGATGCGGGGCTCGAACTCACGGACCGTGAGATCGTGACCTGGCTGAAGTCGGACGCTTAACCGACTGCGCCACCCAGGCGCCCCTATGAATTTATTATATTTCTATTCCCATATTGTATTTTCATCTTTTTAAAAGACAGCTTAGATTCTCATTCCAAGTACATTAAACACAAGTTCTACTATCTTTGAGACTTACTATTGTTATATTGCCTTAGGAAATAAATTATAAAAAGTAATGAGTACATTTTTTCTATAAACAGGAAAATATTTTTTAATATAGGAGAATATGCATGTTTACTGTAGAAAATCTAAAAAATACAACAAAGTACAGAGAATGAAAATCACTCATAATCTCATCACAATGTGTTGATGTTTTCCCTCCTTTTATGGACGTGGTTGAGATCATACCACATATATAAATTTTATTCTAATTTCTCTCTACCTAATACATAAATGTTTACCTATGCCAGTAAAGCTCTTTGAAAACAGAATCACATAGATTCCCCATCCTTAACTTAACCATTCTACACTTGTCTCAGATTTGGTTAACAATGGCAAAATCTGCTTTTTTTTCTTTTTTAAAGGGTTTTAAAATTTATTTTTGAGAGAGAGTACATGAATGGGGGAGGGGCTGAGAGAGAGGGTGACAGAGGATCTGAAGTGGGCTCTGAGCGGACAGCAGAGAGCCCAATGCGGGACTTGAACTCATGAACTCTGAGATCATGACCAGAGCTGATGTCACTCAACCGACTAAGCCACCTGGGTCCCCCCCCACATCGGCTTCTGAGACTGTCAGACCACATTTGTGAAATCAGACACCCTTTGGTGATATGGCCAGCCTGAGTCTAACATGCTCAAAGGGAAGGAATGAGCTCTAAGAGCTCAAGAATACACCAATGTGAACCAAAGCTCTTGCTGTGAAGCAATAGCCAACAGCACAGATTGTAAAAGTTATCCATGACTGTAAATGTTATCCATTTACATGGTGCTGTAAAAGTTATCCGTGACTGACAGAAATCAAGTCTGCTTTTGAAGAAACCTTCTATTTTTACATATTGGGTCAAGTAATGGTCCAGAACATAGGCCCCGTCCAGAGTTCCATCAGATGAGCAAGACAGAAATTCCAAGAAAAAAGACCCTGACGGAAAAGACCCTCAGACCCTAACGTCCACGTTTATTTGGTATTAGGAGAAACATAGGGAGTCCTGTGGCATAAGACAAATATCGAAGGACCATTTGCAGGTGTGAAAAGTGAAACATTTTCCAAAGGTTCATTAAATCACACAGCATCCCTTAGAGAGGGTCTCCATGGTGAAGCTAGCTTTCCTTTTTCCAGGCCAATAAGCGCAAGAAGGAGCCACGGAGGCCGCAGCTGAGACCACCCAGGCTGCGGTAGAAGCGTGGGGCTCACAGCAGAGGCCCCTGTCCCTCCTGCCCACGGGCCCAGGCACAAGAATTCCTTCCCCAGCCTCAGCTGGCTAGGGCCTGAGGTTTCTCTTTTTGTTGGACTCACCGCGGCGGATTCAAACAACAAAGGCACTGGAAGCCTGCAATCCTTTACGAAATGGTCTGAATGGAAACCACAAGGCCTGGAAATTCAAGGGCTTTGGCAAAAATGCTGCTTTGTTCTTCATGTCCCGAAATTGATCCGGCCAATGCCTCGGGTGACAAACAGTGAATAGCACTGGGTACGGCATGTGCTGCAATTAGGTTGGTGGCTCGGATCGGGGCTTCTGTGGGACCAGGCCCACCCCATCTGCCATTCTTGCAGTTACTCTGTGGCTTCATCGCAGAAGCTGGGGGCTCCCCAGGATCCCTGGTGAGGCTGATTTTATTAAAAGAAAAGTAAGTTCATCGCTACTTCTCACTAGCACATGTTTCAGATGTTTTCTTTCTCTGATCAACTACATTTGCCAAGCCACACATTCTGTGCTAAATGGAGCTTACCTAACTCTGCCGGCTGGGTTTTTTCCTGGATCACTCCTATGTCTCTTACTGAAATGCTTCTTGAGAAGCTCATTTGACCCATCGCTCATTCTTTTGTGTGTTCATTCATTCATTCATTCAATACAAATTTATTACCCGTTATGAGTGTATTTTTCTTGAGACACTCTGCTTGGTAATAAAAACATCTAGCCCCGCACTGATAGTGCTGAATGAAAAACTAGGATAAGTGCTCTGATGGAAACAAGCCATCACATGAGAATGTGTGACACGGTGGCTGGAATCCCAACAGTTCCACGGAGGTTCCTAGGTGGGCAGGCATCACGGAGCTCATCTGAGGCTGAACAGGGCAGCCCGGAATCCGCGCTGTGTGTCAGGGATTCCTTTTTTCGTGATCTTCCATGGTGGTGGTTATAGTCTGCCACAGCTTTTAGCTCTGGTTCGTCAAGTCAGATATATTCAGTAGGTAGACGTTGACTTTACGTTATGAAGGTGGCAACTATCATCACCATCATTATAAACGTTGCCAAGTACAAAGCACTTGCCTGTGCCAGAAGACAGCATCAGAACTCAAACGTGTACTCATTAAACTGGGTTACAGTATCTTTTTTTAAAAAAAAAATTTTAATGGGCACTTTACTTTCTTACTTAACTTACTATTACCGGTTTGTTATAAAGGATATTAGAAAGGACACAAGTGAACAGCCAGATGAAGAGGTATACAGGACAAGGTCTGGAAGGGTCCTGAGCACAAGAACCTCTGTCCCTGTGGAGTTTGGGGTGTGCCACTCTCCTCGCACATAGATGCATTCACCAATGGGGAAATTCTCCAAATCTTTTCATTTAGGCTTTTTATGGAGGGTCCATTAGATAGACACAGTTGATTAAATCATTGGCAATTGGTGATTAGCTCAATTCTCAGTCCCTCTCTCTTCCCTGGAGGTCAGGGGTGGGGTGTGTGTGTGAGTGTTGGAAATCCCTTTCTTCTAATAACATGTTTGGTTCCTTTTGTGGGTAGCTCCCACCCCGAAGCTATCTAGGGCCCCATCAAAAGTCACCTCCTTAGAAAAAAGGAGTTACTTCATTAGCATAAATGTGAGTATGTTTGAAAGAGGTTTATTATACTTACCTTCATCTCAGGAAATTACAAGAGTTTTAGGAGCTGTGTCCTAGCACCCAGGGACGTTTCTTATTACATGAAACATCACAGGCCTCTTATGTTACAACTGAGCCTTTATCCCTATATGGATGTCCACATATTCATATTAGTAAGGAGGTTGAGCTTTGCAAAAGCTTGGACACCATTGGTAGGAGGGAGCTGAGAATAGTCTCTGTCCCTTGGACACCCTCTCTCTTCTCCACACCCTCACTATACCTTCAAGCTTAGTAAGCTTTAAGGTGTTATGATTTGGGGCCAGAGAAACCCTGAGGGCAGAGGGTTTGGTGGTAAACTCCAGAAGAAGCAGGAATTTGGTCTTTTCATCTCTGTCTCCAGGCACACAGCACACACACACAAAGCGTCAAGCAGATGAAGTAGACACAGGCCTAAGAGTTTTGTGGGAAGCAAAGTGACTATATTTCAACTCGTCTGTGTGGCGAAGGAGAGAGGAACAGGTTCTTCTCACCAAAGAAGTTCTCTTCTGTGTCAAGGGCAGGGTAGCCAAGACTCCCAGCCTACTCTCAGTTTCAAAATTCCCTTGGGAAGAGGAGCTTGAGACCTGAAGGATCTTGACCAAGCCGTGAATGTTCAGAGGGACCCATGGTACTTCCCAGTTTGGACTGAGTTCCCTGGGAGCCCGAGAAGCCAGGCAGCCTAGAGTTGAGGTTGGGTTCAGTTTGTCATTTTTTGCCCTATGTTGTTTGACACCACAACCTTCAAGTTCAACCTACATTACCTCCATTGCTTTCATATCCTTTTTGTGCTTATTCCTTGATTTTCCCAATGCTGGACTCAAAACTCCTCGCAGGAATACACTGTCGAGTTATTTCAACTCCAATTCCTAATTCTCTCAGTTCAGCTCACAGTACAAGGTTCTGTGGTTCCATATACCGTAAGCTGTAAAAAAAATGTTTAATGCACTCATTGAGCATAGCCTGCCTTCATAGGGAAGCCACTCTCCTAACCCCTGAGGAGCCATGCACACTCTGTTTGGCTGCTTCCCCATTCATGCCTCTCAAGGATCAACCTGGCTGCCACCTTAGACTTTGTGTACAGATATTTTTGCTGGGCCCTGAGTGCTGGAAGCCACTACCTCCTTCTGGAAGTGAATACCAGAGATGGAGAACCTCTGTTTCACTTCTGCCAAAGAACACTGTGCCCTTCTTAGCATAATTTTCTTGAAAACACGATAAAGGGAAGATAAAGATGTCAGTGAGAAACTAAGGCAAAACATTCTGTGGGCCAGCCTCTGGTTCTGAGGGAAACCAGCTGAGAGAGGCTCGCGCTTCTCCCACACAGGTGAACAGCTGGGACGGGACCCCAGTGTGGTGTCCAGTGGGGAAGGGTTGGAAGGATGAAAGGCACCGGTCCCTGGCTCTGCGGTTCTGGGGCACCTGGAGTTCAGGCCCTGGGTGGGTGAACAGGAGGGTAGACTTGCATACGGCCCTGAGGTTCGCGCCTCCCCATCTGTCAGCTCTCAGAAGCCTCTGCTCCTGTAACACAATCTACAATTTCAAAGCCATATGATGACCAGCTTGTACAGTGTGTCAAACTGGAGTCAGAGCTTCAAACTGGAGTCAGAGTTTGTTTTAGGCAAATTAGGGTGGGGGCTCCAATGTGCTGCCTCCACAAGCAAATGCTTCTCATCCAGTCTGGTGACTGAGGGGGTTGAGGTAGGACATACAGCCTCATTTCATTCTTATATCCAGCCAGTTAGGTTTTTCTAGGCATTAAAGATCCATATGACATCAGGGTGCTATCAGGCAGCACGATTTAGCATTCAGAGCTATGTTTCACATGCAGGCTCTGCTACTACCCATGAAATCTCAAACAAGCCGCACTGTCTCCCCATTCCCATTTCTCCATCTATAAAATGGAGGGAAAGGGAACTTTATCTCTGCCCTTCCTTCTCTCACAAGAATGAGTCTCAATGGGGAGGATATGCCAGATACCTGGAGATCTTGAAGAGGAAGGTGTTGTGCCCCTGCCTCCCACACAGACTCTCATGCTCGTTACCTTTTGTGGCCTGCTGGGCAACATGATGTTGAACTACCTGGAAACCTTAGGGTGGGCTGAATCCAGCTGCAAAGTCGTTATCTTTTCTTGCTAGGGAGGACTGTGTGGCTAAAAGGCATGCACACTCCCTTTCTCTCCCTTAGGGTGACTAACCTTCCTGGTTTGCATGGGGCTACAGGGCTTCTGGGAAGTGCGACTTTCAGCACTAAACCCAGGACAGTCCTGGAGGAACCAAGAAGGTCGGTCACCCTACCGGTAGAAATTACAGGGCAGAATGTTCTTGCTTCTGTTCCCAAACCTCAACTTATTTGAGGGGCTGTGTTACAGAGATAAAGGGAGGAAGATCTGAGTTACAAACTATATTTTAATTTTCCCCTTCTCAAGGTCTAATTTAGATGGAAATCTCACTGCCCAGTTTACTTTTCAGTAAATTAGTGGCTTCATGGAGGTATGGTTAGGATTCTTTATGAAAGACCCTCATCGCTCACTGGGGACTTAGGCATCCTGACCAGGGAAATCCCTTTAGTTCTATTATTCCCATAATGATTTGTTCTCCCTTCCAGCACCCTGCCTTCTCACTACACTATTATTTGTGCCATCACTTTAATGGCCTGAGAGCTCAGCACACCCATCAGCCCATTCAGTGTGCTGTGTACCCTTGGCCACCAAACACAAGGATATAAAAGAAGGAAGGCTGACATAACTCTAACAGTGGAGCCAAAACTGGTGAAAGCTCCAGCTTCCATCAACTGTTGATCAAAGACATGAATAGGTAGAGACTTAAGAGGCTTAAACTTGATATGAATGGATTTCCTCCAGGCCTTAGTAATTGACAAGCTTTTAGAAAAGCATCAAGAGGTTCCAATGCTAGGCAGAAGCAGAAATGAAGAAATGAGTTTGGAAGAGCTTGAGTTCACTTAGTGATAAATATTCAAAAATTCATTATTTTGTTAAATGCCACTCCCCTCTCCCCACTTTTTTTTTTTTTTCATTTTGACTTTCTAGGGCACTGGGTGAAGCCTAGAATAGGACATTGAACATAACTTTATCTCTGCTGTCACGGTCTTAGAGTTTAGCAACTCCCAGTCGATAATCTGTGTGTGTGAAGATTAAGTAAATCTATTCAGAAGGTTTAAAAAACTGCCCTGAAATCTTGGCCAATCCTTTGAGGCTACATAGCCTGTAATTGAAGGCTGCTCTACTTATATGTTTCTAGATACAAGATAGTTGATAGACCCCCCAAGTATCAGTAGCAACTATCAGTGACAAGCCATTGGGAAGTTGATAACTGATACGGTACTGGTGTTGTTTGTCCCTTTTATAGCCATTTTTGTAGAGAGTAGATGACTCCCTCTTTCATATCTCATAACTGGAGACTCAACCCATCTTCCTCCAGTTGAGGGGAAAATGAGCAACTTCAGCTGGCAATAAAATGAGCTTCCTGAATACAGGAATATAAACCACAGAGAGGATAGCTTGGAAAAGTATTTCCTGAAATAAAAGACAAAACCACAGAATGCTTTAACAGTCACCAAAACTCACAGACTTAACACAATCCACATAAGAACATAATTAGGACACATGCTTATGTATTTATAGAAACAGAAAGTATAACAGAAAAACAAAGTTGGGTCGACAATTAATGCATTTAGAAACTTTCAAAGAGGAACTAGAAAGGCGCGCTTGCTGCCTACGATTTTAATATTGGAAGAGTTCTTGGTATTAATGTAGTTAAAAAAAACCCCTCCCAATACCTGCTTACCTTGACTCCTGGTGATGATGGCAACTGATGGATCAACAGGAGTCGAATTAGGCTGGGCAGGAGGTATTGGATGGATGGACTTAGGGAAATTAGTGACTCATAGCAATGGATTAATTCACATCACATGCCACCTGCAACACTGGCAGATGGGTGAGTGCTAAGACTCGAGAGTTTAGTATGGCTCTTTAACAGGCCAAATGACCCATTCTTTTCTCTGCCCCACCTCTTACTTTTTCACAGAGCTGGAAGCATTAATGGCAAGAATTGCTATGCTGAATTTAGGAGCAGGGAAAATGACTATGTGGCTCAAATACCATGTAGTCAGAGCCACGGGGGCACTTCAGAAGTCCGGAACTGGGATTTAGTCTCACGTATAGATTTCCCAGTCTGCAGGTCAGCTGTGTGTGGCATGGTTCTATTCTACATAGATTTCCCCATCCCTCACAATTTACCCGCCTCTTGTACTACCTCTGGTCTTCAACACCGTAGGTGCTGCAGGAACATGTCTTCAGTGGCACATCATCAGAAACACTCTTTTCAGTGGCCTTTACATAGCGAAGTAGCTCCTCTGGTTATTAGCTCAAGGGCTCAAGGTAATAAGTCTATTCTTAGAGGCAACCTCGCTCCTCTGGAAGCCACAAAATGGGGTTCTAGTTTCCATCCTGAAGACATCTAGCTATGTGCCTTTCTGAATTTCGATTTCCTCCCCATAAGATGTGGAGTTGAGGTGGACTGAGAATCTTTAAGATTACTCTCAGATCCAATATTCTGTAGACTCGGTGAATTTATAATCCTATCTGGAAACATACAAACCCCTCTATAAACCGCTTGTTTGACAAGGACAGAGATCATCCAGAGCAAATAGGGGTTGAGCCCTGGTTCAGTATCTCTAAGCAGAATTGTTTCTGAGCTTGTGTGACTTTTCCATGAGGTGTCCAGTTGTCTTTCCCAGGGAGCCAGCCAAGGCTCCAGATGGAGGCAGTTACGGGAAAAGAGATGATGCAGATTTTAACAATGCAATTAAAATCATGTTTTGACAGCCCCATTCTAAGGACAAAAACAAGGAGGGATGGGAGGGAAGTGTTTGGCTGTTTTCGATCCTTGTGATAGAATTAGGTCTCACTATCTCTTGAAAAATAAAGTGGAAATATACTCAATAGCTCTCTCCAACTGGAAGTAGACTTTTAGATTCTACCAGTCCCTAACCTGTTAGATAGAGGGCTTACTCATACGTGAGAGGAAAATGTTTATTAATCATCCTTAGTGCTACTGGCGACCATATACCCACTGGCCACTTCTTACATACTAGACTTGACCTTGGCTATTTATCAAATTGCTCAATAGGGCTTTTTAGAAAAGAATATAGGTGAGTACTGGCTCTTCCATTTTGTCTTTTTTTCCCTAATGAAAATTCTCCTGGCCACAAGTTCCCTTGTGGTTGCTCAGCTCTCCTTCTATCATTACATCCTCATGATACTAGTTTTTTTATAAATACACTTTTTATTTTAGAATCTTTTTCAACCTACAGCCAAGTTGTGAAGATAGTACAGAGAGTTTCCATATACCCCAGACCAAGCCCTCCCTACTGTTAGCATCCTACGTTAGTATGGTACGTTTGGCACAATTTTCATGAACCAATATCATTATGTCTTTATTAACTATTTCACGCGGACATCCTCAGCTTTTACCTAATGCCCTTTATCTGTCCCAGGGTCCCATCCAGGATACCACACTACATTTACTTGTCATGTCTCCTTAGACTCCTATTGGCTATGACAGTTTCTCAGACTTTCCTTGCTTTTGATAACCTTGACAGTTTTGAGAAGTACTGGTGAATGTGGAATAAGAGTAACAACAACAATAACCTTTTTGTGGCTTCGTATCACGCTGAGCAAGGTGCACAGTCCTTGAGATATATGGACTTGCTTAATTCCCACTATATCCATACAGGTAGATCCTATTATTATCCCCTTTCACAGCTGAGGAGACTGCAGCTTCAAATGTTTGAGCAATTTACCTAAGATAACGTAGTGTATGTGCCAGAGCAGGGAGCCCAACCCAGGTGTGTTGGTTCCAGAGGCTACATTCTTACCCACCATGCTTAGTAATAAGAACAATGATGAAAAATCCCTTAGTTCTGTACAGTTCTTTGCCAAGCACTTTTACATACATCACAAAACACACCCAAATGACCCTGGTGATCAGGATGATCAGAGCATTCCTGATAATTCCTGGAGGCCCAGCAGCTTGGTGTGGGTTTGTACTATAGCCTGATGATAGGCCAGTGTTACTCGTGTAACATGAGTGTTACTCATGTACGTATCAGCCTTGCTGGTGGGCCTTTCATACTCTGCAGGGCAGAGCCCAGACCTTCCTTACTGTTACCTCCCCGTAATGTCTAATATTACGTCTCTTACAGGCTAATCTCTTCATAAGTACTTGCTGAATTGGGTTCCTGTTTTATAGATGAAAACACTCAACATTGGAGTTAATGAAAGCCAAAAAACTCATGTTCCATGTAAGTTGTAAAAGCCTTTAAATCTTTTTGAAAAATTCTGTTCTTCTGGAGGGCTCTACCTTATTGGCTGTCTATGTATTTACCAGAAGCCTTTCAACTGTCTAAGCAGAGGGAGGAGGGAAGCAAGAACAGGGATTAATAAAATTCAGACAACTTCAAAATAGATATTTTTTTTTCAACAGATACAAATTCCTTTCTGGTGGTAGCAGTGGTGTGATCTTTATTTTCATTTCCTATTGGCCAAGTCCTACCAGACACAGTTTTAGAATCAGAGCATTTCAATTTATCTCTTTGGCCTTAATTTGCATGTCACTGGAAGAGACATTAACATAAGTAGAGAAAATGGTTACAAGTGCAGAGAAGAAGAAATAAGGGACAGAGCACGTTGTTGAATGGAAAACTGGCAACGTCTGCATCTACTCTCCTCCAGTGAGTGATAGGGAGGCTTACCCTATACTTCCTTCATCCAGAGAGAGGCCCAGAACCATCGGCCACGTTAGAGCCTGGCTGTCTTCCTGCAAAGCAGGCTGGGTAAATCCTCCTTATGTCGGCAGTGGCGACCACTGTTACTCTTTTTCCATGGGATTAGCGATGAGAGGCCCAGTAGACAGAGCAGGCACTGAACTTGCTTTGTGGAGAAATATTTCTCCTGGGTTCAAACGCTGTCAACTTACTGTGTAAACTTGGCAAGTTCGGCTACCTCTCAAACCTCATTTCCCTCATCTTTAAAATGGGCTTAATAACAAATGTGATCCCAGAGCCGCTGTGAGGATTAGAAATAATATGTGCAAAGGATATATGTAAAGTCCAATGGATGGCAAATGGCTTACATTCAGTATACGTAATTCTTTTTTTTAAATGTTTGTTTGTTTGTTTGTTTGTTTAGAGAGAATGCATGTGAGTAGGGGAGGGGCAGAGAGAGAGGGAGAGAGAGAATCCCAAGCAGGCTCTGTGATGTCAGCGCAGAGCCTCACCCGGGGCTCGATCTCACAAATCTGTGATATCATGACCAGAGCCAAAAACAAGAGTTGGATGCTTAACTGACTGAGCCACCCAGGTGCTCCATATGTAGTTCTTATTAATCTGTTTTCCAGCTTAAGGACTGATGTAGATGGCTGCCTCAGTCACATTTTAGCCACCAAGTCCATACTCCTCACATTTATTTATTTATTTTTTTTTAAATTTTTTTTTCAACGTTTTTATTTATTTTTTTTGGGACAGAGAGAGACAGAGCATGAACGGGGGAGGGGCAGAGAAAGAGGGAGATACAGAATCGGAAACAGGCTCCAGGCTCTGAGCCATCAGCCCAGAGCCCGACGCGGGGCTCGAACTGACGGAGCGCGAGATCGTGACCTGGCTGAAGTCGGACGCTTAACCGACTGCGCCACCCAGGCGCCCCCATACTCCTCACATTTAATAATGAAAGTCAAAGGCATTTAAAAACAAAACAAACAAACAAACAAACAAACAAAACAAACCAAGACAAGACAAAACATTTTCCTGGGACTCAGGGAAGCCAGCTTCTGGATTTCAGCCAACCCCAAGAACACCTCTCCTTCTGGGGCAGCTCCCGCAGTGCGACTCCATCTACCTCCCTCCATCCGAGGCCAGGGGACATCAAGGCAAACCCAGGAGTGTGGCATCTGCCAAAACTCCTCTGTCCCTTAATCCCAGCCTATGATTCCTGCCCCATCCTGCCCTCTGGGCTAGTCTGACCTCTGTTTTTCACTCCCAGTCTATTTGGCATTTTTATGACCAGGGCTTGGGCAACTGGGCAAAACCTGTGGACTAGAACTGGGCACTATTTCCGAGGAGTTTCCCGTGGTGAACCGCTTGACACTCTGCTGGGTACGAGTGGGTGGTTTTGACAGCTGCAGGGAGAGGTGCCGTGTCCTGGGGTGGCATGGGTGATGAACACACCATAAATCGCCCATCTGCCTAGAGCATAAATCCGAGGGCTGTACTGGTTCCGAGGCGAGGAAATTGGAATGAGGGAGCCAGGTAAACAGACCTGAGTCAACAGGAGCAAAGAAACAGCTCTTGTGGCCCTGCCATCCACAGCCGTGGGCCGGGTTTTCAGAGCGTCGGATGGCTCGCTTCTTAGGAGTCATCTTTGATTTTTATGGTTTTGTGAGGTTTGGGAAAGAAAATAAAGGCAGGGTAAGGGCGGGACTCCTTGCAGTGGCCGGGGCAAATGCTCACAGCACCATGGCACGCGGCAGAGTTTCCAGAGTGGCTAGACATTGCTGGCTCCTTCTCCCTCCAGAGAAGTGAGGAAAAGGCCGCTCAGCTGCCCCATGGGTCACTGGCGGGCAGGTCGCTTGGTAAAAACACAGGGCTGCAAGTCAGGGCGCCTGGATTCCAGGCCCTGCTTTGCCACTAACGGGTGACATGATTTTTTTTTTTTTTTTTTTTTTTTAGGCCTCCTTACTTGTCTGTCTGAATTTCAATCTTCTCATTTACAAAATAGAACATCCATATCCCACCTACCTCAGAGGATCAAATGAGATTATAGAGGTCATATTTTTGGAAACTTCTTACTTTGTGAAACTGTCAGACTTTGTGTGAACATTTATTAATAATAAGAAAACATCAGCTACCAATTGCTAAGCACTTTTTAGTACTTGGCACAGGGCTAGGGCTCAGCGCAAAGGAAAAGTATGAGTTTCTTTATTCAAAAAGAAGGAAGAAGTGCCATTAAACTTATTAAAATATAAAAGTATAGTTAAGAATACTGTACTGTATATTTTAAATTATTTTTTTTTCAACGTTTATTTATTTTTGGGACAGAGAGAGACAGAGCATGAACGGGGGAGGGGCAGAGAGAGAGGGAGACACAGAATCCGAAACAGACTCCAGGCTCTGAGCCATCAGCCCAGAGCCCGACGCGGGGCTCGAACTGACGGAGCGCGAGATCGTGACCTGGCTGAAGTCGGACGCTTAACCGACTGCGCCACCCAGGCGCCCCTGTACTGTATATTTTAAAGTTGCTAAGATAGATCTTTTAAGTTCCTATCACAAGGAAAAAATGTAATTCTGTGTGGTGATATATGTTAACTAAACTTACTCTGGCAATCGTTTCACAATGTATACATCTGTCAAATAATTAATTTCTACACCTAAAATTATTACAATGTCACATGTCAGTTATATCTCAGCTTAAAAATTAACTTAAAAAATAATAAAACTTTTCTTTCTCATCCAAGGGCTCTCTCTACCTATCGACTTGTTATTTTTTTTATTTATTTTTTTTTTTCTCTTTGCTGTTACACTCCCTCAGGCCTGGGGATACTTGCTGAGGAAGCACAGATCTTCATGAGCTCTCAGGAGGATGAGGTTGGGGTGACAGGAAGGTCCACTGACTTCTGGGCTGATGTGCATGCCTGGGGGAGGTGGGCAAGTGGAGCCTGGCATCTATGCTTCTCCAAGCCACAGTGGAAAGGCGATCTGGAGAGGTGGGTGGAGGCTGGCCCCTTCTGAGTTGCTCAATAAATGCACTCCAGTTCTGCTAGACTGAGTCCAGGATGGCATTGCCATGAGGTACTCTGGCACAAGCGCCCTGGCGCTGACCTACCCTCTGCCAGTGTGCAAAACCTTACTGGGTAGGGGATGGGGAGAGGGAGATCAGGCAGGGCGCCCGGGGCACCAGATAGTGGGGAAGCAGGCAGCTAAGAGGCTGTCCCCCGGAGGTGATGAGAGGCAGAACCACAGCTAAACCGAGGCTCTAAGCTTCCATTGTCTTTTTGTACTTCACTTGCAAATCTCAAAATCTGGGACTGTGACTGCAGAGTGTTAAACATCAAGTGTGGGACCCCCTCAGCACCAGGTCCTGTGTGACTGTGCAGTTCCAGCCTAGATGAGGCTTGTGAGCCTCAGTGAGGTCCAAGCCTTGTGAGGTTCAAGGACCATGCTCTAAGGGAGCTCCTCTTTGTTCCTGTTAAGCAGAGGAGGAAAAAGATCTTATGGAGCTTCCATCAACTTCTGTAAAAGCAGAGGTAACATTTGAGCTTAACAATAATTGCAATGAGCCCCAAAGAATCTGACTATTACCAACGAATGTGAGAGCTGGGCTGTTAAACCCTGGCCTTGTAGTAAATGAATATTCAGTTCCTGCTAACTCCCTCAAGAGAAAAGTCAGGGGTGTCCTCTCCCCAGCAAAGGACATTATTCCAACAACACTATGAAGAGTCATGACTGTTTGGTGGGCAATCTAATAGCCAGGGTGGTTGCTAAAACTATTCTCAGTCATTTATATTCATCCACTCAACCATTTAGCAAACAATTACTGAGTACCTGTCACAGGCAAAGATCTTGCTTGGCATTTTTTTTATTTTTGGAATATATATATATTTTTTCAACATTTATTTATTTTTGGGACAGAGAGAGACAGAGCATGAACGGGGGAGGGGCAGAGAGAGAGGGAGACACAGAATCCGAAACAGGCTCCAGGCTCTGAGCTGTCAGCCCAGAGCCCGACGCGGGGCTCGAACTGACGGAGCGCGAGATCGTGACCTGGCTGAAGTCGGACGCTTAACCGACTGCGCCACCCAGGCGCCCCTATTTTTGGAATATAAATGTGATTAGGATCTGACTTCTTTCCTCTAGGAACTTATTCATGCTGGAAAACTTGCAAACACTATCCTTTCTTTCCTTTTTAAAGTTTATTTATTTTTGAGAGAGAGCGCGAGCACGAGCTGGGGAGGGACAGAGAGAGGGGGAGACAGAGAATCCCAGGCAGGTTCTGCATTAGTCCAATGTGGGGTTTGACCCTATGAACCACAAAATCATGTCTTGAGCTGAAATGAAGAGTCGGACACCCAACTGACTGAGCCTCCCAGATGCCCCAGTAAACACTATCCTTAAGGTCAATAATGAAAAGTGCCCTAAGGGAGAAAACAACAACTGGAAAGGATTGGGGGCTTTAAAAAGGGGCCTCTGGTAGGTGAATGAGCAAATCTTCCCGGCCAGGTGCTACTTAAGATGACCTTTGAAGAACAGGTAGGGTTTTACCTATGAAGGTTGTGAGGAGGGAACAGCAGGGGCAAGTCCAGGGTGGTTGGAAAAGCATGCAGCCTGTTCTGGGAACTGCCCCTCTTCCAATTCCAAGCGTGTGTTTGTGTTTCCATGTCGTTACCTGACCCTACTCCTTTACCATGTTTGACTGATCCAGAGGCATGTTTCTCTGGAATTCTTTTATTTTTTTCCTTTTTTCCCAAACAGATTCTGAGAATGAGGTATCCCTTTGGTTGCAGAACCTGTAGGATGGCACTCCTGGGAGACTGAGCCAGTAGTTTTCTTAATGTGTGGGAGACGCCATATAGACAGAGAGAAAGAAGGTGGCAGACATGGAGGCAGAGACAAAGGTAGGGAGGCAGGAAAGCACGCTTTCCTCACTTCCAAGCCTTCCTGAGCCCAAAGGTTGCACCAGCCTTCTGTCTATGGACACCCTGTGTCCTTCTAATAGAGCTCTCTTTTGCCTTGGCTATTGCGAGGTGAATCTGTGTCCCCTGAAATCCAGAGACTTCCTTCAAATATAAGGGTTATTGCAATGGGGTAGGTGAGGACTCAGGAGAGCCTGCTGCAGGGCAGGGGGAGGGGACAGGATGAGGACCTGTGTGGAGATGCAGGAGGTGGGACTGAGCTGTTAGGACGTGGTGGTGGGGTGATGCTCAGAGAGAGGCAGAGACAATGGACAACAGCAGATTTCAAGGGATCACTGGCATGACTATGACTCTAAATCATCATTTAGTATGCTTTGTATTGCAGGATATGAAAGCTGCTCCCACTCCAACCTATGGAATGTTAACTTGACACCTAAGTCAGTGGAGGCTTCCTGTGATTCAGTATCCCACTATTTTCTGATGGTACAGAAAGATGAACAACCAGCAGAAGATTGCACATCCTTTTTTTTTTTTAAAAGCATTTGACCCATAGCTTCCTGTGGTTCTGCCCCCTATGCTCTTGGCTGGAGCCCATCCAAAGCAGTGTGCAAGCAGCCTCAACAGGGGCAAGCACCACTCCAAGGTGACTCCTGCCCTAGGGAGAGGGGAAGATGACTACACACAGCAGTCCAACTGTGGCCCCAGCATTGGGCTGTGGCCAGGCATCTGGTCTGAACGTAGGCCCCACCCACCAACAAAAGCTTCTCAGGGCACAAAACAGGGAAAGTGCCCTGCATTTTGGTGCTACTGCATCTCTGCAAATGCCTGGTCTGACTTAACTCAAGCCCTGACTTAACTCAAGCTTAACTTCAGACTGGCCCACTAACAACACAGGGACCCACCTCTGCTCACAACGGGCAAAGCCAACCATTGCAGACAGCCGGACGGAAGGCAAAAGTGGCTCAGCCACACAGCAGGGCACATGCAACACACACAGAAGACACCTGTGAGGCGCCAGGTTCTGGTGAATAGAGGGCAATGCATTGCAGTTACACCACAGGGCCCCTTCTTCATAGGGCCACTGCTTGTAAGAGCAGGAGGCAGAGCTCTCTCCTAACATACAGAAACAGGCACAGACAGACAAAATGAGATGTCCACTCTCACCACTTTTATTCAACATAGTACTGGAATTCCTAGCCGCATCAATCAGACAAATAAAACAAAGAGAAGGCATCCAAATTGGAAAGGAAGAAGTAAAGCTTTCACTATTTGCAGATCACATGATACTGTATACAGAAAACCCTGAAGACTTCACAGAAGAACTACCGGAAGTGAAAAATGAATTCATAAGGTCACAGGACACAAAAATAAGTAGGTGGAAATTTGTTGTATTTCTATACACTAACAATGAAATAACACAGAAATTCAGAAAACAATCCCATTTAAAATTGCAACAAAAATAATTTAAAAAACTAGAAATAAACTTAAGCAAGGATGCGAAAGACCTGCGTTCTGAAAACTATAAAACATGGCTGGAAGCAAGTGAAGACAACATAAACAAATGGAAAAATATTCCATGCCAATGGATAAGAAGAGCAAATATTGTCAAAATGTCCAGACTACCCAAAGCGATCTACAGATTCAGTGCAGTCCCTATCAAAATACCAAAAGCATTTTTCATAGAAGTAGAACCAACAATCCTAAAATTTGTATGGAACCATAAAAGACCCGGAATAGCCAAAGAAATCTTGAAAAAGAACAAAACTGGAGGTTTCACAATCCCAGGTTTAAAGATATACTAAAGAGCTGAAGTAATCAAAACAGTATGGTGCTGGCACAAAAACAGACATATAGATCAATGGAACAGAATAGAGAGTCCAGAAAACAACTCACAATTATATAATCAATCTTAGACAAAGGATGCAAGAATATGCACTGGGAAAAAGGCAGTCTCTTTTGCAAATGGTGCTGGGGAAACTGGATAGCTACCTGCAAAAGAATGAAACTGGACCAGTTTCTTACACCAAACGCAAAAATAAACTCAAGATGGATTAGAGATGGAAATATGAGACCTGAAACCATAAAAATCCTAGAAGAGAGCGGTGGCAGTAATTTCTCTGACATCAGCCATAGCAACATTTTTCTAGATGTATCTCCTGAGGCAAGGGAAACAAAAGCAAAAGTAAACTATTGGGACTGCATCAAAATAAAAAACTCCTGCACAATAAAACTAAAAGACATGCAAATGCAAGCTGGTACAGCCACTCTGGAAAACAGTATGGAGGTTCCTCAAAAAACTAAAAATAGAACTATCCTATGACCCAGCAATTGCACTAGTAGGCATTTATCCACAGGATACCGGTGTGCTGTTTCAAAGGGACACATGTACCCCCATGTTTATAGCAGCACTGTCAACAATAGTCAAAGTATGGAAAGAGCCCAGATGTCCCTCGATGGATGAATGGATAAAGAAGATATATATATATCTTGCTGAGTGGAATATTACTCAGCAATCAAAAAGAATGAAATCTTGCCACTTGCAACTACATGGATGGAACTGGAGGGTATTATGCTAAGTGAGATTAGTCAGTCAGAGAAAGATGAAAATCATATGACTTCACTCATAAGAGACAAAACAAATGAACATAAGGGAAGTGAAACAAAAATAATATAAAAACAGGGAGGGGGACAAAACAGAAGAGACTCATAAATATGGAGAACAAACTGAGGGTTACTGGAGGGGTTGTGGGAGGGGGGGATGGGCTAAATGGGTAAGGGGCATCAAGGAATCTATTCCTGAAATCATTGTTGCACTATATGCTAACTAATTTGGATGCAAATTTTAAAAAATAAAATATAAAACAAAAAAAAATACAACAAAACTTAAAGACAACCTACCAAATGGGAGAAGATATATGCAAATGATGTATCTGATGAAGGGTTAATATCCAAAATATATAAAGAACTTACACATCTCAACACCCAAAAAACAAATAATCCATTTAAAAATAGGCAGAAGACATATGGAAACATTTCTCCAAAGAAGACAGGCAGATGGTCAACAGATACATGAAAAGAGGCTCAACATTACTTATCAGGGAAACGTAAGTCAAAACAACAATGAGATACCACCTCACACCCGTCAGAAGGGTTAAAAATCAAAACCATAAGAAACAACAAGTGTTGGTGAAGATGTGGAGGAAAAGGAACCCTCCTGCACTGTTGGTGGGAATGCAAAGTGGTGCAGTCCTTGTGTAAAACAGTATGGAGGTTCCTCAAAAAGTTAAAAAGAGAACTGCCATATGATCCAATAATGCCACTACTGGGTATTTACCCAAAGAATATGAAAACACGAATTCAAAAAGATATATGCACTCCTATGTTTATTGCAGCATTATTTACAATAGCCAAATTATGGAAGCAACCCAAGTGTCCATCAATAGATGAATGGGTAAAGATGTGGTATATATACATGATGACTATTACTCAGCCACAAAAAAAAAAAAAGAATGAAATCTTGCCATTTGCAATAACATGGATGGATCTAGAGGGTATAATGTTAAGTGAAATAAGTCAGTCAGAAAAAGACAAATACCACATCATTGTATTCATATATGGATTTTAAGAAACAAAACAAGGGATCAAAGAACAAAAGACACAAACCAAAAAACAGACTGTTAACTATAAAGAGCAAACTGATGGTTACCAGAGGGGAGTGGGGTGGGAAGATGTGTGAAATAGATACAAGGGATTAAGAGTACGCTTATCTTGGGGCACCCGGGCGGCTCAATTGGTTAAGCATCCAACTTCAACTCAGGTCAGGATCTCCCAGTTCATACGTTTGAGCCCCGCATTGGGCTCCGTGCTGACAGCTCAGAGCCTGGAGCCTGCTTCAAATTCTGTGTCTCCCTCTCTCTCTGCCCCTCTGCAGCTGGTGCTGTCTCTCTCTCTCTCTATCTTAAAAATAAATAATAAAACATTTAAAAAAATGATTTAAAAAAGAGAGTAGAATTATCTTGATAAGAACTGAGTATAGAATTGTTGAATCAATTTACACCTGAAGCTGATATAACACTGTATGTTAACTATACTGGAATTTAAAAACAAAAGAAAAAAAAAAAAAGAAAAGAAAACCATGTGAATCTCTTATCTAAATATGTTTTAAAAATGGGATGAGGTGAAATTTTCTCCTGATGGAATGGATTCTAGAGCTACTAAGCCACTTGTATTTACAAAAGAGTTGATAAAAATATTCCTCTGGATTGTATGAAAAGGGAGACAGAGGCCTCTCGTAAGACATGGTCTCCACTATTACTCAGATTTGGCTTCCTTCTTTTGTGCCTTATTAGACACTGGACCTCATTTTCAGTTTCTCCAATTTTCTGCAGGTAAATGTTCTCTGTTTCTTGATTAGTCCACTTCAGCCTGTCTTTCCCTTTTGTTTGCATTTTGATTTTGTCTGAAGATGTTTCTTGCTTTCCTGTGGCCCTTGCTGTGATTAGCTTGCACTCAGTAGGAGCAGGCTCAGTGACAACATTGCTGATCTCTACGACTCTTCCTTCCCTGCCTCTTGGGCTGCATTACCCTCCTGTCAGATTGCCCTGTCAGATCTAAGTTTCCAGGAAGAGTGATGCTATAGAAATTCACACTTATGGGAGCACAAGAAAAACAGAGGAGGCAAATGATGGCTTGAAAATATTTTGATAATCCCGTACATTTGTTTGTGTAGTTGACCTTGGATTTCCAAGAATGTGGTGGAGGAGGAAAGGGAGGCAAAACTTAATGGACCAATTGTAGGAAATAAACTTGCAACGCTAAAAAATATGATCTAGAGACTTTAACAAAACACACACGGGCTGATCCTATAAATAGCTATGGCAGCATGTGGAGTTCATTAAGTCAGAGGAGTGGTTCAGGCACCTTGGAAGGTAGCTGCAAGAGCCGACGCACTCCAAGACGTGCCCTTTCACTCAAAGACTTCACAGATGTCAAGAGTTTCCAGGGGCTCTGTTCTCTCTCTGTCTGCCCACAGGGGGAAGTGTGGCCACACCTTGCCCTTTGCCTTGGCCTGGCTCACAGTGACCAGAACGTGGGGAACAAATGTCTGGCGCGTTAATAGATCTAGCAGAGGGATTTAGAATTGGGATTGGTGAATTGGCCATCCGAATTTTTGTTCCCTGCTCTCTCATAGCTGCCTAATGTCATGCTAAAGCTGGTAGCTGTATATCCAAGAGTAATTAAAATATTATTTCTGATGTGAGATGCCACAAAGCAGTACTTCTGGCATTAGCCCAACCCCAAAGGGGAGAGCATACAAGTCTTCTTGCTTATCTATGTTCTTTCTTTGAAACCCATCTGACTTCTTCCTCCTTCAGTTTTAGAGTCTTCCCTGAATTTCTCAATCTACCCCCTTTCCTTCCCTTGAACTCTCTTGATCTGAATCTTCTGTGCTGCATAAAGGAAATGGGACTTCACAGAGCAGAGTTCATATTTTGGTCGGGACCCTTGTTATGTTAGCTTGAGTAAATTCTAACTACCATAACCATGTAGACAGGGATTATTAGATGAGTGGTGATTGCTACCTTGTTTTTATATTTTTACTTAATTCTTGCCACAGCTGAACAGGGGCTCTTTATTACCTTTACATCTTATGGATGGAGAAACAGAAGCTCAGGGGATATAACTTGCCTCATACCAAATGGTTGGCAGGTGATAATGCTGTCAGAATTGAACCTGGATTTCCCACCTATCATGCTGTGTTGACTCCACATTCACTTTTCTGAACCTTAGCTCTTTCATCTTTGAACTAGAGATATTTGGGTAATTGTAATGATTCAATGAGAAAGGAAGCCTATAGTGCTGGGTTAAAATATATGCATATGTAATCCTTTCCTTCCCTCCTTAGAGTTTTATCATAAGCTATCCTGTATCTTCTCATGTTTAAAAATGGAGTTTCTACCTAGATCCCTGCTCTAGGTATATGGTGGCTCTAGCTCATATAAACTCTGTAGGTCCTGTGCTATAGCAAAGTAGTGTCATATAGCACATAAAGACAGTGGGGATAACTTGATTCTAATAATTGATTCTCTTTCTCTTCTTTTGGAAATGGCTAGTAGGCTTGGAGCATAACACACTGTCCATCCATGTGAGATGGGGCTGTCTAGTCTTGTTTACCATATGCCTTCCCATATGGAAGCTCATAACTACAATAGTACCACTCCAGGGAATTAAGTTCATGGAACCATCAAACACATTTTCAAACTATTTGGATATTTTCTTCAAAGATACTTAGAAGTTTAATCTTCCTGTTAGCTATCCAAAAGTATTACAAAAATAGGCAAGAGTGAAGACATATGTAGAGGCAGGTACACCTTGTCTCTCTCAACTACTTGCCTGTAATAATTCTTTTTTAAATGTTTATTTATTGGGGGGGGGAGAGCGAAAGAGCGAGCTGGGAAGGGGCACAGAGAGAAGAAGAAGAGAGAGAATCCCAAGCAGGCTCCACGCTGTCAGCAAAGAGTCTGTTGTGGGACACGAACCCATGAATCATGAAATCATGATCTGAGCCAAAATCAAGAGTCAGACGCTTAACTGACTGAGCCACCCAGGAGCCCCTCTTTGTAACACCTTTTGAGTGTAGTTTTGAGTGAAGTGTTTAAGCAAGAGACAGAGATGTGGGAAGTTGAAGAGAAGAAAAGGGGAATAGTCAAGGAGACGGGTAACTGGCTCTTCATTAATTTCTAGCATTTTCCAGGGAGCAGCTTTGGGTATTAGATAGTGGGAGTATGTATGTCTATGGCATTGGTGAGGCAATGGTCAGAAACCATCGACTCTCAATTGTGGCTACACATGAAAATAATCTGGGGAGATTTAAAAAAATGCCCAGACCAACTGAATCAGAATCTCATGGAATGGGGAAATAGATTAAAAAAAAAAAAAAAAAATCCTCAGGTCATTCTCATGTGTATCTGGGGTTGAAATAACTAATCTAGGAAAGTTAACCAGACCAGGCCCAGAAATAAGCTATTTTCCTGGTACTGTCTCTGGGAGAAGTGATATAAGATTATAGTTAATCTTGCAATAAAGGGAGGCAGACAATTTCAGGGACCCCCAAGAATGTGCACTATGTGTATCTTTTTGGGAGAGGTGACAATTATGTGTATTGCCAATAAATTGTGCTACTAATAATGTGTGTTCCTGTTGGAACCATAGGTGGGGGGCCTGGGGCAAACATCTCTTATGTTCAGAGGTATTATAGGAGTGTAGACAGGCTAAAGTAAGCAATATCAGGAAATAAGCCTTCTTTCTTTGTCCATTACAAATACAGACCTCTAGAATACCTCTCATCCTTGGCCTTTCATTTCTGATCTTGAAATTAGAATGTCAATTCATCTTAGACCCTTCCCTCCTGCTACTAAGCCTATTCCTCTTCACATGTGAAGAGGAGTTAACATTTTCAATTTTTCTCTTTGAAAGTTATTTCTACCTGTTCACTGTAGCTGTAAATGGCACCATTATCGTTTTCTTTGAAAGTGTCTCCAGCTGAAAGGTAGTATGATGTCCTTTAAAAAAGCATGGGTAGGGATCAAACAATCATTTGAATTCCACATCTGTTAATGAATTATGTGACTTTTGGCAAATTTCCTAATCTCTGTGTTTCATAGTCTGTAAAATGGAAACAGTAGCATCTACCTTAAAATGCTGTTGAGAGCATATGAAAATAAATGTAGGTTAAATGTACAGGCCAGTGTCAGGAATATAATAGTTGTCTGGTAGGTGTTGGTATTGCTGGGTTTTTTAAAATATTTTATTTAGCACATTTCCTCACTTAATTTCAGAGAGGAATAATTATGTTAAATTGCTATAGGAAGAAATTATGCTAAAAACACCACACTTGAAGAATTCCTATTCACATTTGAAGATGAAGCACAAATCATGCCATCTCTGTGATAACTTAAATGAAATAATAATGGTAAAAATTACTGGTGTGGGGCTTGACACACAGTAGGTATGTAATAAATGTCAGTTCTTCTCCTATCCTTATTACTATTTGTAGGGAATTTTCTAGGCAGGAAAGGTGATGTAGCATTATAATATTTTATGTCAGTAAAACATTATAATCATCTCCATTATTTCTCTTAAACTTTTGTTACACCATAAACTTTTAGCAATGTTTCCCTTTTAGGATTTCATACTTTAATATCTTACCCTTTGCCTAATTCCCAGATAATCATACCCTGACATCTAGCCTGTGGTTCAGTCCTCCCCTCTATTCTAACCACTGATAGTATTCTCAGGGGTTTCAACAACCATGTTGACTTTCCAATTGCCTGGCATTATGGTTCTTTGTCCTTTGATTACTTCTTCTCATTCCACTACATCTCCTTACAAATATGACCGTTATTAGAAATGTTTCCACTGCTGAGATCTTAATTCTGTAATCCTCCTTTCTGAACAGAATCATTTTCTGTTCTCTTACTTTGGACACATAATTCCCAGGTGTGGTATACAGACTTTGAAAAGGATACATAAGGCAATTGTCAAGGGCCATATTAAGCCAGAGAGATCAAGTTGGTTCTAAAACCAAGCTATTTTAGTTTTTTTTTTGAGAACCTAAAATAAGTATCTTATTATGAATGTCAATTAATTCTTGTATATACACAAATGATATTGAGCTATAGATTGTATTAGATAGATTCATAGAATACTGTAGCAGCAAATTCTAGAAATTCAAATACTTTCACTGGGCTGGTGCCTGTAATTTTGCTATTGAATATCATTTGGCACCACCTTCAAATTTGTCTGATCTATGGTTTGATCTGGACTAAGTAAACTCTAGTAATTTTTCCATGTTGAAGAACGGGTTGAACTGAATTGAATTTAGGGGAATATAGCAAATAAAAGAATTAGAATAGAATAGAATAGAATCATTCCTCAGTGCTTACATTTTTTGAGCCCCACTGTGTGTCAGGCACTGTGCTGGTTCTAGGTGTAGAAGCTAAGGATGATAAAGAGCTGGCAATCTGGTGAGCAAGACAGTAGGTAGACACAGGTGGCTAATTTAAGAGGTATTTCTTGCTGCTCCTTGGCTCACAGTTTTGCAGAGATATTCACTGTGTTATGGTCACAGTGGATGGGGTTGTGAACGGACACAGGGCTGTTAATTTAGAATGTTCTCTGCCACCTTTTACACATAGGAACAAAGACATCTGGACATTTCAATGAATTTTCAATTTGTGAGCTACTTGGCATTGTGTTCAAGTAGGTAGCAGATAGAGTCTAGCGCCAGGTCAATAAGTTGGATTTCTATATCCCTTTATTTTGAAGTTACTTGGGTAGCATTCCTGGAAAGGAGATCTATCCTGAGAGAATTCTAAAGTAGATGGGATTAAGTCATTAGATGCTCCATTGTTATTATGTCTTCAGGGTAGCCATTTCTGGTATTCAGAATGAACAGAATGTGGATATAGGAAACACTGGTGTCTGACTCTCCAATAAAAAAAATAGATTTGGAAAAGAGAGGAAGTCTTCATCTCCCAAAAATGACGTGTTCAAACTCATTTGATCTCTCCAACTCTTCTGGTTCATCCAAGGGAAACTTTTTCCAAGGGTCCTTGGACACAAAACTCATTCTATCCATAGCTGTGTCTGAGGAGAAGGTCACTAAGGCATCTTCAGTTTCCTAACCTTTTTTTTCAGCAAATCCTTAGTGAAAACAAGAATGTACTTTCTGGATGCTCTTTGGGTGGGGGCAGAAGAGTAACCACAAATCGTGCCTAAAGAAGAACCTTCTTGCCAAAGTGAGGTCTGGTGGTCTCTCCCCTCGAGCTTCTTGCCAATGTGCTTATTTGTGGAGCTACTGAGAGGACCCTCCCGACCCATAAAGTGCTGACCAGATGTGGTTTGGTGAATATGCCACTATCACACAATAGGAAATGATATAAAGTCAACTGATAATTAACATTCTCTGAGAAGTATTTGTTGCCCTGACCATGTCTGCATTTGGGACCCTGCTGACCTTAGAGTCTTCTCTAGAAGATTCAATCCATAGGACAGTTCTCCTAGCTTCAACAGTGCTTCTTCAACATTTTGATGTTGTTTGTTTAGAATTAATGGTTTCTTTTGTCCACATGCCTGGAGCCCTCTTATTTAGGACTTTTTTTCCCCACTGCCTTATATTCTACAATTATTGACATTCTTTCCTTGATCAATAAATGATGGGCTCTATCAAGGTTTATTTCTACATATTTCCATAGCATTGAAACATTAAGTGCTAATTTTCTTTTTCATAAAAGCATCAAGGCAGGTTTAGAGCAGTAGGAAAAAGGAGAGCAGCTGGACACACGTATTAAAAAGTAATGATGTGTGTGTGGAGGCAGAAGATACCTGGTCCATCCCTTCATTTTAGTATTAGAGGGGGACATTTATGGGTTGACTGTAGATATGCAAGTTCAGGTCTTTTTTTTTTTCCTTCCCAAGATGTCAGCTGAGTATGTTAGGAGGGGAACAGCATAAGAGAGGAGACTACCTATGTTTCTGAAACTGCTTCTTTCTAAGGACAGAAATTATCATGATTTGGACTGAGGAAAAAAAAAAACAGACATAAACTAATCTATAATGGGACTGGAATCGGGAGCTTTAAAAAATTTACATATATTTAAGTTTTATCCATGAACTTCTGTCATTGTTTTCTATGAAAGGCAAATGTTCTCTCAGGCAATGCTCTTGGTAAACTTCTCCCCTTTGGCTTCAACTCAAATATCGCCTCCCCTATGAAGCCTTCTCTGACACAAATTCAGCAAACTTATTGGTTGTTCCATGCTCTCTGAACTTTTCAGGTGGGTCCATCATGAAAATGGTGACCCTGTATTGCAGTGACTTAGGAGGACTCTGTCTTTGCACTGGACTTGTAGCTCCTGTAAGTAACGATGTCTATGGAACATAGTGTGTATTCTACAATATTATGAGGAAATAAGTGTTCTCTGGAAATAAGTATGTATGAGGGAATAAGTATCCTTTTAATTAAGTCCTAAAAATAAGTCATTTTTAGATCTAATAGATGGGTCATAGGACTGACCCAATTTGGCATTTCTTAATGCTTTTATGTACAATATTTCTTAAGAGAAGTATTATAAGGGTAGAGATGGATTGGGTTGTATAAGTTCAGTCATTCACTTACCTCCTTCATGATTTTATTGTATCTACTGCCACATGTACTATTATTTAATGTTTTTGAGCTTAACTCATTTCTTTTACTCAAGATAGTTTGAGAGAAAATTTTTAAGAAAATTAGTGAGAGGTGCATTACTTGCCATTCATAAATAGTGGAAAAACATTCAAACACACTGAAATATGAAGTGCTTATTTATGCATTGCTTAAAATTATTTCTGTGTGACTGGTGGTGAGTGGAGTGCTCTTAGGAAACATGGCTCCAGGGTTTTTCTGAAGCCACCATTTTCCTTACTCTAAAGTATTATTTCTATTACACATGTTGTTAATATTTCTCATACATCTCCACTGAAGTCCTCTCTAATGGCACAAGAGAGGAGACATGCTCTCCACGACCCTCCCATCTCCCCACCTCGGGCGACAGTAGACATACAACCCAGGGTGACTTGGCACACAGCTTTGAAGTGGTCCATCGTAAATTTCTTTGAAATCTTCATTTTTGTGTTGGCAGTCATACACATTTTGCTTCTACACCATAGTACATATTTCTAATTATTTTCACACAAATACAGATTTTCCTTCAAATATTTGAATAAAGTGATGATCTTGCATACTATTTACTTGATGATTTTGAGTATAACCAATTATACCTCACCATTATGTACCACACTTTGAGAAGCACAGTCTTGAGTAAAGCACAATATTGTATTAAATGGTCTCCATTTTAGTACTAAGATGTAGTTTGGTAAATATTCCTCACTGAATGACATTGTAATTGAAATCTGTGGAGATTAATATTTGCAGAAAACTCTAGGAAGAATTTATCTACTGAGACAGTAAGAAGTGAAAACAGAAATGATTATCTAGATCATACTGGACCAGACTTAAACATTACTTTTTGAAAATTAGTTTTGGAGCCAGTTGAAAACTAGTTTTTATCTGAATGACAGAACTCAAGGAGCCCCTCTCCATTTTGTAGGAAAATGTCATTCTTTTTTTTTTTTTTTTAACGCTTATTTATATTTCAGAGAAAGAGACAGAGAGACAGAGCGTGAGCTGGGGAGGGGCAGAGAGAGAGGGAGACACAGAATCTGAAGCAGGCTCCATGCTCTGAACTGTCAGCACAGAGCTTGATGTGGGGCTTGAACTCACCAACTATGAGATCATGACCTGAGCCAAAGCCAAATGTTTAACTGACTGAGCCACCCCGGTGCCCCGGAAAATGTTATTCTTTATTCTCTCTAGCTTTGGCCACTCTCACCCCTGCCTCAGTGATATAATACAATAGGATGGGGTGGAGGCGGGTCAGTGCTACTGAACTACATGTTCCTCCACATTGAAAATGCCTGTAGATTTTGTGGATAATGTGCCACAGAAGTTAGTGATTAGATAGAGGTTTTGCATTTACCAGTTGGCTTCAGAATACCAGTTGGGGGCCCTGATCTAGACTTTCTTTTACACTGTTCAATTTATTAGACAAATGCTACATAATGCAAATATACTTTAAACTGGGCCTGAGCTGGGATTGAGAATTTCACTGGTAGATGTTTATTTTTTGGCTCATCTGGTCTCATTTTTAAATTTAGAAAAAGGAAATAGAAGCTCTTGGCTTTAACTCAGTATTCTGTTTCTGCACTTACTGCTAGTAGAGGTGGCTGGTAGGTTGATTAAATCATCTTCATTTAGCTGGTAGGAATGAGCCTTGTAAAGCTGCCTAGAAGTCAACAGAATAAGCCCCCAAGGGAAGAAGCAAAACTGGATTGGAATCAGTTTTAAAATCTGAGACTTGGCTTCAAATAAAACTGTCTACATGGTCATTCTTATTTAACAGGAATTCTAGGGGTTTTAGTGGTTTCAGATGATAGACTCAAGAAAGCTTTAATTATTTTAATGTAGCATGCCCAAACTTGTCTCGTGGTGTGTGTGTGTGTGTGTGTGTGTGTGTGTGTGTGTGTGTACATGTGTGTTAGTTTGGAAGGGAACTGGTGGCCATTTAGAATACTTTCTTCCAACTCTGGCAGTATTGCTGGCCAAGTCTCTGGGAGTGAAATTTGGTGGCGACTGGCCTTTGGGCTGAAGAAAATTAGCCTATGTGCTATTTCCTAGTCTAGCTGGCCTCAAGAGCCATCAGTAGATTGTCCTCAAAAGCAACAGAAACTGGGTCCCCTCTTTCTCATGGTGAGGGCTGATTTGTCTACTCCCCATTTGACGACCAGAGATACCAGTGAGAGATGAAGTCAGGATATCTGCTCTGACCCTCCATTAGGCTTATGGTCCATTCCCTTAGGTCCACATGTAGGTGTTGGAAACCCAAGAACATAGCCACCATCTATCCATGGTCAATCTGCCTTTGGGTAAAACCAGATGTTATACCTATCACGAGTCTTGTTTCTTGACACCATTTACTTGCAAATTCTAGAAATATGCCCATCACTGCCAGAGATGCGTCTACTTTGACTCTTCTCCCAGTGGTCTGAGGCAAGCCTGAGGTAAGAGAGCTATGAGTTTCTGTGGTCCACTCTGTTTTTCAAAGACTTCTTTCTCCACCTGACTCAGAGTAAAGAAGAGAAGCCATATAGGAAATGGCATGCTCTGCCATCCCATACAAGCCTCTCAAAAGCTGAAGTGAGTAGGAACTGGTTAGGATTTGGAATTGGAAGATACTTCTGTGGGTCAGACAACTGACAGGAAACTGTATGGGTCAGACAACTGACCTGGAAGATACTTCTGTGGCTCAGACAACTGCCTGGAGACAACGCGTCTCTGGCTTTGACTCAGCCAGCCCCTCATCAGGGGTTGGGAACATGGTAGGTTGGCTTCTGGGCTCTGCTGCCTGCTGGCTATGGGACTCCTGGGATGCACACAGGCTCATCTCTGTGAGTCCTTATTTCCTCATAAGCCAAAAGAGGTGGTTGGATACTTTCCTAGGATACTTCTAACTCTGAAATTCTATAAGGTGACTAAAATTATGGGATGGGGGAAAGGAAGACAACCACGGGGAAAAGGTGGAGAACAAGGCAATGCTAACACAAATCTCTAAGGAATGTCCAGGCCTCTCTTCATGTTTACGTTCAATTATGTTCATCACCCCCACCACTTTCCTAGAATTTCTACTTCCTGTGCTGCAGCCTTTGGTTGGCAAATTGTTTACCTGCTCTAGATCCTGTTGCTACTTCTATAAACTGGGAGCAATAACACCATCCATATAGGGTTGTTGAGTTCGGTATTTTTATTTTGAAGACAAAATGATTATACGTTTAAAGGGCTCTGCACAGCACGTGCTCATGGAGATGCTCCATAAATGTACATTTTCTCCCCTTTCCCCTTTTCTCTCTAAATTTGCTCCACTCTGGAACTTTCCTGGAAGAACTTGCTCTCGGCTGGTGTTCCGATTAGGTATAACCCGATTAAGATCAGAACACCACTGAGGCTCCCCAGAGCAGGAAAGTGGCAAAGCTGAGATCTGCTCACCTGTTCTTCGTGCTTCCTAAAGCTGTGCAGGTGAAAGATGGGAAGACACGCCAGACTGCTGCTCTTTCCCACCTCCCCTCCCCCACCCTGTGCTCTTCCTACCTCCTGAAATCCTACCCCTCCTCCAGGACCCAGCTCTCCGGCCCCCTGTGAATCCTTCCCTGGCCACTCTGGCCAGAAGAACCCTCTGTCACCTGTACTCTCGGAGCAGCCTACTTTTCACCATGTTGTGAAATGTCCTCTGCATTTCAAATTGCTATTGGTGTTTATAAATCCTTTTGCTATTTAACACTGTACCTTTCCTTTGTCTCTTTATCTAGATGGCAGATTTCTTGAGGGCAGGGGGGTTCGTGTTTCTACAGCTCCCTGAACATAACAAGCATTCCACATGTGGGCAGAGACCGTGGTAAAAAATAATTTTACACGTTTCATCTGTTTCCATGGTCATGCTGTCTCTGCTCACAGCCTTGCCACTATTATTATCGAATTTTCACAACCGTCGGTCACTCTCCTTCTTTTCCTCACAGAGTAGATGACGTGGCTTGTAAATGTGAACTTGTGTTACTTTTAGAAGGATTATTTCATTTTTCTCTTCTTGTTACATGTAAAGATGAGGCCATATTTCCTTTTCCTCACCTCTGCATAGCTTTCTGAGGGTCAAAGATTTAGCCCAAAACATTCCTCCAAAGCTTTTAAAGGTGAATACCACGTTCGTCTCCTAATAATGAGACCTTTTCTTTAGAACAAATGGCATAAATGTTCCTTGGTCCCTTTCCTGCTTCATGGGCTCATCACTGTATTTTAAGAATTCCCCAGGGGCGCCTGGGTGGCGCAGTCGGTTAAGCGTCCGACTTCAGCCAGGTCACGATCTCGCGGTCCGTCAGTTCGAGCCCCGCGTCAGGCTCTGGGCTGATGGCTCGGAGCCTGGAGCCTGTTTCCGATTCTGTGTCTCCCTCTCTCTCTGCCCCTCCCCCGTTCATGCTCTGTCTCTCTCTGTCCCAAAAAAATAAATAAACGTTAAAAAAAAAAAAAAAAAGAATTCCCTAAAGTGGAAAATAGCAATGTCACAAATCAATCTCCATTTGACCTATTCTCCACAGTCGAATCCAAATTCCTGCCTTAAAAGTTCTGCATTCCTCTGAAGCTAAATGATACAAAAATATCGAAAACACCCTTGTATTTGAATCATCCTGGTCTCTCTCTGCTCATACGGGCTGATTCAGCAGAGTAGCTCCTGGGGGAGGGCACTGGTTTCCAGCCCGTTTCAGACAGACAGAGGCATCTCCAAGCGGATTTCTCAAAGGCCAAGGACATTTTTTCGGCACGGACTCTGAGCTTGTTGCCGCATAAACAAATAGGAGGATTTTGCTTCAGCCTCCCCAGTGTTTTTGGATTGACAGTAAGTGCTAAGAGGGAGACAGAAGCCAATAGGCAGCCAGGGACAGCTAGAAGCCCAGAAGAAAGCCGGGAATTGTTGGCTCTGACTCCGTGTTCAGGGTGAGGCTGTGAGCAAAGCCTCAGCCGTGAAAAATGTCTGGAAAACCTCTCGGCTGGACGTTTCACCCGTAGACCCAGAGGCTGGATGATGGAGGAGCGAAGAGAATCTGCCAGGATTGCCTCGCTTCATGAGTACTTCTCACCTCTGGCTGCACACTGAAATCACCTGTGAGGCTCTTAAAAGCTGCCAGTGTCAGGGCCCCACCCCAGGCCTGGTGAGTCCCGAGGCTGGGTGTTTCTGAGAAGATCGCAAGGGGACTTTAGTCATGATCTGTGATTAAACACCGACATAGGCACTTTTCTTTTATTTTGAGGATACGATTTTTCCACTTTTGACAGGTTTTTCTTAGAGAATATTAGTAGGCTGGATCTGGCAGGGATATTAGAGATCACGGGGGCCAAATATAGCAAGTAGGTTTAATGTATGGCACCAGCTCTGAGTAACCGAGGCTGCTTGAAGGGCACTGAGAAGGACTGAGGGGGACATTGAGGCTGTATCCTGACTCAACAAAGTTCTGGGTCACTTGGTGATCACTGCCACATGTCAGATGGTGGCACAGTGTCATGTGAGTGGGGTATTTGTCATTCCTTACACAGAAAAGGAAATCACTCGCAGAGAGAATATACTTGTCCAAACTCATACCAAGCGACTGCTTTCTTTCTTCTCTCTCCTTTATTAAGCATGGACAACATTCTTGGTATTTAAAGGGCAAAGTTAAGTAGACTCTATACTTTGAGGTTGTCTCAACTCAGTCAAAGTATGTAATCGTTTGCTAAGCTTGAAGAAATGGCAAGAGCTAACAGGGATCTTTCATGCCCCAATCCAAGCCAATGGCTTCCACTTTCTTAGCCTTGACTTGTCTGTGCAAACACAGCCAGTGTTTGGGACCAAATCGGCAGCACCAACGCAGTGGCTTGAAAATTCTTGCATTTTGCCACTTTCACATTTTGAAACCTGGGAAAGCCTAACAGCTCCTGGCATCTGGGAGCTGTTGTTCCAGCCTCCCACAGGCCACTTGGGCCTTATTTCTGTGTGCTTCCTAATCCTGACATGTGCTTTTTAGAGAATTAGGAGATGGTGTGAACTCCCAGAGAAGTGCTTCCATTCATTGTGTGTGTCCCCAAACACGGCCATAGATTTATGGCTCACTGATGAGGCCCTCACCCCACTTCAAGACCCCGGTCTCTTGTCCCTTGATATCTGGCTAGCCTGGGGGTGGGGGGATGATTTTGCTGACCTCTTTTGGTTCTGTTCCCAATGCTCTCCTGCCTTTGGACACTGCTGAGCTTTTTTGTCTTCTCTGGCGGATCTTTATCCCGAGGTAAGATCTTGGGATCTTATGTGCAGCACGCAGTAATGAAGTGCCTGCTAAGATCAGAAAAACTTCCAAATTCAAGCCTGCTGCCCAGCTATGAGGAATGTGTGGCAAAAAGCCACTCTCCTCAATTGAGCCCAACAAATAGTTTCCCTAAATGTTATTTAGATTCAGTTCAGTTGATCATTACTACATATGTGGCTCTCTACGTTTGCAAGCTAATAGTTTAGAATAAGTTTTATTCCTTCAAAAGGCTACGACAGTACGCATGTTTATATCCTCACAGAAAATAGCCTAGGGGATGACATGCCGCACTTTATTTGTGGGAATGGGGGGAGCCTTGGGGTGGGCTTCGTTTTTCACTTTGCACACGTCTGTGTTGTTGGTGTTTTTTTGTTTTTTTTTTTTTTTAACAATTAAGGACATATTTTCCTATTGGAAAATAAAAATATTAAGTTTAGGAAAATAAAAAGAAGCTCACAAAATCTTAGAGATTAAAAGACCCCAGAGTTCATGTAATCCTTTTATTCAAAATCTTCTGTGAATCTTTGTCAAATTTATGATATAGTTTTGTGTGCGTGTGCACACGTGTGTCTGTGTGTGTGTGTGTGTGTGTGTGTGTGTGTGTGTATGCTCTCGTGTAAGGCTGCCAATTGTCTTTTCTTAGGAATTTTATTCTGAATTATGTCTCTCTTGCATTTTTTGTGTTAAAATATCCTTCTGTTTATGAAACAATAGTGACAATGTGTGATGATTTTTAAAAATCTTTACTTGGTAGAATAAATAATTGGAGACTCAATGTCAGTTCTTAAAACTTTAGACACTTACGGGTTTATAAAAATTAATCTTGAAATTACTCATGTTCTCAACTTTCCCATTTTATAGACGAGGGAAACTGAGAGGCTTAGAGACTTGTAAATTACTCATGACAACTAACCTACTGTGTTCTGTTTGACATACCACTCTGTCTCTCAATTTAAACAATAATCATTCATGGGGCGCCTGGGTGGCTCAGTCAGTTAAGCATCCAATTCTTGGTTTAGGCTCAGGACATGATCTCATGGTTTCGTAGGTTTGAGCCTCACATCAGGCTCTCTGCTGACAATGAGGAGGCTGCTTGGGATTCTCTGCCTCCCCGCGACTCACACTGTCTCTGTCTCTCTCAAAATAAATAAATAAACTTAAAAAAATAAAAAAAATAGGGGTGCCCGGGTGGCTTAGTCAGTTGAGTGTTCAACTTCAGCTCAGGTCCTGATCTCACAGTTTGTGGGTTCGAGCCCTATGTTGGGCTCTGTGCTGACAGCTCAGAGCCTGGAGCCTGTTTCAGATTCTGTGTCTCCCTCTCTCTCTCTGCACCTCCCCGGCATGTGCGCGTGTGTGCTCTCTCAAAAATAAATAAACATTAAAAAAAAAATAAAAAACTAAAAAAACATTCATGCAACACTTGCTTACTGAACATATAACCTTATCAGAATAGGTGTTGGGGATAAATAAGAATAAATAGAAGCATCCTCCTGGAGCTTACAGTGTAATGCAATGGCTAACAGCATTAGTTTACATGCCATATGCCAAATCATTAAAAGCCTTCTCCTTTTTGGTAAATAAATGTGCCTTATACTATCTTATTGAATACAGATCACCGTTTCTTTATCCGTAGTTCATTCCTGTACAGCAGACATCTTACTTTGTCCATAATATTGACACCTTGTCTCACACTGGAACCATGCAAACATTTTCAATGTTTTTAAAAGTTAGGCAGAACCAATGCATGTTCACTGTAAAATATTTCAGCAATATTTAAATATACAGAGAAGTAAGTGGGACTCTGTTTTCATTGCTCCCGACTCTCCAATTCTGTTCTGGTCTCTGGAGTTAACCCCTGTTGAATAGTTTTGGGGCTATTCTTGCAGAACATTTTCCTTAGAGTATATACACAGATTTCAGGTTACTTCTCTTTGTTACACAGCCTTTCTTAGGTAACTATCTATTTCCTGCAGTGAACTCACTTTATCCCAATTAGAGGGATCCTATCATTTCTGAAAATACGACCATCAACCACCACCCCTTGAGAGTTTGCCTAAATACAGGCCCCTCCCAACTTAAAAACAAGTTGTATTTAAAAGGTTTCTATTTTATTGGAACTCAGAATGTGTTTTCTCCCCAAATGAGTTACAAATATGTTTTACACAGTGGCTACAGCAGCCCAAGAAAAAGGTAAACATGAAAAAAGAGACATTTAAAGAGTGTTTACCATGTGTGAAAAACCCTATTAAGAACTTTCCATTATTTCATTTACTCTTTGCAACATTTTTGTTAGGGTGGTTATTATTCCAAACTATACAGAGGGAGCAACTGATGTTTAAGTGATGAAGTAATTTCACAAAGTAATCTTTGTCACGAAGGTTTGTTACTTTGTTCACAAAGTAACCTTTGTCATGAAGGTTGTAAATGTCAGAGCTGAGAGTCATCTCCAAGTATGTTTGATCCCTAAGCACATGCGCCTTCCAGCTCCTGGAAGTTGGTTTAATAGGGCAAAGGTACACACATAGACACATATTCAGCCTCAGGAAGTGGTATGCTGTTTGCTTCCTCCTGTTTCCGTGGTCCTGGAAGGAAAGGTCGGGAGCTGGAGAGCCTAGAAGCTCTGGATCCACTATACTTGATTCACATCCCAATCTGTGACGGTCTCAGGCTGCTGCTGTCTGTATGTTTTTCAGCTTCTATAGCCAATCAGTAAACACCCTTTTGAGAATTCTGTTTTTCTCTCTAGATCTACTCTCCAGTCTTCATTTCACTTTGAGCCTTGTGAGACCAACCTTCTTGGACTCTATCAACTGGCTGACCCCCTTTCCTCTGACTTCTGATTGTCCAATGGGAGGCATCAGCAGGAGGTTGGAAGGTATGAACGAAGAAATGTCAGGGCACTTTGTTCTCTGTCTCCTTTCCTGTCGCTACTCAGCAGTGGCTGGGTTCCTATACCAAAAGCCACAGCTTCTGCTGGATGGCCTTCCTTATATTTTCAGCTCCGAGTTCCAACAAACAATCCCTCCTTGGTACTTTCAAGTCAAGGGTGGTAACAGCATTCTATTCTTATTAGTCAGGTGCTTTTCCATTTCTTGTGGGTGACAACTTTGCCCACACCCTTGTCAATGTCCCTTCATGTTAAACTCTCTTTAGTGACCCCTTTTGAGTATACCATCTGTTCGCTGCTGGGAATCTGGCTGATCCAGTAAACGAAACCAAGGTTTGTTTCTGAAAACAGATCCCAAAAATGGGATTCTGTGATTAGCCTGCTCACATATTTGATGAGAGCACAGATAATCTCCTCGCCAAGGTAGAATGAATACAAAGAATGTGGTAGAGTAACGGTCACTCAAATTATCAGCAGCTGTTGCATGGGGTGGTGTGCAGGTGAAAGGCAGAGATCATGTGACTGTGGCATGCACGGTTTTGTCAGGTGATTTAGATTACAAAGATTGTGCTGGCCACTTAAGAAACCCAGAGAACATAAACAGAGAAAGGGATAAATTATCAACCTTGAATATCCAACTCAAGGCGTAGGTGGAAAATAAAAGAGCCTCTCTGGCAGTGTTTAATGAATCTTTTACCTCTGTAGCTACAGGGCAAATATATCTAACTCAGCACAGCTTTTGAAGAATCCCTTATCTAGCTGCAGGGCAAATATTATCGGAGATCATCTCCGGCTAAACCTATGTCCTATCTGCATCCACTTTTTCCCAATTACGTTGGTTTCTAGGGGTCTACAATATCATAAAATAAAAGGCGCATGTGCCAAGGATTCAAATACCTGGGACTGACTTTCAGCTCTGACGGTAACCACTTACATGGCACCAAGCAAACCGTTTAATCGCTGGGAGAGACAAGTTGCTGCATCAGTAAATGGGCAATACTACTCGGTCTTGTATGATAAGCTAATGTATAAGCAGGAAGGAGTGGATTCCTGAGATAGAAGATGAGGTAATTTTTGGCAGATATAGAGAAGACTGAGAACTGCAAACCTCCCAATTCCCCTGATCCTTCATTGTTTCCGGAAGAAGCTTCTGCTCCCCACTTCCTCATCAGAGTGAAGCAGCCTTCCCCTCTTATCTTTGGCTTATCTTTGGCAAGCCCCCCTGGCAGGACAACTGGTGCAGACCTCTAGTGTTTTGCAGTCTAGCCATGATGCCTTCTGCAGGTAACTATTCTCCCTTTAAACAATTCCACCTTGCCACTAGGCCCCAGTAGAAATGAAATGCCTGACCACATTTTCTGTGGCTGCAGTAACAAATCACCACAAACTTGGATGCCTTAAAAGAATGGAAATTTGTTCTCTCACTGCTCTGGAGGCTAGAAGTTGGAAACAGGGTGTCAGCAGGGCTATGCTCCCTCTAGTCGTCTCCAGAAGAGAAGCCTACCCTTTCTCCTCCAGCTTCTGTTGTTCCAAGAATCTTTGCTTTCTGGCCCCATAACTCTAATCTCTCCCTCCACCTTCACAAGGCCTTCTCTGGGTCTTCTCTGCTGTGTCGAGTAAAAACACTTGTCACTGGGGGGCGCTTGGGTGGCTCAGTGGGTTAAGCATCCCAGTCTTGATTTCAACTCAGGTCATGATATCACGGTTCGGTTCGTGAGTTCAACCTCGCGTTGGGCTCTGGGCTGACAGTGCAGAGCCTGCTCGGGATTCTCTCTGTCTCCCCCACCTCCCTCTCTCCCTCCTCCACTCTTGCTCTCTTAAAATAAATTAACTTAAAAAAACCTGTCATTGGATGTAGGGCACACCCCAGTAATCCAGGATGATCACATTTCAAAATCTTCAACTTACTTCTGTCTGCAAAAATGCCGTTTTCAAATAAGGTCACATTTATAGATTCTAGGAGATCTATTTTGGTGGGGGCACCATTTAAACCATTACACTGACTGTGAAAAATCAAGTGGCCATGAGACCTGAGCTGACCCTGGTGAAGTGGGTGTTATCTGACTCGCCATTCATAAAACTGGGAATGTGCAACAGGAATTCATTGAGTGGCAATGGCATACACATGACTGGGTACAACATGGGTAGGCAGCCCACTCTTTCAGCACCCACTTCTGGTGCATTGCCTCTTCTATCTCAATTCACGTCTATGGCCTTGTGTGGAACTCCTTATAAGTATGTGACTGGGGAAGGCCCACTTGGGCCTGAGTTTATGATAATGTGGTCATAAGCCAGAAGGGCAGAGTCACTGCATTATAGTCCCAGCCAGCGTGGCTCTGAAAGAAAGATCAGGGTGAAGGAAAACTATTCTAATCAGAATTTTTTTTTTTAAGTTCATTTGTTTCTTTTGAGAGAGAGAGAGAGAGAGACAGCACAAGTGGGAGAGGGGCAGAGAGCGAGAGCAAGAGAGAATCCCAAGCAGGCTCCACAGTGCCAGCATGGAGCCCAATGGGGGACTTGAACCCATGAGCTGCTAGATCATGACCTGAACCCAAAGTCAGATACTTAGCTGACTGAGCCACCCAGGTGCCCCTCCAAGAAGAATTTTAAGCAGTACAACTGGCTGTTTACTTAGGCCACCAGAAGACAGCTTAAGGTTTGTATCTATGACTGCATGGGAGGTGGCTAAAAACTTAACCAACTGGTCAGGAGCTTTAAAAAAACATGATCTACAGATTGGTGACAAGGGGAAACATATGAGGATAGATTTCTCGTAATAGGCACATATTATTCCTTTACCATCTAAATGCCTACCAGCGAGCATTTCATTGTGGAGAGAAGCTCGTGGTAGGAGGTGCACAAGATGAAATAAACCTGTGGCTATCAGTCAGAATATTTCTCAGCCAATGTGGTACTTGTTCCATGGGCCCCTTGACAATAATGCCGCAGTGACAAGAATTAAGGCTAATTAATGTGATTTCCATTGTTAAGGTTGATCTCTTTATTGCCACTGCTCCATATCCACCCTGTGGACAATAGAGACCAAGGCTAAACCCCTGATATAGCATCATTCTCTAGGGGAACCAACATACCACCATCTTATTGGACCCCTTCCATCATGGAGGCAGCAGCCATTTTTCCTTGTGGAAATATACATACTATATATACATTATAAATAGGCATTTTCTTCCTTGCCCCAATTTTTCTGCCAGACATCCTAAACTTACAGGAGGTCTTATTTTTCCCAATTTTACCCCTTTAACTCATTGAATGGCAAGTAAAATGTGGAAATAGATTCATACCTTCTAAATTCACTGCCCCATTGTTCATGTTATTACGGAAGGAACTACTGCAGGTGCAGTTGCCATTCCAGGGAGATGATGAACTGTCTGGTTAGGGAATAGACTCCAAACCAGAGGTCAGAACTACCTCCCTGACAGTCTGAATTTGCAGATCTGGGAATGAGAATGTGAAGGTGAAAGAGTTCCTTCTCAGTCTGATACCTAACAGATCACTTAAAGAATTTGTGCTTCCTGAGGCACCCGGGTGGCTCAGTAGGTTAAGAGTCCAACTCTTGATCTCAGCTTAGGTCATGATCTCATGGTTGGTGGGTTTGAGCCCTGTGTTGGCCTCTGTGTTGGCGGCGTGAAGCCTGCTTAGGATTCTCTCTTGTCTCTTTCTCTCTGTGCCTATTCCCACGCTCTCTTTTTCTCTCTCAAAATAAATAAACATTAAAAACAAACAAACAAAAAAAGAGGGGCTCCTGGCTGTCTCAGTCAGTTAAGCATCTGACTTTGGCTCAGGTCATGATTTCTCAGTTCGTGAGTCTGAGCCCTGCATCGGGCTCTGTGCTGACAGCTCAGAGCCTGGAGCCTGCTTCTGTGTCTCCCTGCCTCTCTGTTCCTCCTCCACTTGTACTCTGTCTGTGCCTTTCTCTCTTAAAAATAAACATTAAAGAAAATTTTCAGAAAAAGAAAAAAAAAAGAAAAAAAGAATAACAACAACAACAACAACAACAACAAAACAACAAAAAAGAATTTGTGCTTCCTGTCTCCACAACCTTGGCATGGGTAGTTTTGGAGGTTCCTGTGCTCAAGGGAAGAATGCTTCCAAGAGGGGACAGTCATGTTTCCACGAAATTCACAATTGGGACTAACTTGATCCTCATGCTGCTTAACCAACAGGCAAAGGTGGGGTCACATTACTGACCTGGGTAATCCAACTTGCTTATGAAGGAAATGTGGCTTGCTGATACCCAGTGGGAGGGACAAGGACTATGCGTGGAGTCCAGAGAATTTACTGGAGCTTCTCTTAGTACTTCTCTACCATACTGGTCTATAAAAAACTATAGCATCCCAACAATACAAGACAATGGTAGATTTGGAGTTTTGTATAAATAAAGTTTGAGTCACCATCAGGTAAAGACTTTATCCAGCCAAAGAACTCACAGAGGATAAGGGAAGTAGGGAAAAGGTAGAAGCTATGGTTATTAACGTAGGCCTGTGACCAGGTACAAAAGTAGGGACTGTAGAAGCTCTATTTTGGGTTGTTCCTCCACCCACATCTTTTTCCCCCCTGTTATATTACATGGAAATTGCCTGAATTTTAGGTTTCAGGAGAGAACATGAGTAGATTCATAGCACCTAATGATGATACATCCACTGACTGAAACTATATGCTTCCTACAGTGGGAACATACGTTTTTTTAACCAGGTAAAGGGAAAAGATAGATACAGAGGAGCAAAAATGCACTAGATGTTTTCTGCCCCTCTAGATCAGTTTTCCATCCTTCTCTATCCTGCTCTATGTGTGGAGAGGTTGATCTCCATGAGCTGCTTTAACCAGGCTCTCATGCCCAGGGGCTTTAAGTTGCAATGGCAATGGCAGATGAAAGAGCTGGAGGAAAGACCATGCGGTGCATTTCCTGGCTCCCCACTTCCTGGACCACAATTTCTTCTTTCCAGGACCAGGGCTCCTCTTGAGTAGTCCTTTCCACCCCCACCTCCCATGGCCAGTTGTTGCCAGCTCTCAGCAACTTCTCTCTCCCCTGTGCCTTCAGTCTGTAAGTTAAAGTCTCCCAACACCATCCCTTGTTGGTTTAGCTTAACTCTGACCTCTTTAAAAATTGCCCTTTCATGAAACTCTCTTTGGTTACTTATTTGAAATGAGCCATCTATTTCTTGCCAGGATCCTGAGTAGTACAATACCCACAGTTTCACTCTTCTGTTTAGGTTAGGGAATTCCTCTTTCTTTATCTCCCAAGCTCATAAGCTCATAAATCAAATTATTCCTCACTCTGTGTGTATATGCTGAAAGAAGGACAGATGTAAAGACAGATTTTCTTCCTTGGGCTATGGTCCCTTCCATAATAACCACTATAGGAGGGAAGAGGACTCTCTCTTTTAGATTAGGAAATTTTGGTCCCAACCTCACCCATCTGAACTTGGAAATGGGTACATTGTTCACTCTCTTAGCATTATAGTAAACAAAACATATTTGCCATAGTATTCTAGTGGAAGAAAGATAATAGTCCATTACTGGGCTATAAGCTTGCTTCATTAAACAAATATTTAGTGAACACTTTGCTCTAGGCTCTAAAAATATGGAAGTGGACAAAACAGATTTTGCCATCATGGACTTTACAACTTCATAATATAAGCCCTTGCCCTCTTCCTTATGGTACTGTGAGAACTGTGGTAGAAGCTCAATGCATTAAATGAATAAAGACTAAGGTTAAAAGAGAAAAAAATAGTAAATTACAGTTATACAGCAATTCCCTATGGTTAGCTCAGTGTATTTACATCTCAAGAGCAAGTTGGGTTTTACAGCACTGGCCTGTCCCTTCCCCCAAACAATCTAGCACTTAGAAACTTGTGAAAACTCTTTGAGATTTTGCTAGATTCCTCTCAGGTTTATGTCAAATATCTGGAAGCACAATAATACAAGTCTAACTGTCACTACTCAATATCCCACATCCCTTGTCCCACTGCTCTAGACCCTACTGGTAGGGAAAGTTCTGTGGAAATGACTGGGCTCCTTAGCCTTCTGCATCTGAGTAGCTTCTCAACTCGCTTTGACTTCTGTTCAACAGGATGTCCTTCCTTGGAGGCTTCCCTCTAGATTCACTTCTTTCTTTCTTTCTTTCTTTCTTTCTTTCTTTCTTTCTTTCTTTCT